>NW_026622908.1:30618978-30922009 GCF_023065955.2 Ursus arctos
TTTTGAGGCTGAGCACTCTTGTTCTTCATTACGTCTAATTTCACATCAGAACGCAGGGTCTCCTTTGTATCCTCACTACGGAGCTGATCAGCCAGCCATGATTGGGGCCATTTGTGGGGAGAGAAAGCAGGCACTAGAGAGGAACGGAGCACGGAGAGGAGATGTGATTGTGCAGGAAACAGCGGTGGGAAGAGGACCCCAGGGCGGGGTGGGGGGCGGTGGTAATCACTGGGAGAGAGGGACTGGCTGAGGGGTCAGAACTGGGTATGTGAGCTCTGTCTTTCCTCTACCTTCTAGCCTCACGCCAGGATGCAGGGAAGGGCTCCGGAATCATGTGCTCTGGTTTAAATCCTGAATCTATCACACACTAGCTGTGTGATTTTGAGCGAGCGGCATAACCTCTCTGTGCTCCAGTCCCGGCCTCTGTAAAATGGAATTACAATAGTACCCAGCTCACTGGGCTGTTGTGAAGAATCGATACTCACACAGGGTGCTTGGAAAACGCCTGGGACTCAAGCACGTGATGAGAGTTAGTTGTGATGATGGTTGTTAGTACCCATGTCCCAACTTTACTACCAGCCTAACTCTGAAGAACAGAAGAAGTAGACAAATAGGCTGGGCTGGGAGCGATGCCTCTGCCTCAGTCGGAAAGGGCCACTAAGTGCCTGTGACATGGATGGGGTCAAATGCCCTCCCCTCCCCCCACACCTCTATCCCCACCCCGCCATCACCACGGGCATCTTCTCCTGATCTTGACCTGCCTGTAGCCACCCAATAAGAAGCCCTCAGTGCCATGGCCTTCCCCGCAGGGGGACATAGCCAGGGACACCCCTCTGCAGCAGAGATGCCGAAGTAGTTCATGGGGAGCCTGAGGGGCAGGGGTGGGGGCAGGAAGGGGAGCGGACTGGAGGAGGAGAATTGTGAATTCCCTGAGAGGAGCTGCTCCAAGGAGTCAGAGCTGGCGTTTTCATTCCAATTAATTATCCTTTTAGAGCAGTTCAGGCTGCTGGAGAGATCCATTTATATTAAAATCAGCCCCAGCCCTTCTCATCCACCCAGCTTCTAGCCTACGTGTGGATACAACGGCCCCTGGAGTGGGGAAGAAGGGACGGGATGATTCCGCTGCTCAGGCTCCCCAAAGAGGCAGACCCCCCGCAGCTGCACAGGGGCCCATGGACTTCTCTCTGAGAAGGCTCCTGCCCTGCAGAGGTATTAAATACAGCTGACAGAGACCTGGGCACCAGCTTTTAAAAATGTGCTTCGAAAAACCGGTGTCTTCACGGAGAAGCTACTTAGAGAGACACGTGGCTTGTCTCCATTCACTGTTTCGCAGAGCCCAGGTCCAACCTGAGCCTGACCACCCGGACCCCACCCCCATCTCCCCTGCAAAGGCATCCTTCAGTCCACATGCATTGTCTGAGTATGGCCTCAGCCCAGCCCAGCCCAGCGCTTGATGGTCCGGGAAGACTTCCAGGAGGAAGTAGAGCCAAGATTTCCTGATGGATTTGGATGTGGAGTATGGAAGAAAGAGCAGAGTCAGGGGGAGCGCAGAGGTTTGGGACCTAAGCCCCTGGAGAGGTAGACGTGCCTTCACCTGAGACGGGGGCAGCTATGGGAGCAACAGGTTTGGGGTGGCAGACACATCAGGTTCGAGATGCCTGTTCGAGGTCCCCAGCATCCTCACCTCTGAGCTCGGGAGACAGGCCAGCCCCTTCCATCTCTGCTCATTTCCCCCGGCCTTCAGGATGCTGGCGTCAGCCGAGCCAGGGATCACAGAGCAGCCAGATTCTCTGACTTCTAGTCTAGTGCTCTCGCTTCTTCCCCACCTGGCTTCTCCAAAAGGCCAGGCGTGAGGTGGGGGTTGATGGTCTGCGTACCCTTTCCTTCTGGACACCATGTCCTCGTTCTGTCTCTCGATCCCCCCTCCCCAAGCCTGCACTCATGACTAATCTAATGGAAAGTGTTCTATCACATAATTCATACTAATGTGAAAATGACCCGTGGGAAGGGAGAGCGCCTTGGAGGCCACTGAGTAACAGGGAACAATCGATAATGATGAGAGTAAGACTAATAAATACTAATGCTAATAATAATATAGTATCTAATGCTTATATATCACTTACTATGTGCCAGGCACTGTAATAAGCACTTTACGTGTGTGTTTTATTGTTGGATCCTATGCATAACTCCTGAGAAAAGTGCTATTATCTTTTTTTTTTTTTTTACAGAAGAGGACACTGAGGTGCAAGCCTGGGGTTACAGAGCTAGGACGGGGCCAACTCAGGATTTGAACTCCAACAGTCTGGCTCTAGAGCTCACTGTCTGAACCGCTGCCATCCATTGCCTGTCTGCACAATCTCGTCAATCCCGACCACAACCATGGTAGCATGTGAGGGTCGCAATTTATCCCCACTGTACAGCAGGGAACACGGGTCTACGAGGGGAGGCAAGCTGCCCAAGGTCACACAGCTGGTGCCAGTGGGGCCTAGAGAGGGCTGCCAGGTCAAGTGCAGGATGCCCAGTTACATTTTAATCTCAGATAAGCAGTATTTTTTAGCATAAGTATGTCTCCCTCAATATTTGGGATATACTTATACTTCAAAAGTATTTGTTCTTTTTCTCAAATTCAAATAGAACTGGGCATTCTGTATTTTTATTTGCTGAATCTGGCAACCCTAAGCCCAGGGGAAGATCTGCCCCAGCCAGGACCTAGCTTCCCCAGTCTCCTGGGATGAGCCCAGCTCCCCAAACCCAGAAAGATGAAGGAGATTGAGGTGTCCGCTGGCTACTTTCAGCCCTGACATCCCACCTCCCAACCACCTGTGGGGCCTCCCGATGCTTCGTCCATCACTGGGAAACCCCTGAGATTCCACCCCAGTAGTCTCTCCCAGAGCCCTTGGGTGAGGCATCCCAGAGTTATATATACCAAGCACCCCCAGAGACCTGGGTTCTAGTCTCAAACTGGCTGGTGCCTCTCTCTATAACCTGGAAAATTCCCTTCCCTTCTCTGAGCCTCAGTTTCCCCTCGAGTAACAGATCTTCAACTTGCTCAGTCAGCCTTGGTATTCATGGGTGACCCCCGTATCACGTCGTCAACCTCCCGTCCTGACCTCAGGGATTCCCTGTCCCAGGCTTCTCCAGGCCAGATGGGGAGGTTGGTATGGTTAAAGAGACAGGAGCAAGGACTTATTGCCTGGGGCAAGCTCTCTCCTTTGGGGCCATTTTTAAGACTCAGCCACATTGCAGACCTCGTCCTGCCCCCAGGATGCAGCCCACATCGATCACCTGCATCTTTAATGGATTCGCTGGGCCATGTGTGTCATGGACTCCTTAGAGGAGCTCCTAGGCTCCAGACTGTCGGGGGGGGGGGTCTCTAAATGCACCCTCTCCTCAACTCTAAGAAGGAGTCAGAGATGTCTGCAGGCCTTGTCAGAACCTGTGGGGTACGCGTGCATGACTGGCTGTGTGAACACCTGCGGGGGTGTTCCATGCGCCCACGGGCACGTGCATCTGCGTGCACACGGGTACGTGTGTCCATGCGCCCGTGCACAGGCAGAAGAGTGCAGTCGCCCCTTGAACAACACGGGTTTGCACTGCACGGTCCATTTCCAGTCAACAGTAGCTACTAGTAACTCAGTGTTCGAGGATTCAGAAGTTATATGTGGATCTGCTGCGTCCCTATCCCCACGGTTGTTCAAGGGTCAACTGTATGCGCCACGAGTGACTTTTAAAGCAGCCTGTCCATGTCATCTCTGCTCCCGGGCCTCCACTCCAGTCAGTCCGCGCCCTGGAGACACAGCCGCGAATCCAGCAGTGCATTCTGATGGCTCGAGGGTCCCTTGCGCTGGTGCACACGCACATCCGAACACAGCCGTGCACGTACACTGTGTCCTTTGCTCCCTTGTGCAGTCTGTTTGAACACATGTCTGTCATCCTCATGGATGATGAGCGCCTTGAGGACAGAGCCCCGTCCAGCCCTTCCACACACTCTCCACCCTGAGTCCCGCCCAGCACTCTGCACTGGAATCAGTAGAGGGACACGCTCGATGGTGTTAAATATTCTGAAATGTTACAAATGTGTGTGTGTGTGTGTGCATGCCACACACGCACCAGGGGTGTGGCTCTCTGGCACACATGAGTCTCCCGTGTGTGCTGGTATGCGTCCTTTACTCACGGGTTCAAGCATACACGCACACACGGCTGTGCACACCAACCCGAGGGACCGCACATGCCTGTGTGCCCCTCTCTTTGTGCACGTTTGCGTGCCGCTGTCCACAGGTATGAGTCTACCCTACGCTTGGAAATGGACACTGGTTTGTCCCCACGCCCTTGTCCACTGGTCACACGAGTAAATCCATTCATTTAATGGTCCACTTAATGACCATCGGACAGACGCGTAGTCAGCACCTGCTTTGCACCACGCACCGCTCTAGCCCTGGGAACACAGCAGCAAACAAAACGATCTGCGTGGTCCGCGGCAGGTCCGTGGGTGCCCGTGCCCATGGGTGGGCGTGCACACGCGTAGCCCGGGCTTGAACACATGCACACACAGCAGTGCATGGATCCGCTGACCCCAGAGGGAGCCAGCGCCCTCCCCGACCTCGTCAGGAAGAAAGAGAACTCTGGCTCCTTGCCCCACTCCATGCCAGACCCTAGCTCACCTGTACAGGGAGGGGGCACTAGGTACCAGGTGACCTCATCGTCCCCACCCTGGCCTGGACTTTGTCCCATCTGTGAGCGCCACCTGTGAGTCAGCCAAGGTGACTCCTCCAGGCCAAGGGACACGGAGGACTTCCAACGGAGGGGCAGTCCCAAGAGACACGTAGGCCTCATGGCGCCCTCCTGGGCTCTCAAAGCAAATGGAGGCCAAGGCAGAGCCATCACCCTCTTGTTTTGATGGATTCCAAGACCACCGTGACACCCAGATGGCATCATGAGGGAATGTCAGCCAAGATGCCACTCCTCTAGCTTGACCAGTAAGGGAAGAAAAAGGGAGGGACGGGGATGGAGCAGAGTGCCCCCAGCCAGACAGACCTCACCCATCTCCAGACCCTGCTGGCTTAGGCTGGACCTGGGTGGCCGCAAAAAGAGAACATGGGAGAGTAGAGGCCTGACTTCTAACCCAGACCATGGCCACGCCTGGCTTTGCTGTGCAACCTCAGTAGAGCCTCTGCCCCCTCTGAGCTAGGTGAGGCAGGAGGACCGGATGACTTTGAAGGCTGCCCTTCAGGACTTCCCCCTGGATGACTCAGGCCACCCCAGGATTTGGGCCACGGGGGCGGGTGAGGCGGAGTCCAGGCTCTGATGGATGGAAACACTCAGAACAAGAAACTAGGTCAGAGGGCTCCTGTAGGAGAATCAGGCCTTCGTCTCAGGGCCTGGCGTGAAGTGCAAGGGCTGGCTGTGCCTCTGCTCATGCCAGTCGCTCTGCCTGGTGTACGGGTACGGGCTCCACCCATAGCCGAATTTTTAAATCACCCGATTGAAAACACTGATTCTTCATAGTGGAGAATGCAGGATACAAAATCTTATCTCCATTAAAGTCCTGATTTTGTGTGTCCTCATCTAGCCCCAGACGCACCTGCAGACCCTGTCCCTCGCCTCTCAGCACCACCCCCATAAGCCTGCCCCGAGTCAGTTCTGCTGCTAAATGTCAGATGCCACAGAGCAGGGACCGTGTCCTTCTTGTTCTTCTCACACTGTTCCCAGAGCCCAGAACAAGCATTTGGCTGATGGGAGGCGTGCAATAAACATTTGTTGAGCAAATAAATTAAACGCACTGAACGTGCAGCCGTGGGCATTCAGGGTAGGGAAATTTCAGATCTTTTTTCTTCTTTTTGGTATACTTTTAAGTCAGTTCTATGTTTTCTAGAATGAGCATGTGTTGATTTCATAACCAGAAGCTCCCCACCCCTCCCCCCTCCAAAAAAAGTTTCTAAAAACAGAACAAAGCAGAACTTCTTCTCTTGACTCATGGCCCTGCTCCCCAGACCCCCTCGCTGAAAGCCTGTCCTCCCCTGGGTTTCCTCAGCACCTGGCCACGTGAGTAGCCCAGGTCACCCAGGAAGTTAGGGACCCAGCACCAGCGCCGCCCCCCCGCCCAGGCCGGAGTGCCTTCCACTTCTCTATAATCTCATATCCATTCTCGGCTGCCTCCGTGTCACTCGGTGAGGAAGCCACAGAGGTGGGATCTGACACTGGGTCTGGCCAGGTCCTGACCCAGGGCCCCTGAAGTTTAAAAACTGGATGAACCATCTCTGAGGGAAGGTATAAGCAGGCTCTGGAACGAGCCCCTGTCCCTAGGAAGGGCAGGGATCCAGGGCAGGAGACTGGTAGGAGAGGAGTTCGAGTCAGAGCTCCTTTCCCACCCAGGCCAGCCCACGGACCCGCCAGGCACAGCAGCCGTGGGATGGGCAGGGCTCCCTGGGCTGTGTTTCCTCCCTCCCTCAGCAAGACCAGAGTCCAAATGCCAGAAGGAGTCCTTCTATCCTCCTCTTTATCCAATCGTCCATTCATTCATCCACTCATTTCTCCAACCCTTATTTATTGAACACCTACTGTGTGCGAGATGCTGTTCAGGCAGCAGAGACCCAATAGTGAACAAAACAGATAAAAAGTCCCCATCTTCTGGAATGTACATTGCAAAACAGACAATAACCACATTCATAAGTCAGGATTTCTTCATTTAGGGAGTAGGTAAGAGGGAGAGACTGTGCCAGGGTGGGCATTCCGTCTCCTATGGTGTTCGGGAAAAGCCTGCCGACGGGCCATCTGAGCAGAGAAAATGGGGAGTCATGGGCCTGCTGGGGGAGGAGGGTTCCAGGCAGAGGGGTAGCTCCCCTGTCCCTCCCTCATCTACGTGTCCCTCACTCTTCTTCCACCTTCCCATTCCCTTGAGAAGTTGCCCTAGAGCCACAGGACCTAAATTCTGGGGTCAGACAACCCCGACTTCCCCACCAGCTGCGGGGCCCTGGGGCTTAATCCCCTGTACCCACCTTCTCTGTTCTGTGAAGCGAGGGGTTTGGGAAGCGAAGGGAAGAAAG
Source organism: Ursus arctos (assembly GCF_023065955.2). Classification (NCBI taxonomy): domain Eukaryota; kingdom Metazoa; phylum Chordata; class Mammalia; order Carnivora; family Ursidae; genus Ursus; species Ursus arctos. Next base: position 30,626,022 of record NW_026622908.1, read on the forward strand.
TCAGTGTGGGCTGAAAGGGAATGAGGCAAAGAAGGCTCTGATGGGAGCCCGCACTTCTTAGACGGTGCAAAGCCTCCTGCCCGAGGTTCCCTTGTTCTCACACAGCGCTGGGAGGTGTGGGGAGCCGAAATAATTACCCCATAAGACAGAGGAGGAAGCTGAGGCCCAGCCCACCTGTACGTTCACGTGAAGGTAGGAACTTCCTCCCAGAGCAAGAGGACCCATGAGTTCAGAGTCCAGCTTTCCAGGCGGAGATCTGGGGGAGCTTAAGACCCATCCCAGACTTGGGGTTGCAGGGACCAGAGAGGCTTGGAGTCTTCCTTGGCCTGGCCATTGTGGGAGGGTCCATGGTGCTGGGGCAGAGAGGTGGGGGTGCAGACGCTGCTGGGAGCCTGGGGGAAGCCGGCAGCACCCAGGGTTGGCTGGAATACAGCCCTTGATCCACAGGGACAAGAGGGGGGGTCCCAGATCCAACCTACATCCCGGTTCTCAGCAAGAATGGTGTCTCAGCGCGAGTGTCACCTCCTCGGGGAGGCCCGCCATGATCGTCTGGTCTGAACTGCATCCCCTAGCTTGGTGCCCTTCTTGATAGTCTATAAAATATATTCATCTGTGCGGGGATGGGGTCAGCACCCGTCTCTCCCAGACACTGCCAGCTTCGAGACCCCGTGTTCGCTCTATTGAACCTCCATCACCGGGCACAGTGACAGCTTAATACGTGTCTGTTGCAAGCGTCATGGACGGACGCCTGGATGGATGACAGTAGCCGGCATCCACTGGGACCCTCAGTGAGCACCTGCAGGAGGCAGCAAGCAAAGAGGAAGAAAGCAGTTCGCTGCCTTGAGAGAATGCAAGCTGAAGGGGCGCAAGCCGAAAACAGGTGAACAGGAGGCAAGAGACCATCACAACAGTGCCCGCTGGAGGAGCGCTTTACAGTGTACAAAGTGTCTGCATTGCCATTGCCTCATTTAATCCTCAACCCAGCCCTGTAAGGGCAACAAGAGTACCCCCAAGTTTCAGATGAAGACACTAAAGGATCAGAGAGGCAAAGCGACTTGCCCAAGGTCACACAGCTTATAACTCCTGGAGCTGGAATTTAAGCTCCGTTCTATCTGGCTTCACAGAATGATGGCTATTATTTACCGAGCATCAACTCCTTGTATATCCACTATCATGCACAAGTAAATTTTATCTCTGATTCTCACAACATCTCCTTGATGTAGGTATCCAGGATTTCCCGTTCAAACCTGAGAAACAGAGGCTCAGAGAGGCCACAGGACTTTCCCAAGGCCACTGGAAGATAAGCAGCCCAGACTCATCCATCTGGAGCTCCTGGCCTGCCCCACCCCGCCCCACTGCCTCATGAGGCCTCGAAGACCCCAACCCCCTACCCCCCAAAAAAGGTCTGGAATCCAGGGACCTGCACTGAGAGGACACAGCCAGGACTAGGGGGCCATAGGGCTGCAGTTAGGAGGGAAGATTCTGGAGCCAGACTGTCTTGGTCCATATCCCAGGTCCACCGGTTGGCAGCTGCGTGGTCTCTCTGTCTCCATTCCCTGCTCTGATGAATGAGGGTGATAATTGTACTACTTCTCCAGTTGTTGTAAGGAATAATTAACCTAGGTAAAGGTTTTAGGACAGAGCCTGATGAATTGCTCCAAGCCTCTGCAGGAGTGGGTTCTGTGACAGGTTGGGGCCAGAGCAGCTCTGAGTTCAGCAGCCCAGGGATTTGGGGGCGGGACAGTGACAAGCTCCCACGTCAGCACAGGACTCTAGCCCACACTGGGTCCTCTGTCCCGGGAGAGCTCTGAGCCTCGCCTGTCCTGGGCTGACCAAAGGGGAGGCGCCCGGGTGCGGTGCCGGGACAGCGTTCCTGATGGCTAGGGTCCAGCGTGGGGAGGGGAGGGGTGGAGAGAGCAGGCGGGGCAGCGCGGAGCTTCCCTGCTCACAGAGCCCAGTGTTGTTCAGAGGCCAGGCAAGCCTGAGCCCCTCCTAGCCCCAGGGAGTGAATCACATTGGGTCTAAGCCAGTCCCAGTGACCCCGGTGACTGTGCTTTGCTGGGGGAACAGAGGGCACGTGGTGCAGTGGCGGCCAGCAAAGCGGGAGAGGAACGTGGCAGGGACTTCTGGGAAAGGTTTCCTTGCTCTTAAGAAGAAACGAGCCACAGGAAGCAGGTCATTGGCGCCTCTGGCTAAGCCGTGTGAGGCTGTGACGCTCAGAGCAGACGCAGCCACCTCATGACCATGAGGGAGTGGCCCAATCTGAGGATGGCAGTGAGAACAGGGAAAGATCCAGGGCCTTGGGTGGGATTGCGGAGTCGCAGAAATAAGAACATCCTAGCTCCTAACATATTTTCTTTATCGTTCGTGATCGGAGTAGTTGGTTCTGCTGCTGGTTAAGGACTCAGCATCTCCGCCTGACCCGCTCTCCCCGGCTTGGGGGCATGCAGGTCAGGGATGGGGCTGGACCAGACCAGGGCTCTCTCTTCCACGTCTGAGGGGCTACAAGCAGGTGGGAAGTCCACCACCCCTCCAAGATCTCAGATTCCCAGAATGAGTGCCAGATGGGCTTGGAGTCTCAGAAAATCACTCCCCTGAGCCAGAGAGGGGCTACAGAGCCCTCTTTTGTCCAGTGGCCTAGAAGGTTCTGATTCTCTCCCTTGAATCCTTAGGGACTTGAGGCTCAGAAACGAACCCACTGTTTTGTAATCCCTCGGGGCCTCAATTTCCACATCTGTAAAATGGGAGCAATAAACACCTAGCTCCGGGATTGCTGTGACAAACACCAGGCTACTGCAGAGGCAAATGCTTTGCCAGTTGCCTTGTAAGTTGGAGGGATGAGTCAAAACTTCTTCTGGGGGCGCCTGGGTGGCTCAGTCAGTTAAGAGTCTGACTCTTGATTCCTACTCAGGTCACCATCTCAAGGTCGTGAGTTTGAACTCCGCCTCCCGGAGGCGTGGAGGCTCTGCACTGAGCGTGGAGTCTGCTTAAGATTCTCTCTCCCCCCCCTCCCTCTGCCCTTAAAAAAACCAAACACAACAAAATCAAACCTCTTCCACCCGCACTAGCTACACTGTGCCTCGTCGCTGCGCCCAGGGTCCCAGGGCATGGCTCTACCCCTGTCTATAGCAGGGTGCCTGGTTCTGAGTCTGCCTCCCCCATCAGTCTGAGGATGTCTGAAGGGCAGGGAGGGCGGCCCTTCCCCTGCAGCACCAGCGCTGGGCTCGGAGCCGGCAGCTTGGCGCATGACGAGGAGGCTGCCTTTGAAGCAGATGACCCAGGGAGCATCCCAGCTGGGCTCCTTGTCACCCGTGGGGTGAGCCTCACAGGGGGCTTAACCTCTCTGCGCCTCAGTTTCCCTGCCATGTCACGATGTGCCCGCCACTTGCTCCGTAGAGGATGGAGAAGATGAAATGAGGTAGAAGAGCCATGCAAAACGCTGAGCACACCTTCGGGCTCTGGCGCACGGGAGGGGCTCAGCAAGGCGCCAAACTGATGTCGGCTAAAACGTTCGCCAGGGTAAGAGAAGGCCTGCGCCATTCACCTGCTACCAGGTTTGTAAATACGCACGCACGCATACACGCACGCAGCACACATGCACGCACGCACACACGCACGCACGCACACTGCTCCTCCAGGGAGCATCCCCACCCCCGCCCCAGCCTAAAGCCCAACTTGCACCAACAGCTGCTTCTACATCCCAAGGACTCTGCTCCCCCCCACCGAACATCTGGAACATTCTGCCAAAATTGCCACTGGGGGACACAACAGCCTCCCTCCCCCACTTCCTGGCTGTGGGAAAGAGTATGCAGAATTCCCTGGCGTCCCTGAAATCTCTCCTTCCAAAGCCCCTTCTCCCTCAAGGCCAGCGGTCCAGCTGCAGCAGTGTCCCCACCCCTCCCGGCAGCCCCCTTGGCCCCTCACCTCTCCCCTCTGTCCACCCCTCCCCTCCCTCTCTCTTTCCCTCACTCTCTCACCTCATCTGTCCCCCCAGAAGCCACTCCCACCCACCTCTCACTTTGCATGTGGGGAAACTGAGGCTCTGGGAGAGGATTCACCACAGAACCTGTTCCAAAAGATGGATGTGCAGGCCAGCAAGACATTGCACGCAAAGAGCCTGGTCTGGCACCTGGCGGGCGCTCAGCGTCTGCCCCTTTCCTTCCCCTTCTCCTTTTTCCTCCTCTGCTCTTCCGCTCCACGGCTCACGCCTGGGGTAGGCAGGGGGCAGTGGGCTGGGAGCTGTGGGCCTCGGATGGGCAGGGGCAGCAGGCAGCGGGCAGCGGGGAGCTGTGGGCCTGGGGTGGGCAGGGGCAGGGGGCAGCGGGCTGGTTGCTCTGGGCCTGAGGTAGGCAGGGGCAGCGGGCAGCGGGGAGCTGGCAGCCAGCCCCTCCTGGCCTCCAACCTCTGCTCCCAGCCCAGGACATTGTCAGTCACCAGCCTGTCACTTGGCCACGGTGCCTCCCATATGAATAACAGCCCTTTAATTAGTATATTATAGGAAGTGGGGCCCGTGGCGGCTTCTTGCTAGAAATGCCAGCAGCAATTCAGGAGCCGCGAGGAGATGGACGGATCCTGTATTACACCGAGCACCGCAGCCTCCCTGCCACAGAGCGCGCCTCCAAATGAGATTTCTTTCTTCCCGAAGAAAACAATTTGGTCTCACTCTCTTTTCCTTCTTTCTCCATTTTTTTTTAAACCCTCCTCTGATTGTCACGATTGGAAACACTTATGGAGGCTGGTTCATTGTTTTCAGATTCAATTGGGCCCAGCGAGTTGGGGAAGGGGCCTCCCGCAGCACACAGCTGGGCTGCCCTGGCCTCGGGAGGCAGGGCTCCGCGGTGGGGCCCTTTCGGTCATGACAATGACATTGGCAGGAGCTGGCATTTCTTGAACACTTACATATGCTCGCTCATTTTGTCCTCACATAACCCTACAAGGATATTGGTATCCTCATGATAAGGATAGGGAAACTGAGGTCAGGGAGGTTAGGAACATTCTGCAAGCTGGGGAGCTGGTGTCTGGGGGCAACCGGGAGAAAGACCGGGGAGTCTGGGATTACTCACCTATTACTCACCACTGTCTGGGTCCCCAGAGGAGGTCAGAGCATTCCGAGCAGTTGACCTCCATTTTCTCATCTTCGAAATGGGAATACTAACATCTCACCTGCCTGTGGCACTGGTCACTGTGAGCGTTCCCAGGAGAGAAGGAGAAGGCAAAGGCTCTGTAAAACCCCCGGGGCGGGTCGGTGGGGAGGTGCCATGGAGGAAGGGGTGACTGTAGGAGCCTCCCCGCCCAACACACACACCCCCCCCCCGCCCATGTCTGGAGACTACTGCCCAGCACCCTAGTGAGCTGCGCTTTTCCTCGCCGAGTGCCCTGGATGCAGTTAGGACAAGAAACACAAACTTCTTTTCAAACGTGGCTGCATTCCTAGAAGCTTTAGTCACAGGATATTTTCTCAATCGATGGACTTTCAATTATGACCACTGTCGCCGTGGGGAAGGCAGGGTAGGAATGCGGGTGCCTTAAAGGGGTCGGCTGCTGGCCTTCCGGACAGGGTTTTACGGTCGGAGCTGAGGTTTCCAGCTCCAGTGTGGAGACGGTGGGCTTGCTCCCAGGCTGCCCTCGATTAAGCTAAGGGAGAAACACGCCCGAAGGCTGGACCCATATAGAACATTCAAGTGGGGGCCGCAGGGGGCCTGGGAGGATCCCCCCCATGCCTTTGCTCACACTGTCCCTCTGTCTAGAATGCCCTTTATCGCTTGTCACTCGGCAAGTCTCTACTCACCCTTCAAGACCCGCAGGAGAGTTGAGGTGCCCCATGTCCCCCCTCCCCCAGCCCTCCTTATTTCAGTGTAGCTGTGGGAGACACTCCATGCCGGATGCCGGGGTCCTGTCTCAAGGCTCCATGGTGGCTCTCTGCGTCCCTGCCTCAGTGTCCTCGCTCCAAAGCCACTCAACCCAAGCCCAGATGCAGCGGGAAGTATATCCTCAGTGCAACCTTCAAGCAAAGCGAGACAGCAGTGACTAGATAAATGCCCAGCACCTACCCTCTGGAGGGAAACTCTGAGGTGTGTTCCACACTGTTCTTCAAAGGACCAAGCCCCAGTCGCCCAAAGCAGGACCAACCAGCTCCATCACTCCCTCAGACTGTATGTCCCTCCTCCCCTACCCCATGCCCGCTCTCCTACCTCTTGCTTCCTGGGATCACCTCCCAAAAAACAAGCTCACTCAAGTGCTTGCCTGAGGCTAAGACAGGACATGACCGGATGTTCCCTGCTCTGAGAAGCTTTCTCAGCCACCCCTCACTTGACGTCACCGGCCCTGTGACCGAAGCTGGTGGACATCAGCTCTCTTCCTGTTTCCTCACCTGGATCAACTATGCTAATTACGCATCAAGTGCTTATAACAGCACCCGGCACACAATGAGCGTTCAATAAATGGTGACAGTCACTAACACTATTCGCACTTTCACTGCTACTCTCTTCTCTATAATCCCACAGCGCTTTGTACAGTCAAGTCAGGAAGGAGGAAGAGGGTCTGGGCGAGAATATTAAAAGTCAGATTTTAGAGTGCTCCAGGCAGAGGGAACAACACATGCAAAGGCCCTGAGGCAGGACCGAGCTGGAGGGTTTGAAGAACTGGGAAGAGGCCAGCACGGCTGGAGGGCAGTGAGCAGGGAAGGCACAAGCCAGCTCAGACAGGGCCTCTTCAGAGAGTAGACTTCATTCTAAATGTAAAAAAGAACCATCACAGGTGTTAAGCAGAAAAGTACCGTGCCCTGATTTGTTTTTAAATGATAACTGGGGCTGAGAGTGGGAATTACATCAGGGGGAGAGAAAAGGGGAAGTGGGCTGGGGCCATCGATGGAAATTCAAAGGACCCGACAGATTCAAGACGAGCTGAGATGGGCAATTACTTTTTTTTTTTAAAGATTTTATTTATTGGGGCGCCTGGGTGGCACAGCGGTTAAGCGTCTGCCTTCGGCTCAGGGCGTGATCCCGGCGTTATGGGCCTGCTTCTTCCTCTCCCACTCCCCCTGCTTGTGTTCCCTCTCTCGCTGGCTGTTCCTATCTCTGTCAAATAAATAAAATCTTTAAAAAAAAAAGATTTTATTTATTTATTTGACTGAGAGAGAGAGAGACAGCCAGCGAGAGGGGGAACACAAGCAGGGGGAGTGGGAGAGGAAGAAGCAGGCTCCCAGTAGGTAGCCCGATGCAGGAGCTCGATCCTAGGACCCTGGGATCAGGCCCTGAGCCGAAGGCAGACGTTTAACAACTGAGCCACCCAGGCGCCCTGCGAGGTGGGGAATTACTTGGCAATAAACTAAACCTGGGGGTTAAGAGATGGAGGAATCCAGTGGCTGCCAGGCCAGGACTTAGGTAGCTGAGTGAACAGATACCCGGAGAGCCTGGAGAGGAGAGGTGTGGGCGTGGCAGGCCTCCAGAGCCTCGATCGGGTCCCCGTTAGTTTGCAGGGTCCTGTGAGGCTTCCAGGTCACGGTGTCCATCAGCAGGTGGAGGGGCCTGGAGCTCCAGAGAGCCAGGAGCGCAGGCGGGCAGCCCGCACAGTAGCGCAGGGACCCATGCTCAGCGAGCCCCGTTCTTGGTTCAATGTTCTGCTATGGCCATTTGAAATTCTTCCTCATTTCTCATTCTGCCCTAGGATCCACAATTATATAGTTGACCTGGTGGGGGACAGAAGGGTCAGAACTGGTGATGCGAATGTGGGTGTCACTGGCATAAAGATGGTATTTAACGAGCTCACCTAAGGAAAGTTCAACCATCCCCACATTACAGATGGGGAAACTGAGGCTCAGCGAACTGAGGAGGCTTTTCCCAAAGTGTTAATTCACACTGTCCCCTCCATCCGGAGTTCCCTCCTCGTCAGCTTCTCAAAGTTTCCTGATTCAAAGGCCACTTTCTTCCGGTTAGAAGAGACAATTTGGATGGAGTCAGAAGAGGTAGAACCCACCAGGAGCTGGAAACCCCGGCTTCTCACCACGAGCTGCCAGGAGGCCTGGGGCCAACACGGCTCCTCAGCGGGCCTGGTTCCTCATCTGTAAACCAGATGCTGAGGCGCTCAGATATCTAAGCCCCTCCTCGGATTCAGTTTCTCACGTCGGCTTCTATGTGTAGGCCTGTTCTCAGAGACTGTAAACACAGCCTCGCAGGGCTGGAAGTGGAGATCTTGTTCTCCTCTGGGGAGTGAGGTGAACCCAGAGACCCTCAAGGAGGCAGACAGACATGCGGGGGGAGCCCTGGGTTCCAGTCGTGCCTCTGCCTTTGACTTGCTGTGTGACCTCAGGCAAATCTCTCACCCTCTCTGGGTCTCAGGGTTCTAGCTGTAACAGGAAGGATCTCTATGGTCCCTTCCTGCCCTAAAATCTTTAGATCCTGGGCTTCGGGGTCCAACTGCTGCCTAGCTGGAGAGAGGGTGGGAGTCTGGGAAGAAACCTGGAAATCTCAGAGGACGGGTCCAAAATCTCCTGCCCCAGCCCCCGGTGACCCTGACCCACCTCATCCGAAGGGCAACATGGGCTAGTTCCAAACCAGGGCTTCTGGGTTTGGGGAGCAGCCCCCCATGACAGACCTCGATGCAGTGGCTGATTCCCAGCAGCCAGGGAGTGAACAGACTCATTGCCGTTGGGGCTGTGAAGCAACCGTGACACGGGCTTTGAAATCTAAGTGAAAGACACACAACAGAGACCCCGCCCCCACGCCTCGCCTTGGCACCAACATTTATCACTTTCATTGTAATAGGTTAATTACTCAGACAGGTAGGTGTCCGAGAGCCATCCTTCTCAGCACAGGGCAATCGTGGGGTGACCAGGCTTTTCCAAGCAACTCTCAGCGAGCACAGGGGGAGGTGGGGCCAGGCTGGCTTTAATTACCTGGGGTGGCACTAATATCCCAAGATGCTCCCCTCGGAGGACAAGGGCTGTGAAAATACAGATCGTCGCTGGGCACCAGACGGGATTTATAGCAGACAAGCAGCTCTCCGCCTCTCCTGCTCCATTAGCATTTTCCACCTTGTTGTGTATGGACAGGGCTCCTCTGATGGACAGGGAGCTCCTGGAGGGCAAGGCTGTGCGGAGGCTGAGGCCACTCCCATTCATTCATTCAACCAATATTTATTGAGCACCTATTGTATGGCAGGCACTGTGCTAGGCACTGAGGCTAGGGCAGCAAGCAAAACAGATCAAAATGCCTTTCCTTGCGTTCTTACAGGGAGACACAGATGATAAAAGAAATATGTAGCTTGTTGTATTCGTGTTCTATTGCTGTGGCTTCGAACAACACACACTAATTATCTCACGGTGTCCATGGCTGAGAGGTCCAGGCACAAGTGAACTGAGTCCCCTGCTCAGTGTCTTGTGGCTGAATTCAAGGTGGTGGCCGGGCTATGTTCCCCTCTGGAGTTCAGGGTCCCCTTTCAAGTTCATGTGGGTGCTGGAGGAACTGAGTCCTCCGCTGGCTGCAGGTGGGGGGTACTCTTCGCTCTTAGAGATCACTCCCAGATCCTGGCCGTGTGGCCTCCTCCCTCTTCAAAGCCAGCAACTTCTCACACATAGAGGCCCCCTCTGGCTCTGACTCTCCCTCACCAGGGGAAGCTCAGGCCCTTTGAAGGGCTCATCTAATCAGGTTAGGCCTCTGGAGGATAATCTCCCTTTTAATAAAGTCGACTCACGATTTGGGACCTTAATTCCATCTGCAAAATCCCTCTCCAGCAGCATCCAGATCCAGGTTTGATTGAAGAACCGGGAGAAGGGTAGTGTTGGCCAGGGGGCTGGAGTCTGCGGCTCTTTCCAGCTCTACCCACCGTGGTATGTTGGAAGGTGCCAGGTGATACGAAGACATTGAGCAGGAGAGAGGGACCCAGAATGGTGGCAGGGATGGGTGGGGGGGTCATCTTTGGTAGGTGGTCGGGGAAAGCAGCACTGAGAAGCGGCATCCCAGCAGAGACACAAGAGATGAGGGAATTGGCCGTAGGGCTCTCTGGGGAGTGGGCACCAGGGTGAGGAACCAGCGAGAGTCATAGGCGATGAGGTCAGGTGATCCAGGGCCTGAGAGGCCACGGTGAGGACACGGGCTCTCTGCTCAGTGACATGGCCCCAGGGTCGTCTCAGGATTCTAAGCAGCGGGGTGACATGATTTAACTTAATTTCTAAAAAATCTCTTGGGCTGTGGGGTTGAGAATAGATTGCACAGGGCAAGGGCAGAGCCGGGAGACCAATTAGGAGGCCCTCACAATGCCCAGGGGAAGAACCGTGGTGCCTCAGCCCTGGGTTTGCTCTGAAGGCAGAGACGACAGGATCTCCCGACAGATCAGGACAGGCTGTGGGAGGAAAGCATGGTCCTGCCCCCAGGCTCCATGCACAGCGTCGGCCCCCGGTGCCCCTCGAGAGGCACCCCACACGAAAGCAGTAGGTACCTTCTAGAATGTCTTTTCACGTTGGAAGATAGGAGGTCTCCTCGGGGGGAAATTGATCCAACCTTTTAACAGTACCCCGGCGTCCTAATTAAATCCTCCTATCCACAGGCGCCAAAGTGAGCACCTCACTCACCAAGACCTGTCAGTGGGAGCCCTGGTAGGAGTGGGAGGTCCAGATCACAGACTTCTAAGTAACCCTTGCTCGGAACCCACCAATCCACCCACATTGTTGCAGGAACAGCCACCCCAAAATGCAAGTTACAATCTGTCCCTCTCTTCTTCACAAGTGGCTTCCGTAGATCATTACTTCTGCAATGTATGCCATATGACCTCAATTTGAAGACACTGTCAATTGTGAGAAGCCCTATTAACTAAAACAAACAAACAAACAGCTTTCAGGAACTTTAAAGAAACCCTATATTACATGTGCATTATCGATTGTAAGACACTCCTCATCTCATAAATAATGGAAATATTCATCCTACAGTGGTAACTATTTTGGTGGGAAGTGGTTTTATGGTCAACACTTAGTTAACCTAAGATTCTGCCACTGCAGGACTTGTCAGAGCCTTGGAATGACCACGTGTACTATGCCCAACCCTGACCCGATCACCACCCGAATCTCTAAGGGGTTCTTAGAGAATCTATCTATTTTTCATCCATCTATTAGAATAAAATAGAATCTCTCTATTTTCTATTTAACCTCTGATCCACTTGGTCTTTTCTTTTAGCAGAGCATCTATTAGGGCTGGTGTTCCCCCGGAAAACACTTTGGAGACTGAATACCAAATGTCTCAGCTAGACACTCAAGGCCCTCGTGGTCTGGCCCTGGGCCACCTTTCCTAATGCAGCCTCTGTTCTGGAGTTCTTATACTTCCTTCACGACACACCGCCTGTTCAGGTCTGGAACTTCTGTCCCTCTTATAATTTCAGGCAGCGCAGCCCAACCTGACCTAATCCTTACCTATTCTTCACTCCATCAGCCAAACAATATTTATTGAGCCTCTGGAATGCACCAGGAACTCTTCCAGGCATAAGCGAGAGCATGGTGAACAAGACAGGCATGGCTCCCGGCCTCACGGAGTGTACAAACGTTCACATACACACACTCACGCGCACGTACTAACTGCAAATCAGCTTAGGTGCTAGGAAGAATGAAAGCCGGGCACTGTGAAAGAGCAGAACGCGGACTTATTGTACGGAGAGCAGTATTCTCTGAGCTGAGATAGGGAGGAGGAGTAGGAAGCCATCAGGTGGAGAACTAGGTTAGAGCAAGTTCCGGGCAGAGGTTACGGTGTATGGGAAGGCTCTGAACTGGAAAAGAGCTGGCATATTTGAAAAGGTGAGTAGAATCAGCATGACTGGATTATAGTGAACAAGACTGAGAAGGGCTAGGTCCAGATCATGCTGGGCCTCATGGGCCATGTTAAGGCTTTGGTGATTTATCCTTAGAGCAGTGGGCAGTCACTAAACGCTTTTACAGTCTATAGCCTAAAAAACATTTGGGGGGTACAGGAGAGAGTGTCGGGAGATTCTAAGAAGCTCCATCATTCTTTTGATTGCAAATGTCAGAAAACCCAACCCAAAGTGGTTCGAGTAAAAACAGAATTTGTGAACAAGTGTAGTTGAAAGCCCAGGAATGGGGAAGGGGTTCAGGCAAGGCTTGATCAAGGTTCAGACAATGCAGCCATGACCCAGTTTCTTTCCTCCCATTTCTTGCCTCTCCTTCCTCTTGCTGGTGCTGTTTTCCCTAGGATCAGACTACATGGGGGCACATTGGCAGGCCTAGCTCCAGTCCCACATTTACTCTTAACCAAGAGTCGTGCCCAACCCTGATCTGATCAACACAGCCAGAGGAATGGGAAAGAGCAATTGGCCTGCACTTGTCACATGCCGTACCCATGGATCCAGAGAAGGGGCCAGCTTCTTTGGAACTATGTGCCCTGGAGGGGAAGAGGTACCTCCCCCAGATGAAAACCAGGGTCTTCTGTGGAAAATGTGGTGAGAGGGAGCCAGGCGGCCCCACATGACCAATATCTACTAGAGGAAATACTGCAGTGTTCAGGCAAATGTGGACGGTGCCATGGGCCAGGGCAGTGGCAGTAGAAGTGGGGAGAAGGGGACCGATTTGGCATACATTTTGATGGTAGGATCAACACGACTTGGTGATGAGTCCCTCAGGTTTCCAGCTTAAACACCTCAAGGGGCAGAACTACTGAGTTAAGATGAGAAAGGTGGAAGGTGAAGCAAGTTTGCAGCCTCAGAGGGGAGATCCGTTGACACCTCTCTATCCTTGGTGACCTCGCTCAGATGTCACGTTCTCTGGGACACCGTCCCGGATGCTCCCTGGCCAGAATTCCCTCCTCTTTCCTCTACCCTGCCCCCCGCCCCCGGGACCTTCTTTGCATTTTGCTGGTGTCCGACATCCTCACTCGTCGTTTCCTCGCTTATCCCCACTCCAGACGGTGAGCGGGGAGCTGTGTGGGGACAGGGACGGGGCCCTATTCATCGCAATCCTCCCGCAGGCCTGGCACGAGGCAGGTGCTCAGTAAACGGCTGTTGAACTAAGTCAAAGCCTCAAAGGGAAGGGGACCCTCCTCGATGTACCCTGAGGTCCCAAATCTGGAAGATTTTTTTCAGAAACACACTCCCAATTCCCTGTGTGGCCCAACAGGTGAACCAGGCATCTGGCTTTTCCTCGCAGGAAAGGCCACGCCTTCCTAGAGCCCCATGTTGATATATGAAGACCTAGCTGCTTCCCTACAACGCTGCTTTACGAGCTTCTGCCTTCTCGGGCCGTGCGGTTGCTTAAAGGAAGATGCACTGAAATCTGTATCGTATTTCCAAACTATAAAACAGTGAGAGAATTTGTCAGGCCTCCTAATGTCTCCAGGAGCAGAAATCATTCTAACCTTCCCATAAAATGCCAACGCCCTAATTAAAGTCGCTAAAGCTGCAGTCTCTGAGCCCAGCCCCCTTCCTCAGAGCAGCCTCTTTTCTTGCTTGGGACTGGGAGGTGTGAGAAGTTGCCACTTTAAGCTCCAGACCCTGAGGACTCTGGAGAAGAGAAGATCCCAGAGGACCCACCCAGCCCGGGTCCAGGCTCATCTCCATGTGGAGCCTGCCTATCATTCCGGGGCCCCTTTCCGCCTCCCCATCTCCTGGCCCCGCTCTTCCAGATGGGTCTAATCTAAGGCTAATTCTGGTTTTTATTATATATTTTTTTCCATAACTTCTCCTCTTCTAGAGTTTAGAAAGTGGGAGATAAAGTGGGGGAATTTCATAAGGAATCCAGCCTAGGGTGGAAAGCAGCTCGGCCCTTCCCCTTCAAAAGATGGCAAACGTCAGAATGAGCTTCAAGTGAGATTTTTCAGGAACAGAAAATGTCAGAGTGAAAATAGCAGTGTTGCCAGTCTCACCTCCTGCCTCTGCTCTGTGGAGCTTGTGCTCAGGCCCAGATGGAGGGTGGTGGGAAGAGGAGGAGGTTGGGTCCTCTCTTCCAGGTGGCCCACTGAGGAAGAATAGATAGGGCTGGGCTGGACTGGGCTGGGCTGCGCTGGGCGGGAGGAAGAGAGATGTGGTGGCAAGAGCCTCTAGCAGGATGACTGTCAGCTGAACTCAAGAGAAATCCCAGGAGGTGAGCTACAGGGCTACGTCTTCCATAGCAGGTTTGGATAGCCCGATAGAGAAATACAATAGGGTATGAGGGAAGGGGAGATGGAATGGGCAGAAAATATGGCTCAGGAACAAGGAACATAAAACACCCTAGGGTTTTTATCCAACATTAGGTATAAATTGAGTCAACAGGATTGTGCAGCTATTAAAAGGCCAATGTGTTCTTAGGTTACATTAACAGAAGTATGAATTTTGAAAGAGGGGAGGAGTTTATCTCCTCCTGTTCTATTTGGAATAAACCTGGCAGTGTGTCCAGGTCTGACCCCTGCCCCTTTCTCTATCACGAAAGGAAGACTGGTCTGTCCATAACTCCTCGGTCAGTCAAATACAGGTACACGAAGATGTGCACACACATTGGTACAGATCCTGAGGAATGTTCGAATTGTCTGTTCTCTAACTTAACCCCTACCCACCAGCCCACTTCTCACTTCCACTCTTTTGGAGACTCTCCTGCAGTTTGTCTCTCAAGGCATCTGGTTCCACTGTTGGCTGGGGTTTGGAGGTTGGGAGGAGGAACTTTCAAAGTCCTGGAGGGCAGTGGGGGAGGCGGGGGGGGGGGTGGATTTCCTCCATGTGGCCTGGCTTCAGCCTCCTGCTACTCTTTCCTGGCTATCACCCTGCTGAAAGAGCATTTGCCTCCTTCTGGTTTTTCTAGCTTCAGGATGTACCGGCCCAGGAAGGAGAGGGAGGTCAAGAAGACCCCCTCCACCCCAGCCTGGAGCTCTTCAGATGAGCGGGACAGGGGAGCCACGGGCACAAGTCATAGCAAGTAGACACATAATGGGCCTGAGGCTGTTCTCTGTCAGAGGCCAACAGAGGACGGGGGCGAGGGCTGTGGTAACCGTCTGCAGCCAGCTGCAGGTCTGACAGGACCCTCTGATTGTGCGGACTCAGGAGACAACACCAACTCCGAGGCGGGAGGGACCAAAGAATGATTCCAAGTCCACAGAAGAGTTTCGTGAGAGTCCACGCTAGTCCAAGAAAGGGCTACCTAAGAAATAATCCCCTTCGTGGGAGGCGTTCCAGGCACAAGATCGATGACCTTGATGGGTTCAAAAGAGGGGAACGAGGGTGAGGCTTGATTTTGACTCATTCCAAACAGATGCTAGGACCTGTTCATTAAGCCAGGAGCTCATAGTCTCCCAAGCAGCACAATGAAGAGGTCACTTCGACCTCTGAGAGCGCGTGCCACGCTGGCCCCGCAGCTGCCCAAGATCCTCTCTGCAGGACCCTCCCAGCACCTGCTCAGCACCGCGCGCAGCGTGGAAGCCGGCGGTGTGCGCGCAGGCAGCCTGCGCATGCGCGTGCAAGGGTGCTGGCACGAGCCTCTGCTGCTGGTGCCCGGCCCTGCTGTGCGACTCGAGGCAGGTCGCTTCGCTTCTCTGTGCTCCAGCTTCCACCACTTGCAAAACAGAGATACCAATGATGGCCACCTCATCGAGGCATCTGAAGGTGAGAGGAGGAGACGCACGGGAAGTGCTGGGGACCGTGCCCAGTGCTCCAGTACGTGCTGCAGTAATGTGAGCTACAATTAACACCATGAGCATCCAGTCTGCCCCCCTCGTGGCTATAACTCTGTGCCAGATGCTCCCGGAGCCCGAGAGAACCCTGGGAGGCAGGCTGGGATCCTGTTTCACGGGAACGGAACTGAGGCTCGGGGAGATAGGGTGGCTTAGCTGCAAGAAAGCCCACTCAGATAGTCACCTGCTATTTGCAGGGCCACAAACCACCACAGGGAGCCCCCAGGGACCTGAGGCAAACTAGGTTCCCTCCATCCTGACCTGGGCATCTCAGGTGGGTGAGCCACCTCCAGGGAGTCTGCCAGGGTCTATGGGATTAGTGAAAGGAGGAACAGCCCACAGTACAGTGGGCACAGCTCTCCATAAGCCTGGAACCCCCACTCCCACCCCACCTGGCGGCCAAGGCCTTGGGGACTGCATCTGCCTTGGTATGCTGCCCCCCCCAACCTCTAGTCACCAGAAACTGCCTGGTGCCTTTTCCACATGCACTGGTTTCCTTCCCCCAGGACTTCGCAGAAGCTGTTCCATCACCGGGAATGCCTTTCCCAGTCCCTGATTTTCCAAATCTTGTACACCCTGGTTAGTGCAGCCACACTGAGCTACATGCTCCCTCTGGGTCTCTGTCTCCTCATCTGTAACAAGAGAGAGCTAGACTTGCTGATCTCGAAAGTTTTTTCCAAGGCCTGATGTAAATGCCACCTCCTCCAGGAAGCCACCCAGATGGAAGTGGTCACCTGTCCTCTGAAACCCCACAGTGCACTGTGCAAACCTCCTTATGGCACAGATCACTTACTGCCCCGACTCGTGGTCACATGGGCTCACATCTGATCTCCCCTTCTAGATGCTGTTTCTTGAGGACAGGTGGGCTTCATGTTACATTCATTTCTATTTCCCTTCAGTGGGTGGAGGATGGACAGGTAGACGGACTGATGGACAGGGAGAATCGGGCAGCCTGCCAGGGCCATGTGTGTCTTCCAACAGACCCCTGGAGCCCAGAGGAAGACTATTTTGCCCCCAAGGAATGGAGTGCTAATGGCAAAACTGCAGTATCCTCAAGCAGAGGGTGAGATATCAGGGCAGAGGAGAAAGAGTTTCCAAAGTCAAACCACCTGCATACAGTCCTCCTCTGCCCATCTCCTCCTCCTGTCTCCCCACCCCAGCTCAGCACCTTCTTGGGTCCCACTGCCACTTCACCTGCCAGCAAGGCTGCTCTGCTCTGACGTCATTAGTGAGACCCCCGCCCCAATGGATGATGAAGTGAAGTGACCTGTCCACGGTCATACAGCTCAACCTGCCAGTGAGAGGACCAGAACCCCGGACTTCTGGTGCCCATCTTGGCTCCCCCACTGTCCATCACATCCCTCTGGATCCTCCAGGCCATCCCAACAATGGGTTGATTCAGAGGGGAGGGTGTCCAAGGCAGACATGGTGAGCTAAGCCCTCCCCTCCCCCCAGATCCTCACCAAAGTCCCCCCACCACCCTCCCTCCCACCACAGCTGGCTCTAGGATTTCGATCTGGAGCCCAACAGGGAGAGGTCTGCTATGACTTTGCTGTTTCCGCTCTCCCCCGTCCTGCGTCCACAGCACGCCTTTCCCCAGCAAAGCCACTAAATCACTTTTATAGGATTTGAGGTTCTTTCTACCCGGCGAGTTTCCTGCCAATACAAAATGTCTTCCAGGATCTGGGGAAGACAGGTTGGCTTGAAGGGCTGTTCATTAGAGGAAGATTAATGGGGCCACTGATCCCATTAATGTGTTATTGACCCTTCCCATAATATAATCGGCCGAACAGCTCAACTTCTGGCTTAAGGCAGAGTTTACTCAGAACTCGGGTCCCATTTGCGGGGAAAGCAGGCTCCGTTGGCTCGGCCCCATCCACACTGCCTGAGGGGTAACAGATGAGCCCTTCTCCCGTCTAGGAGAGTGAAAACCTTCACTTCTGGTCCCACAGGCCAACCATATAATGGCTAACACTGACTGAGTGCTTCCTCTGTGCCAGGAACACTGCTAAGCACTTTACAGGCGTGATTTCATTTAAATCCCTTAGTCCCATTTTACGGAGAGGAAAACTGAGGTTTGGAGAAGTTAAATAACCCTGTAGGAAGTTGTAAATCCAGTACTCAAACCCAACAGCTAATACTAAAAATAGCAGACACTGCCATCACGCCTACCAAGTGTCTAGCATCGTTCTGGATCAACACCGACCGATAGAAATATACACAGGCATATATGTAAGCTTCGGTTTTCTAGAAGCCACATTCAAGACAGTGAAAAGAAAGAGCAAAATTATTTTTTAATTTATTTTAAAGAGAAAGAGAGAGAAAGCAAGTGGGGGCAGGGACAGAGGGAGAGACAGAATCCAGAGCAGACACCCCACTGAGGGCTTACTCCCATGACCCATGAGATCATGACCTGAGCCAAAATCACGAGTCAGATGCTTAACCAACTGAGCCACCCAGGCGCCCCTGAAATTATTTTTTAATATATTCAGCAAAACCCAATATAGCCACAATATTAGCATTTCAACACATAATCAATATAAACATTGTTAGATACTTCCCTATATTTCTGGTACTAAGCCTTCTACATCCAGGGGTTATTTTCCTCTTATAGCACCTCTCCATTCGGATCAGCCACGTTTCAAGTGCTCAGGGGCCACACGTACCAAGTGGTTGCCCTATTCACGCAGGTCTCGATGCTTCATGTATGTTCAGTCGCTTCCTCTTTGTTAACACTGTGAGGTGGCTGTCCTTATTATCACCGGCCCCTTTTAAACATGACACACCGAGGACTCAGAGAGGGGAGGTGATTGTCCTAAGGTCACACAGCAGGTAGGTGGCAGGACTGGGAAGCCAGGTGGCTGCAGAGCCTCTACTTTTCCCGCTCTGCTGCACGATAACATCCGACCAGGCAGGCAGGACAGCTCTCCCCACCCTGGAGCCCGTGGGGCTCCTGGACAGTCTCTAGCTCCCGAGGCTTCTCCCTGCTCTAGGGCGCCAGGCCCGGAAGGGCCTTTAACACACAAGGGCTATAGCCACTGTCTCTGCAGAGCCCAGAAACAGCCTCCATGATAAGATAGTGCCTCCCTGAGAATTACAAGGACAACCACCGCCACCACTCAATGGGGGCTCACAATGGTTAGGGCCAGTACCGAGCGTTTCACATGGGTTACTTCATTGATATCTCATGGCGACCCTGTGAGAGGGGTTGGTTATCCCCATTATTCCCCAAGGACACAGAGGCTCAGAGAGGTTAAGTATCTTCTCCAAAGTCACACAGCAGTCAGTGACAGAGCTGGGAGCAGTGAGACTCTAAATCCCAGGCCCTGCCTCTTTAATAGCAAAGCAGCCCCCAAGACTGATCAGAGACCACCCCTTCCAGCCAACCCCACTCTCCTGGGCTATGATCCCAGCATTTTGCCTGCACAGTGGTACTTTGCGCACTTTCCAGCACCTTCTGCAGGGACCATGCTCAACTCCATCACCTTCTGTCACTGTCCTTGTTCTCCACCTGTGGCTCTCGCTGGCCCAGCCTGCATAGCCCCGCTTCCCCTCCCTCCACGTCCCTCTGTTTCCCTCTGCCCCCTGAAATTCTTCACTTTGCCCACCGCGTAAAGTCTCACTATTAACCCCTAGGTTAAGAATGCCCCGTTCTTCCATAAAGCGGAACAGATGTCCCTGAAAGCTGCTATCAGTCCAATACACCTCGGGCTTTCCTTTGTTCAATCTCTGCCCCTCCCAGAGGCCCACTTACAGGAAATGGAAGTTTAATATGGACAGAAATAAAGAATTAACTTCAATCAGAGTTGGTTGGTCCCAAGGCGATCATCCCGTCCAGGCCCTTCATTTTACATATGGGGAAGCTGAGTCTCAGAGCGGTGGGTGACAGCACAATGGGGTGGAGGGATCGCACTCGGGTCCGCGGCTCTGACAGCAGCACTCCTCCACCGAGTGCCCTGCTTCCTCTGCAGACTGGCGAAGGGGCTTAATTGGGAAGAGGGATCCATTCACTCTCCCCTCAGACCCTCCCTCTAGGTAGAGGCACCGGGGCTCCAAGGTCTGGGCAAAAAAAGGTGTTCTCGAGCTTGGAGGTTCCCAGGGCGGGCGAGATAAAACCCAGGAAGGCAGGTGACCCTGTCCACCTTCCCCTCCAGGTCTGCAGGGCTCCCCCTAACCCCCACCAGCCGCGTCCCCTCCCCCACATTGCAGCACAGGGTACAGGCATGGGGCCCACAAACTAGCAACAGTCTTGGCCCTCCAACAACCCCAGGAGGTAGGGGTGGGCACCGTCCCCACTTCAGAGATGAGGCAACTGAGGCTCAGAAAGATGAATGGCTGCACAGCTGGGCTGTTCCTAACCCCAAATCTGGGTTCCTGTCACTGCCCCAGATTAAGGACTAAGGACTCTGAGCCCAGTGCTCCCTCTACAACCCCATGCTGCGTCCATGAGGCTGACCTCCCACCACTCCAACGTGAGCTCTTTTATTGATGCCAGCTGCCGCCTGGGGCCCCGCTAAGCCTAGCCAGCAGCACAGCCAGGCTGCTCTGCGGAATTCCGTGCCGATTAGGAATGAGTGGGAACCATCACTGTACTTAATTCCCAGCCTGGAAACAGGCTCTGGGAAGCCAAGTTTCAAGCAACTGAGTTGCCTCCCCCAGAGCTACCCTGGACACCCCCCCTTTTTTTTTAATCACTGAGCCTCCCACCACTGACAGGAGCCATCCACACACACTTCCAGAACTTTTCTAGGGATCCAAGGGGACTGGATGAGAATTAGATGTGACCCCTGCCCTTGGGAGGGGCTCCCAGGAAGAGACCTGGAAACAGATCACTGAGGTAGCTGCCAAAGCCCTTGTTGCCTAAGACTCAGTTTCCCCATCTTTAAAATGGGGACAAGAATGGTCAACATCCCATAGGGTTGTTACTAATGGGTCATTTCTTAATTTATTCCACAAACCATTTTGCCCTCCTACGTGCCAGCCAGGACTCCAGATATTGAGGACACAGGAGAATTGAGTCCTGCCCTCGCGGAGACCTCACTCAGATGGGAGGGAGGGACAAGAGACAGTAAAGCCATACATAAAATATACTATTGCAGAGACCATAAAACTAAAGCAATGTAATGAGATAGAGACAGACCGGAGGATGTGGTCAGTAAATGATAGTTCATATTGTTTTCATTACTATTATATTATTTGTTCGTCCAAGTCTCAAAAGCCAAGTGGGAGTTGTTTGGCAGATAAGCACCAGGGAACAGAATTTCAGGTAGAGGGAACAGCAGGCACAAAGACAGGAAGGGACTGAGGAATTCCTGTAGCTGGTGGTTCAGAGAGGCTGCAATAGGCATGAGGTACACGGGGCCCCCAGTGAGGCTGGAGGGGGGGGCATTCTGGCCTCGAAGGGCTTTGAATGCAGGGCTCGGAATCTAGAACCTCATCCCCCGAGCATCATCAGGGAGCCATCAAAGGGGCCTCAACAAGGAAGTCCAATGCCGAGGCTGACGTGTCCAAAGGTCTGTTTTGGCTGCAGTACGGCAGTCTAGGGGTAGGAGGGGGCCTTCCCCACAGAGGCCATCAACACTCAGAGGCTGTGGCACAATCCCACAGAGATGCTGAGGCCCGGGAATGGGGGTGGCTGGGGGCAGGGAGGAAGAGGGGCCTCGAGGAGAGGTGTGTGAAAGGCAGATGAGAACGAGGCTTGGTGACTGATGGGATGTGGGAGGCAAGCAATGGCTTGAGGACTATGAATAACAGAGTCTTCTCAAAGACTGTACAGGGTGCAGCCAACTGTGCCAGCAACACGGGCCTCTGACGGAAGGTGGCTTTAGAAGGGGTGGGGAAGACCCCAGCTGCCCTGCTGGACACAGCATTTCCCACGTCTCCAACAAGTGTGGCTTCTTGGACTCCAGACCTTTGTGTGCACTCCCTCTGCCTGGAGTGCTCCTTTGGACTGGCCTCAGTTTAGTACCGACTCCTCCGGGAAGCCTTCCTTGACTACCCCACAGAATTAGTCACTCCCTTCTGTGGGTTTCATCAGTATCCAATTCACAGATGTGTTAGTCCTTCCCCCGGGTGGTGGGGGGAGGGGGCAGAAACCTTGTCCCTTTCTTGCTTTGTCTCCCCAAATAATCTACAAACTGCCCAAGGGCAGGCGCCCCCTCCCTTGTTATCCTAGTGCCCGGTACAGTGCTTGGCACTCAGAGGGCGCTCCACACACATTCACTGAATGAATGAGTGAAGGAAGGTGGGGCCGCCCGCCAAGATCCAAGGGGGAGAAAGTCGTGAGTCAATCTGGGCTCCACTGGGTTTGAGGAGCCAAGGCATACCTACACGGATGCACAAGCAGCTGGACAGAAGGACTGGAAGCCCTGGGAGGGGATCTGCCAGGTCATCTACCCTCCTTCCCACCTCCTCACTGGGCCCTGGCCTCAGCCTCACCCGTGTTCCAGCCCTGAGAACCTGGAGGTCTCCTCTCTGTAGAGACGGAGTGGGACAGTGCTGGAATCTGGCGCTGTCCATCTTTCCCCTTGGAGAAGCTCCTCTGGGGGCCATTTGGGATTCAAGTTCCATAAACAAATGAGGTTTGGGGTAAACAGCACCCTCATTTGCATGTGGAGGGATGTGGAGGGAATCCTCCCTTCCTCCCTGCTCATCATGGCTAGAAAAATGAGAGCAGACCCATTACCAGCAATCCACCCTCCGCCACTCTTGGGGGAAAAAGAGATGACATTTTCCCTTTACATTGGAAATACTTAAAAGTCCCAAGAATAGATTTATAGGAATATTTTAACCTTTTCTTTGATCCTTGAAATGTCATTGTTCTGTGGGCTGAATCGCCAAATGTGACCTTTTCCAGTAGCCATGGGGCGGGGGGACCCCCGCTGGCTCATTGAAAGGAGCTTCAGAAGTTCTCCACCCCAGCTTGCCCAGCACCCCACACCCACCCTGCGGCTCTGAGCCTGCTGGAGGAAGGGTGAGTGGGAAAGGCACACAGGGGCGAGCAGGGAAGGGCAAGCAGCTCTCTCCTTACCTTATCAAATAAGGATGAGTTAAATGTGGGCCCATCACTGGGTAACTCTCTCTCAGGCCTTAAGTGAGGTGTTTCCTGTCTTTGGGCCTTGGTTTCCTATACAGTGGGAAAAATCGTGGTCCCTACATCATAGGGTTGGTGCAAAGACTAAATAAGACAACGAACACTGTATTAGTGCAGACAGAACGACGCTCAATGCCAGCTGATCCCCAAATTCAGTAGTTGCCCACAAGCATTTATGCCTCGACTCATGGGTCTGCACAGTGACCAGGGTTCAGTGACCCAGGCGGGGTTCCGCTGGGTGGCCCTGCTTCAGAATGTGGCTTGGACCCGGGTCTGCTCTATGTGTGTTCATGCTGAGGCCCAAGCTGACAGGGCCTGCTGTCCTCCTGATGGGCCCACTGCTGTGCCAGGGGACAAGTAGAACACACGACACCTCTTACAGCCTTGGCTTGGAAGAGAACCACAGTCACGACCGCCCAGCAACTACTGGCCAAACCAAATCACAAGACCAAGGCCAACAGAAGGGAATGAGGGAACAGCACTGCCTCAAAGGAGAGGGCAGTGAATATTTGATGAATGGTAATCCAATCTATCACAGCATGTAAAGCCCCTGGCGCTGGGCCTGGCATGTGAGAGAAACTCAGAATATTAATTCCCTTTCATACCATGTTGCATTATTATTATATTTTACTGCTCAGATTAATTCATTATAATTCATTATAATAGGATGAGTCCTTCTGGCTAAGAGTATATCCCTTATTGTCCGACGTAAGTGGGCACTGAGGTATTTCATGTGAGTGGATTCTCCACACAACAGAAATGTATACCTTTAATCCTTTTTATTTGAATTATTTCAATGGCACTGTTTCTAGAGGTTGGTTCATACCTTCCCACCTTCTTAAACGGAGACTATCAAATGCCATTTAACGCATAAGATTGATGCACGGGGATGGCTGGGAGGAACAACAGCATAGAGCTAGGGCCATGGAGACGTTTGGCCTATTTGTCCCTCTGCTGAATGGCTGAATGGCCCACAGCGAGGGTTCTCCCGCCTCTTCAACAGTGGCCCTCAGACATCAAGTCCCCTGTGGGTCAGCTTCTCATGATCAGAAATGAAGGGTCACAGACTCTGGCTAAATCCACCTCACGTCCTGAGTCTTTGTGGCACTCACTGAGATCTTTGCTGACGGTGGCACCGGGGAAACCATCATTGTCACAGACTGTTACAAGGCTTCTAATCAGAGTAGAGTTGCTGAAGCTTTGAGCATAATGAGAAGTTGGAGAACTTCGAAAAGTGGTTAATCTAGGAACATTTAAGAAATACATTTAAGAAGGAGTCCTACCAAGCAGCCTGGGGTCCATCCAATGTCAGGAAGAGGATGAGAAATGTAGCAATACTCTAGGACCTACAGAACCTCCCTCCATCCCTCCCTGGGCTCTCATCCCACTTCCTTGCCATGTGCTTCTTCCTCTCCTTCTCTGTGGATCTGTTAGTTTTCCTCTTTGATTCTCATCCTGCTTCCTTCCATCTTCCCCTTTCCTTTCCCCTTACTGGCTATCATGTGGAGAGGAGGGGGTGTGAATGATCATTGTTCAAGTATATTTCAGAAACCACTTCGTCTCTTCAAGTGTTATTATGCTTCTTAATCTTAGAAGTTTTTTGGTTTCTAAAAACAAATGGCCACAAAATTCTACAAAATTAAGTCACATCATGCTTCTGTGGATGCTTGGATTCTTTTTTTTTTTTCCTCCTCAGAAAATCAGTGACTCTCCATTAAAAAACCACTGCCCACCCCACTGGTGACCGGGCTTGTGATCCTAAAATTCTGCAGATCCCGGGCTCCGGGGCGCGAGTAACTGCCCTCTCTGGAACTGTCCCGAGTGCTGAAATGGTGTCTGTTTCAGCCCATGTTTTGGGATCTCTGTTCCTTTGCTTGAGAGCTCTGCCCCCCCGCCCCCAGGCAGCACATTTGTTTTTTTCTGCCTGGGTGTTCTAAGCCATTTCTAAGTGGGATGCCTGATGAGTGAGTCCCACAGCCTCCTCATTATAGCCATGACAGATGCCCGTCTGCTCAGCTGGCCAAGATATTTTGGAAAGTGTTTAGGCCAAGAACATATCATAACAGTTGTCTGTGAAAATAACCTCCAGGCTAAAACAATGAACCTTCTTGTGCTGGGTCCCAAATTGGCCACACCAGAGGGCTAATTGCTAACTAGGAACCCACCCTTCCAGGCCCTGGCTTCAAGCCAAGGTAACTGGGTCCCAGCCCATGTTCACTACTTGCTAGTCATGAAGAATTGGGTAGCTACCCTCCCTTTCTGGGTCTCAGTTTTCCCATCTGTGTGACACAGCCTCTAAGACTCCAACCAACCCTGACACTCTGGATTTCATGATTATGTGGCCCAGGAGGTGACAAAGTGGAATGGAGGAGAAGGAACCCTCAGCAAGGAGTCAGGAGTTCTGGCTTCCAGCTCTGCCACCAGAAGCTGTGTCACCCTACGCCAGATCCTTAACATCTCTGAGCCTCGTCTATAAAGCTAGAATGATACCACTGTCCTTCCCATCTCCTGGTGTCATGGGAGGCTCAGGTGAGATGGGGAAGCACTCGGTAAAGTAGGAAGAACTACGTGGCACTGGGGATGGTTTAGGACAGGAGAGCACCAAACAGCTATACCCTTCAGATGGGACTCAGGTCTCAGTGACCCTGGGGAACAAAGAACACAGTTACTTTCCCTTCTTCACCCACGGTTTCCTAGCCTGAAGGAGTTGAGGAGCCAGGGTGATATCACTTTCCACTGCTGACCAAACACCTCAATGCCAGGTCTGTTCATTCCTTCATTCAGTAGATAACTACTGAGAATCGTCCATGTGCTAAGTAGGGAATCAGAGGCAGACATGGCCCCACCCTCATGGACTGGAAGGGGTACTTAGCATGAGTCACGCTTAGCCTGGTGCTGGGCACATAAGTGCTGATTAATACAGTGTGATAGGTGATCCTAGAGAATACCCTGGTTCCTAAGGGAGTACACAGGAGGGGACCATGGGGACGAGAGTATGATATCAGAGATAATGAGGAGTGAAACAGAAGAAGACTGGAGAGAGAGTATTCCAGGCAAAGACTGTAGCAGGAGCCAATGGCAGGGCAGGTGGTAGGTATGAAGGAAGACGCCTCACCCCATCCCTAACTCTCTGCCATCCCAGCACTTGTAAACCAGAACCTAGGGCCCAGTCTCATGTCTCAGCAGAAATCTTCACTTGGAGGGCGGGTAGACATAAGGTAGGATAGCTTGCTGCAGCCCCTTCTCCCGTTGTCCATGGCTGCTAGGCACCCAGGTGGTCCAGGAAGCAGGAGGGAGGTTAACCCAGGCCTTACACAGGTTGGGGCTTAACCCCATTTTGTGAAGATCTGTCTTTTCTTCATCATCATCACCACCATTATTATTTATTGAGCCCTTACATAGCCCAAGAGCTTTGTGTTCAACCTCTACAATCCTGACATCTATGAGGTGGGTATGCTTAGACCTAGTTTACAGATGAGGAAACTGAGGCTCAGAAAGCTCACACGGTTTGCTTGAAGACACACAGCTAGCTAGTGGCAGGCCTAGAGGCAGATGATCGTTACGCTGTTAAGAGAGCTGGCCTCTCTGAGCACTAGCTCTGTGCCAGAGACCCTGCAAAGCCCTTCCGGTGCACCGGCCCACTTAATCATCCCACAGCCCCATGAGCACTATTATGAGCCCCATTCTGCAGTGGAAGAAGCTGAGTCCAAAGAAGGTGAGCAACCTAGCCAAGGTCACACAGCTAGATGATGCTATGATTCTCACCCAGGTCTGCCCAATCCCTCCCATGCTGGAGGCCCCTTTCTTTCAACAAAGCCTGGGAGGCGGGGCGGGTGCCTCCTCCCCCTTCCTTTTCAGGACTGGCTTCTGCTCACTCCAACCCCGCAGGGGCAGCAGCCCCAGGGTATCAGGACAGCACGGAGGCACGCCCAGGGCAGGGTGAGGAGTCGTGGCCAGGATGACCTTGAAATCCCATTGTTCCACCAGGCAGTAAATATTTTCATGCTAAGTGTTTAAGCTCTTCCAGAAAAAGCCGCATCAGAGGGGCTTCCTTGACTCAAGGCTGCAAAGCACCACTGGGCAGATTTATTCCTGCAAGAGGTCAGACAGCCACGGTATTTCACCATTGGGCCAACAGGGGCCCTCGTTCTCTGGAATTATACTTGTATCAAATATTCATTTGTCTGGTTTATGGGCTACTGAAAACTTGGGCCCATCAGCTCCTGCCAGCCACACGCTTGCCTGGTTGTGCCAATGCCCACCTTCCACTCTCTGCTCACAGCCCACCGTGTGGCAGGATGTCACCCCATTTGTCCCCCCAGGGGGAAAGGTCCCAAGCCCTCCCTCGGGTCTCTTCCTTCAACAGACCAACCCTGATTGGAAGCCACAACAGTGGGAGAAAATTGCTATTTCCCAAAAGCAGAGGGATCTGCAGTATATGCTATCCATACCCCGCCCCCCACCCCAGGTGTTGGATGTTCATACCTGTACCCTTCTCTGAAGGATTGTCCTAGGCTATGGGAGCTGCCTCCCTCCACCCCGGGGCAGCCCACAGCCAATGACCAACTGATATGGGGTTATAACAGGGAAGCCCTCTTGCCACTAGGACAGACTCAGTGACACAATTCCCACTCCAGAGCTCCCAGTGGGATCAGACTGCAACTTCTCCCTAAACCACATCTCTGCCTGGCCTCTTCTGGCCTATCCTGCTTCTCTCCCTTCCTTACAGGTTTCTCCTCTGAGCCCTCCTTCAGTAAAACACATGCATAAGAATCTCCATCTCAGGCTCTAGTGCTAGGGAAGCCGCCCAAGACAGGGCCTTAAGCTCCATGGCTCCTTACATTGCAACTTGGAACTGATCTCCTGAAAAGCTTCTCACTTGCTACAGGAAAAGTGGAAGGACTCTCACCAATTAGACCATGGGGAGATTCTGCCCCTCAAGTCTGCAAAAGGCAGCAAGACAGACCGCTTCCCACCTCACTGCCCATTTTACAGACAAGGAAACAAAGGGGGAGTGACTTATCCAAGGTCATGTAGCTAGCCTAAGGGAGAGTCAGGAATCAAATCCAAATTCTAGGTTTTTCCCCAGGAGAGATCTCTGGATAGCCTGAAAGAATGCTCTAAGCCACACACTGTGCCCATCTCACCTTTCAAGGTGGTATTGAAATGCCACCTCATCCAGGTAGCCTTCCCTCCTTACCTGTCAGAATTCATCACGTTTCCTTCTGGATGCATCACATGTGCTTTGATCTAGCCTCTATTTTATACCACCCTTGGTGAGATTAAGGAGTTTCTCCACTTTCTCTCCAACTAGCATGGGAATCCCTTGAGCCCTAAACCACACACACGAATTTAGGGCCACAGACAGACGGGGAAGACCATTTTCTTTAAGAAAGACAAACCCGGGGCTTCCAAGGACAGGCTGGAAGAAATTCTCCCCATGGAGGTGATGGAGGTGAGCACCTTCCCTTTGAGGACGCTGGTCCCTGTTGCCATTGCCATGCTGACCTCGAAGGACGCTCATGTCTCATAGCACTTTGGACCAATGATGGACAAATGCCCCTTCTACGCCCCCTGGGACTTCCGGACTTGAGGTCAGGAATGGCATCTGGGAAACAGACACAAAGAGCAAGTCCATCTGCATCATTCCTCCTACTCCTCAGGTGTGGGAGCACCACCACCCTCCAAACTGGGTTGTGTCTGCATACCACGCACGTCATTATTTACTTATTACGTCTCTTTACATTGACTCGCTTTTTTAAATGCAGATCTAAAAAGAGCCTTTTCTCTCTCCTGCATGGGAAATCCAGAATCGTCGTCCACAAATAGAACAATAGAGCTACAAATACAGTGACAGCAAGGCAATGGCCTTAAGGCCGCCATGGCCTGGGAAGTCCGCGAGCCCCACTCTCTTTATTAAAACGGGAGATGGATAAGGGCTAGGGTGTCATGAATGACACATCAGCCCCCACCAGACTTTCTCCTGCCAGGATCAGCCTTGAAAATGATGTCAAAAGAGAGTCATCTTCTCATTCACGATTCAGGGAGACTCGATGCCAGATCTATGAGTGCGTGAAGGCTTCCAGGGAACCCACACTTTGGGAAACGCTGATTCCAAGGATCTGGTTTACAGGGTCTGGTTCTAGCTTACTCACTGTCAGCCTGCAGCTCACTGAGAAGGTCCCTTTCCCCTCCTGGAGGACAGCCACGTGCCTGGCTCATCCCTGATCTCCTGCCTAGGATACAGTGGATGGTCAGGAATGCCTGGGGAGTAGGATGAGGCTGAGGGGGATGTAGGGGCAGGGAGAGGAGGTGGTTATTGGACAGCCCGGCATCTGGTTTGAATCTGTGAGTTTCTAGTACAACAAAAGCTGATTCTTATTTCTTTTCTTTTCTTTTCTTTCTTTCTTTCTTTCTTTCTTTCTTTCTTTCTTTCTTTCTTTCTTTCTTTTTTTTTTTTAGAAAGTAAAGTGGCCTTTCTTTGTGTTTGAATGGAAAGCACATACCCTCAGCACCCTATTGTGGAAAAAATCAGGCTTTATTGTAAAAACAATTGTGCCAGATTTAAAGCGGGGATTAAAATTGAGGCATGTTAAGTGAGGTCGTTAATACATCAGGCTTTTTCTTCCAATCGGGAAGGAAGCTATTCTGGTCTGTCCCTCTCTCCGTGCCTTCCCTGGGCCCAGAAGGCAGAGAGGGAAGGGGGAGGGGTGCTCAGCAAGGCCAGTGGGGGTCTCTGAATCCCAGCAACCAGAGCATACTGGGTATGACATGAAAAACATGGGAACCTGACTTGCAAACAGAAAAAAGAAGACATAGGGCCTCATGAAGGATCTTTTTTATTCTTATCTGTAAAAATGTTTATAGGCAAAGGCTCACAAATTAATTTTAAATCACCTATTGTTATGGATTTAGAAAAATTTCCTCTATTTAAAATGAACACATCAAGTTGGGGCATCCCTGGAAAAGGGCTAGCCAGATTAGATCCCACCTGCCCCCCCCCCGCCCCGCCCCCGACTTTGTCTGGTTTTTCTTCTCCAACCAATCGTGGAAGTACAGAGTGCCACCCGTGGCTCTCTAGCACCTATTATCTCTGAAATCCTCACATGAGCCCTCTGAGGTCAAGTTCATCATCCCCATTCTATAGGGGCACAGAGGGGATAGGTCAGCTGCCCAGCGTCACAGAGCGAAGAAGCAGTGGAAGCAGGAGTTGAACCCAGATGTGATTCCAGAGCCTGCATTCCGAACGAGACATTCCCCTGCCTCCCAGGATGTAGCTCTGGGAGAGAAGGCCAGAACTTTGGTGCCCAGGACTGGGGGAAGGCACTGAAGGGGAAAGGGAATGAAGAAGATTTACAAGTTTGAGTGTGTCTCGTGTGCTGGAAATTCTAAAGTAAAAATGTAGCCCTTTCTACCAGAAACCCTCAGGCCGTCTTCAGAAAGATTGAGATTAATTTCTAAGCCCATATGAGGCCACATGTTATATGCTCAGAGTCAGGGGGGGACCTACCCTCAGAAGGAAGGAAAGAAAGGAAGAAAACAGGATGGGGGCTTATCTAAAAGGCATGGGAGTCTACTTAAAAGGGATCCCAATGACCCAAGTTGGAACAAATTGAGCAAAATGATAAACCACAATAGTATCGGATTTTAACCCAAAGAATAAAGTACCTACCCATGAGTCCATACAGATAAAAATAAATAGAGGGAAAGATACAATTTTGCCTCACAGAAGAATTCCGAGTAATCCATGTAGAAGGAATGAGGGAAATGGAACAGTGCAGTAATAATGGCCAAAGACAAGACCCATCCACGGATACTAAAATTAGCAGGCAAAAGTTTAAGCAGAAAGAGGGTATGGGCATAATCTCATATAATGAGTAATTATAAAGAGAAAAATAATAAGTTTAGCATGGAGAATCATAGCAGACACCTTAACCAAGCGTTGAACGTACCTGGTTACCACTGCCTCCCTGGTT
This sequence comes from Ursus arctos, assembly GCF_023065955.2. Classification (NCBI taxonomy): domain Eukaryota; kingdom Metazoa; phylum Chordata; class Mammalia; order Carnivora; family Ursidae; genus Ursus; species Ursus arctos. The sequence goes on from NW_026622908.1 coordinate 30,656,720, forward strand.
ATAAATCACCCCCACACACCAACATCATGTCCGCCCCCCCCCATGCCCGATGTGGTCACTGGGGAAGCATATTCTTCTGTGATGTCCCTCCCAGCAAGGCACAGCCTCCGTATAACCACGAGAAAACAGGAGACAAACACACACTGAAGAATATTCACAAAACAGCTGACCAGTGTCAAGGTCGTAAGGGACAATGAAAGACAGGAAATGTCACAGATCGGAGACTAGGGACGCATGGCAACTAAATGCAGTAATGCAGTGTGACCCGGGAAAAGTGTATTAGTGGAAAAACCCATCAAATCCAAATAAGTTCAGAAATTTAGCGAATACTATCGTAAGAGATAAGCCTCTTCATTGTGATAAGAGTTCTACGGTTGTGTGAGATACGGATCAGGGGAACTGGGTGAAGGGCATATGGGAACTCTTTGTACTACTTTTACAATTGTTCTGGAAGACTAAAAGTATCTCCAAAAAATTTTTTTTAATTATATGGTAGGCTAAATAATGGTCCCCCCACCCCCCCGCGCCAAGATATCTATGCCCTAGTCCCTGGAATGTGAATATTATTACCCTATATGGAAAAAAAAATTGAAAAAGGACTTTGTAAATATGATTAAGTATTGTGACATGGGGAGCTGACCCTAGATTACCCAGGTGGGCTGTCAACGCAGTCCCATGTATCCTTATAAGATGGAGGCCGAGGGAGATGTGACAGACGGAAGAGGAGGAGGCCAGGTGCCACGGAGGCAGAGACTGGAGAGGTGCAGCCACAAGCCAAGGGCTGCCGGCAGCCCTTGTGGAAGCTGGAAGAGGCAAGGACCGGATTCTTCCCTGGAGCGTCCAGAAGGAGCCCAGCCCCGCTGACACCTTGATGTCTGCCAGTGATTCTGATCTGGGACCTCTGGCCTCCAAACTCAAGAGAGAATAAATCTGCACTGGTACAAAACACCGAGCTTGCAATAATTTGTTACCCCGGCAATAAAAGACTCATAAAATGGTTAAAAAAAAAATTTGCTGAGGTTGGCTCACACACCACCCCAGCCTCCTGCCAGCTGTGACCTTGTGGAGGCTTCAGTTCTGTGTGGCCGGACAGCATGACCCGCAAGCCCGTGACCGTCCCCGTGTCCCTGCGCCAAAGCCTGCTGGGAGCCGCCGATCCGATGCAGCTCTGTGTTTCTCCTTCTCGGCCGGCTCAGTCCTGCCTCCCTAACATCCTCTGGGGCTGTCCAGCCAGAGGTCAAAGGGCAGAGCCGTGCTCCACTTACTCTCCCAAAGATGGAACGTCTCAGCTGTCCACCAGCTGGGGACCCCACGAGGCTAGTCCCAAAATAACAGAAACGATAATTACAGTGCTCCTTTATTGAGGGGCCTATTATAGGACAGGCTCATTACCGAGCATTTTCCAGACACCGGCTCGCTTAGTCCCCATAACCACCCCATGGGTGGCTCAGAGAGGTGAAGGGGCATGCTCAAGGTCACACAGCTATCCAGCAGCTGGCTCCGAGCTCCAACCCAGGTGTCTGTGACTCAAAAAGCCCATGTCCCCAACAACCAAGTCACCCTGCCCACCCAGCGTCTGCTACTCCCATCTTCCCAGCTGTGCCCTCTCCCTGGTAAGCCTCAGCTCCAGGGGAAACTGCCCTTCCTCGGCCCATTGACTACAAAGCATCCGGGCTTCAGCTAGCTGCCTTTGAGAACACAGCCGGATTTGTGGGTCAGAAAAATCCTCAGCCTTGAAACCAACTAAGGGAGGTTAGGGAACTTCTCACTTCCCACAGGTGCGTTATTAGCCCCCATCCCTTACTTCCAGGCACTCGGAGAAGACTGGCAACATCCCTCCAGCTGCTGCAGCTGCGGGGGTGGGGACAGGGGCAGACGTGGGGCTCCAGGATGAGCAGAGACTGGCTCCAGATCAGTTTGGACCGCAGAGGCAGGCCCGTGAGCTGGGCCATCCATCAGCCAGAAATTCACCTTCTATAAGGAGGGGAGTCCAGGTATTCTGCCAAAGTGGGTCTGGGAATTAAGAGTCACAGATCCCTTATTGGTGGGGTGGGGGGAAGGAAAGAGGGGCCACTCTACCATTTCTTTGGCCAGCCCAAGAGCCTTAGGCCCCAGGAGAGCAAAGCTCCTCCAGGGTCCAGACTCTTAGGGTAATTTCTAGAGCCTTCAAGGGCCAAATGGTCCACTGGGGCCCGAATCTGTTTCAGAGCACGTAGGACTCCCTCCACGCCATCTACTTCAAACTCTGTGATTTCACAGATTCCAAGCACCTTTCATCCAGGACCTGGGTTTTCCTCCTCCACACCCAGGTTGCTCCTGTGGCTGATGAGGTTAGGACTGGAGCCCCACAGCACCCCTCCCTGAGTGCCTGCTGAATGCCCCAACTTCACAACAAGCAGCCACAGAGCTAACGGGGGCCTCCTACGCATCAGGTGCATTCCCCACAATACAGAAACTGAGGCTCAGGTAAAGTAAGCTAAAACTGGGAGCGACCCTGGAGCTCCCCAAATAAATAATATTAGTAATAGTTGTACTTACATATTGCTTCCTATGTGTCAAGCAAGGAGGAAGGTGCTACTGTTACTCCTAGTTTCCAGGTGGGCTGCGGCACAGAGAAGTAAAGAAACTTGGTCAAGGTCATGGAGCCAGCAAGCGCCTTCAAGTGCAGGGCAGAGCTGCGAACGACCCTCAGCCTCCACGTTTCCCACCCACATTTCCTAGATGCTGCTCACCTGCTCCCAGGTGTTGCTAAGCCCTGCCGCCACTACAGAGGCCAAAGCACCTTGAGCCTCCCTCTTCTTAGCACCTGCTATGGGGCAATTGTGCATGAACACAGCTACCTCCCAACTACCCAGAGAGCCTCTGGTGGGAGAGAGCAGGTCACAGTCACACCCACATGCCACCACCCAACCCAGGGCCAGGCACAAGGGAAGTGCTCCGTGATCATACTGTTGAATAAATTAAAGTCTAAGTGATTGAAAGAAGGGATTCTTAAAGTGCCTCTTTCTGGGAGGAGAGACAGCCCACCCATACCAGGCTCTCTGTTCTGGCTACCCGTTACCCCATGTCCGCCCGCCCCCCCCCCGTAATAGGATGCCCAGCTCAGCCTTATCCACTCTTGGCTCAGCCTCCTGCTCGGGTTTGTCTCTGCAGTGGGGATTGCAAAGTCATATTGGATTAAGACCTGCTCCAGCTGTCACCCGTGGTGGAAAGCTCGCCTATCATGCGGCCCAGAAGGGCCGTGGTATCTAATGGAGATTTGCTAATAAGATCTGAGTTGGTGAGCTTTGCATCCTATTAACACGGGGGAATGCAGGCCTGTCTGTCTGCTGGAAAATTGCAAACACAATAGAAAAGTCACTTATGAATATTAATGGGGCTGGAAACAATGCCCAGAGAAATTTTTGATGTGATTGGGAAGCTGGGAGGGGGCCGTGAGGCTGGAGCGGCCTCCCTTCCCTCCTGCCCCTGCCTGTCCCTCCAGAGCTGCCTGGAAGTGAGAGGTCTGCATGGCTGTCACAGCTAGATCGGAAGTGATCAGTGTGATGACCGAGAAGGGAGAAAGAACTGAGCCCGATTTCAGGGCTCGGACTCCCTTCCCTAGATCCATGCATGCCAGTCCAAAGTCAGTTTGGAAGGGGACATGGCGGGGCGTGTGAGAAGGAACTTGGGCACCCCTTCTTCTACTCCTGGACTTCTCAGGTGAGACAAGCATCCCTCTTGGACTCTCTCTTGAACCAACATTTGTCTAGGGCAGCTTCCAACATGGAAGACACTGGGCTCTGGAATTCGCAGGCAGACCAGCATGAACAGTCAACCAGGAGTTGACTTAGCATGGCCTAGAGAATATTCAAATCCAAAAAGCCTTCAGTGAGCACCCCTACCCCCACCTGCAGTTCCAAAACTATGCACTGGGGAACACTAGGGGTCAGGAGAGGCCCTTTAGGTGCCCCCTTGGGACAGGAGAGAGGCCAAAAAGGCTGGGCAGATTCAAGCCTGGAATTCAGATCTCCTGACCCCACCCGAGCCCAATCCAAAGCTTCGATAGAACCTAGGGACCTAATGGTAAATAAGACAAATCCCTTGCCCTGCTAGGAACTCTCAGGTGGGGAAGGCAGACGTTCAGTCCCATGCACTTCTCCTTACTGATCCCCTCCAGATGACTATAGCCGTGTATTTTTTTATCCCACTAGTCAGTAAAGAAAAGGCACAAACCCCAGTAGGAAAAGGGATAAGGGCCAGAGCAGACGGCCTGCAGTATCTGAGCAAGCATGGAGGGATACAGCACAGTGCACGGGCTGGCAATGCTCACTGAAGCCAGAGGCCCTTTTGTTCAACGTCTGCTACAAAGCACAGCCTTTTCTCCACCAGCTAGGCAATCTCAGGTGAGTGACGAGGTCCTCAGAGCTCCACCGTTTCCTCTTCTGTCACCTGGCGACAGAACACCTACCTCCTGGGATTATGGAATGATCATGTACGCACAGTGTGCAAACCACTCCGGCATACAGGAGGCACCCAATGCATCTCTACTTTTTTCCTTTCTTGATTTTCCTTTGTGGGGTGTGGTCTGCCCAGCATCCATTCATCCCTCCCTCTGATTGGCTCCGCCCCAGCTTTCAGACCCTCCGCTTCCGCAGGAGTTGACCCCACCCCCTGGGGGTGGGACTGTGAGCAAGGCCTTGGCCAATCAGAGTATGGTATCCAGCAGCCACAGTGATTGGTTCAGGGCTGGGCGTGTTCCGACTGGGCCAATCAGAGCCAAAGGAATTCAACTTTGGGACTTCGGTTGGTATTTTGGGTGGGTATTTTCGGGAGGGTCTTGCTCCTACTGATTAGGTCGCTGAGAGGGGCGGGTATCGTGCGAATGCTGCTGGCAGCCATCTTGTCCCTCTGGACAAGACACCCTCTGGAGAAGACACCCTTCAAGGAGAAAGCTCGGCTGGGAAATGGGTAAAAGATTTCTGAAGGCATCATTTGAGCCCCTCAATACAGCTGTGCCTGAACCTAGAACTACTTCCCAGATTTTGTTATTGTTACATAAGCCGAAATATTCCTTTTTTCTTCAAGCCACTTGGGTTTGTGTCCCTTGCAACTGAATGACTTTAACCCATCCAGCTACATGGGATTGGGGCCCCTCCCCCACTTGAACTTGGAACTTAACGAACCCTTTCCCTCCTTCCTTACTTCTACCACCTACCCAACTCCAGGATCCAATTCCCTGGAAAGGCTCAGGATTTGGGAAACCTCAGGCTCTGTTTCCAAGATGCACTGAACGTCTGTCCCAAGTTCCAGCTTGGTGTCAGCACCATCTGCTTCTCAGCACGTAGCAGAGGTGCAGGCACTCCCAAGCTCTGGAGAGGGAGGTCCCAAACTGATGGCCCACAGCCAGATCCAATCTGCAATATACTTAATTTCTCCAGTCTGGGTTTAATGTTTCTTTTATTCAAATGTTTTTAGGTGAGAAATGCATCTTCCGGCTTACCAAAGGGCCACGATTTTGTTTTTTCTACACCTCTGAAGCTCCACACATTTATATTACCTGTGGGACCCCCAAAGGCATTTGAGTCTACAAACCCTGGTTGAGACCCTCCAGCTGCCTTTCCTACAGAGGGACTGGGTGATACGGTTGGCGGTTTCTAGTTTGCAGGGTTACATGGCAGAAACTGGGGGGAAAGCCAGCAATTATCATTCATATCCTTAAGCCCCCAGTGGGAAATGTTACCTCGGTAGCCCCTTCTCGCTCTAACAACACTGCAGAACCATACCTGAGCTTTGCCCAGATCCTCTGTGGGCCTGCCCGGCACTGGTCTTTATGAATTACAGGGGTCCTCCCTCCTCCTACGCACCTGTTCTCCCACAGGTCCCTGCCCCAGGCCAAGGGGAGGAAGGGCTCCAGGCAGTGGGGGCCCCTGCAGTCTTCTCTGCTAGTTTGCATTGTATTTGTGGGATAATTACTAATGACACAGATCATTTTTATTAGCTGAGCTGTCTGCATTAAAATGATAGATTTTTTTTTATTAAAAACATCCAAGGGAGCTGCCATCACAGTAGGAGAAGGATAATTTTCCGTTTAGTTTAAGAGCAGATGGTTACCGAAATGTTCAATGTAAATAAATTGAGACTCAGCCTAAGCATTGGGTAAACATATTGGAAATTTCTGGCCTGCTTCAAGTCTCCTGCCCTCTCTGGCTCTCCCAGCCCCTCCTTCAGAACTGAACTTAGCCCCACCCTGCCATGAAGGGAACTCTCCCCCAAACCACCTGGAAAAAATCCAGGACTGCAGTTGTGGTGGGCTGGAAGAATGAGTAACGGTCTGCTAGGACCCACCCCAGGACTCCAGGTGCCACTGATGTTGTTCCAGAAGCTGAAGCATAGGAGGTCAAGAAGCAGGTGGAGAGAGGTGAAGAATGTCCCATGCCACAGAGCAATGCTACTCAATGGCATTTCAGTAAATACTCAATAAATGTTTGCTGGTGTTTTTTTAAAATGGGGGTCGCAGTGTGCCCAGACTCTCAGCTCCTGTGTAGGGCCCTGGGTTTTGGAAGGTCAAAAGTGGGCAAGCAGGCAGGGAAGAGTCTGTGAGGGCACCTGTCCCTAGAGCTACCACACTTTTTCAGATGCAAAACGTTCGGTTTCTTCAAACCAAACCTTCCACAGAAGCCCAGAGAAGAGGAGATTAGGCCTCAGTAAATTTGAGGAGGGGAGCAGAAGTAGGACTGCCACCACGCCCTGAGCCCGTCCCAGGTATTCCTTGACCTCCAGTATGAAAATTGTAATCTTGCTCCCACCCCATCCCCCAAGCAGACGTTTTTCAAATTTGGACTCGGGAGGCTCAGACTGAAACAATGGGCTCAAGATCACATGGTCAGTTGGTGGCCAAACCAGATTATGGCCAGAACCTGCCCCAGAATGGCCTCTCCTTGGCTTTGACTGACCTGACTGTCCATCACGAACAAATTTTTGTGGCCGTGGGAGGGGATCCGCTGATTGTCTGAAGTCCATCAGGGCCCACCCTGGAATCCAGAGGGAGAGGCGACCGAGCCAGGACTACGGTCCTGGAAGCTCCTGTTAGCTGTATTGGACCAATGTCCCGGCATCTCCATGGCCATATCTGCAAGGTGGAGATGACACATCTCTGTCCCCGGAAGCAGATCCTCTCCCATGGCCTCTCGCACCCTGGGGTTAGCAGGGGGCAGAGGAAAGCCAGGACGCTAGGTTCTGCCACTTAACTATGTGCCTTTGGGCAAATCACTTCACCTGTCCGGGCTTCACTTTGCCCAATCCGAGGAAGTAAGACTAGATCAGGGATGGCAAAGAGGTTTACTCACCTGTCAACCGCGGATGATTTGTAGAGACTGCTGGAGAGATTGCCAGAAAAGATACTGGCGCTACATCTGAGCTCTGTGGGAAGGTGATATGGGCACACCTTTCCCCAGATCGAGGAGTCCAGTCTGGTAGCATGTAATGTTCCTTGTACTCTAGGAGTCAGCAGCACTGTGTCTGGGGATTCATGTGAACTCCCTGGACTTCGGGACTGCCCAGAGGACCTCTCTCTTCCCTACAGATGTTTCTCCCCCTCTGCCTGACCCAGAGCTGAAGGGTCATCCGATCAGAGCAGAAGGATAGTGAGCTCTTGAATGGAGAGGACTCAGACAGTCACCTGCAGACGATCCCCAGAGCTGCCCCAGGCCCTGCGCCAAGATGCAGGGGAGAGTCTGGAAGGGAAAGCGTTACTCACAGGTTGACCTTACTCTGTACGGTAAGTGTGTGTTCCTGAGAAAATTGCACTCCAATTGAATTTTTATAAATGGAATCCTATTTCAGCAATGATTTACAACACAATTTCTGAGATACTTTATCTTCATTTTGAAGTAATGTTCCTAACGTTTTAGCTTTAGAACTCCCCTTCCTTTTATAAGCACTGAAAACGTTCCAGTTGGGTGGAGCCACAGAAACCACCAAGTCTTAGCCTTTCAATTTCCAGGAAACTGAGGCCCGGAGAGGGAAAAAGACTAGCATTTGTCAAGTACCTGCAAGGTCTCATGTATCATTCTTTAGTTCTTTATGTGTGTCGTGTTGCCCAATTTTCCAGTAGTACCATGAAATGGGCTGGGTGTCACCCCACTTTACAGATGAAGAAACTAAGGCTCAGACAGATTAAATATGACATGGGGACACCCAGCTGGTAAGTGACTTCGAATCCTCCAAGGATTTCCACTCCCTACCCTATTACCACGTTGGGGGAGGGGGTCTACATGACCCAGACACCCACTCACTCCCCTCCAACCTCACTGGCCTCTTTTTGTCCTCAAATCACACCCCAGGGCCTTTGCATTTGCTGTTCCTTCTGCTCTCTCTCTCATTTTGGCCTGGCGGGATTCTCCTTCATTCAGGTATCACACATAACTCCCAAGAGGTTCCATTCTCCTGACCACCCACACACTTTTCATTCCATTATTTTACTTTATTTCCTTCATAACACTTGTCCCTATGTACAATTATTTATTTAGTTTATTGTTTATTTGTTTACTGTCTCCTCCACTAGAATAGAAGCTCCATGAAGACAGGAATGTATCTGTTGTTTCCTGCTGTATCTCCAATTCCTGTGGGACCTGACATCTTCAGGAAACACTTGTAGAACAAATGAACGCAGTCGCAAACCTGGGATTTAAATCCAGGTCTACAGAACTCTGAAGCCCAGAATCTTGCCATTGCACCAGAAATATCCTTTTTCGCTATTTTTTTAAATTATTATTGACAAATACTTTCTCAATAGAAAAGTCCCTGGAAGTTATCTTTGAAATTTAGTTATTTGGGGTTTTGTTTCTTACAGCATATCTGGGCTATTGCAGATGAGAAATTCTAACTCCAATAAAAAAAAAAAATCCCAAGTCCAGAGATAACCATCGGTCTTGAAGACCGAAGAGACTCCACGTCCCTTGCAAGGACCTCAGAGAAAGCAAGAGTATCCCCAAAATTTTCCTGCGACCAGCTACTTACGAGCCTAGCCCACACTGCCAGGAATTGGCTGGATCATAACTCACCAGCCTGGGCTCCCAGTAGCTGTCAAAGAGCTTCCTTATAAAAGTCAATGATAAAGTCAGCAGCCCTCCATTATGTGCCAGAGGGTGATTGCTGGTGAACATAACTGTCAAGCAGCCCTGGGTGGGAGGCCTGGTAAAAAGACAGGGACTACTGCGCCCTGGGGAAAGGGTATGCGGCCTCCGGGGAATAACTCCTAACATTAAGAACCCTGGAGATCACACCATGCTTGGAGCTTTACACCAATGTTGACCCTGCAAGGTAGGCAACCCATTTTACAGAAGTGAAAACTGAGTCTGAGAGGCTAAGAGGCAGGGTCCACATCATCTGGGTAGAGAGTAGCAGAGTTGAGAATCAAATCATTATCATTATAAAATGTCCTTCTTTTATCCCTGGTAATATTCTTCATTCTGACTTTGAATGAATATCTACTTTGTCTGATATTAATATAGCCATTCCAACATTCTTATAATTAGCTTTTTGCATGGCATATCTTCTTCCATCCTTTTACTTTTATCCTATCTGTGTCTTTATATTTAAAGTCAGCTTTTTGTAAACAGCATATTGTTTGGTCTTGCTTTTTTATCCAGTCTGGCAATCTCTGAAACGCTAAGTGAAATGCTCATCTGTTCTTTGTTCCTTCTTCCTCTTTTCTTGCCTCCTTTCAGATGAGGTGAGAATTTTTTTTTATTATTCCATTTTATCTCCATTGTCTTATTACCTATACCTCTTTGTTTTATTTTTAGTGATTGTTCTAAGGTTTAAAACATGTAGCTTTAACTTGTTTACAAAAGTGTAAAACAATACACCTTCATTTCCCCCCTGTCCTTTATACTATTGCTGAAAACATTTTATTTCTATCTGTATCCTAAACATCACAATACAAATTATACCTTAAAGAAATCTTAAAATGAGAAAAAACTTATATTTACCCATATGTTTACCAGTTCTGACACTCTTATTGTCATCTTGGTTCCACCTGGAGAACTTCCTATAACATTTCTTATTGTGAAGGTTTTCCAGAGACAAATTCCCTCAGCTCTTGTACATCTGGAAAAGAACTTATTGTGCTGCCATTTTTTAAAAGTATTTTCAATGGATGTACAATTCTTAGTTAATGCAAGTCCCATTATCTTCTGACTTACATAGTTTCTGGAAAGAAGTCTGTGATCATTTTATCATATTCCTCTGTTTTTCATTCTCTGGCTGCTTTTAAGATTTTCTCTTTAGCCCTGGTTTCTACAAATTGGATTGTGATATACCAGTAAGTGTGTGTGTGTGTGTGTGTGTGTGTGTGTGTGTGTGTGTGTATCCTGTTTGGGATTCATCGTACTGCTTGGATGTGTGCATATGTACTTTTCATCGCATTTGGAAGGTTTTTTGGCCATTGTTTCCTCCAATACTTTTTTCTGTTCCTCGTTTTCTGGAATTCAAACGACATGTGGACATTCTCAGCCACCCCACCTCAGCCAATCCCATCAAGACTTCCTACCCATAGTGGTGTGGGTCCTGTTGGCCGGTGAAATGGTAGGCATCAGCAGAGACCAACCACATGACTACATGCCAGCAACACCCACATTCGCAGCTCAGTGAGAGCTTCATCCATCCCCAGATACCAGCATAGGAAGACTGACCTGGAATTCATCCTTCAAGTCAAACTTTGAGGCTCAGAACACAGGTCTGAATAGAGGTTTTCATGTAGGGCTTTATGAAGTTGCTTTTACAAAACAACTTTTCTTTCTCCCCTTGTAAAAGGAAGACACCATTTATGGTATGCTAACCTTGGGCCAGACAATGTGCTAGGCACAGAAAACTGGTAACACATTTAATTCCCAGAAGAACCCTGATAAGTGTTATTAACTACATAACATAGATGAAGAAACCGGGCTCAGGTGAAATAACTCCCCTAAGGTCACACGGCAGGTACATACTGGAGTCTGAACTCAAATCCAGAACTATCTGACTCCAAACCCATAGTCCCTATTCCCTGGCTCTTGGAAGGAGGGCTGGGTAAAGGCTTCGCTTTCCAACCTGCCATCTGTGCTGGGCCCTTCCCTGGCTTAAGGGTGATTATAAGGGGGGCAAAATAGAGGCAGCCCAAGGTGGGGGAGGAAACAACTTTTATTAGCTTTTTTTCTGATTCTAAAGGTTAACATGTTTATTGTAGATGATTGAGAAAGTACAGACCAATATAAAGGAGAAAGTGAAGGTTACCCCAAAACCCCCTCTGTGGGATGATGCTGGGAGCACAGAACTGACCCTATGCCCCTGAAAACCTCCCTACCAACCAGCCACCAAGACTGCACTTTTCCTCAGTGATTATCCCACCACCACAGAGTCCATTTGTGCCTCTCTTATAACGCAAATGCTTCCCATTCCAGTCTGAGGACAGCTCACTGGGATCTATGATGAGGGCAAACTCCTGCTTCAGACTCACAAGGGTCCAGGGGAAAAGGGGAAAGATCTCAGGTGGGCCCAGGGAGGGGGAAATGGAGGTTGTCCTTCCCAGCAGTGCCCTAAGGCAATCAAAGCGAAGAGGCAGGAGAGATGGGAAACAAGGCATTCTGCCTCCCTCTCTCTCTCTCTCTCTCTCTCTCTCTCTCTCTCTCGGCTTCTTAGGGGTGAATCCCTTTCTTCCAGGAGGTGGGAGGCTGCCTTTACATCTCTCGCTTTACCTCCTACCCTGGGCAGGCCCCTGTCTCTGCTAACCTCTAATGTGGGTAGAATGTTCACGGGCTATTGATTTCCTCTCCCAGGTGTCACCTGTGCAGGCACACAGGTAATCCCGAGGCACACAGGATTTTGCATGCTGCTTTTTCACGTATAACACATTACTCCAACATTTTACCAAGTGTCTGCGTAGTCGTTGCTATGATCTTCTGGGTTTCTTTTTCCTTTTCCAATGGCCCTTTTGCACAATCATTTCATAATTCTCCATGGAGAAGACAGACCCAGCTGGCTGACCCAATTCCCAAAGGCCCAATATTTAAATGGTTTCCAGTTCTCACTGGTGTAGGGGCACCCAGATGTCTAGGGTCTTGTTTGAGTTTTTCTCTGAAGCTTGATGAGCTAATATTCTTACAGCAGCCACTTCCCAGCCTCCCCTACACCCCTCTGGGGTGCCAGCCTCTGCCCAGTTCTCCACCTCCCCTAGGAGAGCTGGCCCAGGACAGGTGGGGGCCTCCTTCGTTCATTGATTTCACAACTGTCACCAAGCACCTCCTGGGCATAGACCCGAGCCACACATTGCAGGTGCAGAGCCTGGAGGAAGAAGACAAGTAAAGGGGGGATTCTAAGCTAGGATGATTCAAGCTCTGATGAGAAGACAGTGTTTGGGGAGCAGAGAAAGGCTCCTAATCCTTCCATGGTCTTCCCAGGGGGTCACACCATCTAGGGTAAGAAAAGAGGAGCTAGTGGAAGGCAGCCAGGTAAGTAGACAGAGATGTCCAGGAAGAGAGAACTAGCACAGGCCAAGGCCCAGGAGTGAGAGAGTGTGCACCCCTCCAGAGGCACTAAGACTCCTGGTGTGGACTCCCGGAGTCCAGGAGATGAGGTGGGTAATAGCAGGAAAGGAGATGAGGGGGTAGAAGGGAACTGGTGCCAAGACTCTGTAAGCAGTGATAAAGGGTTGGCTATTATCCTGAGGGCACTAGGGAGCCATTGAAGGTTTTTAATAGAGGAGAAACTTGATTGAATTTGAATTTTAGTAAACTCATTCTGTCCTCTCACATTCTTTCCCTGACAGCATGTGGGGCACAAGGGCAGTTCAGAAGAGCTCCAGGTGCATCCTGAGTCAGAGTTGCTGTGGAGGACATAGGAAAATCACTGTGGGGTCTAAAACAGAGCAGAGATCCAGGATGAAGGAAGGTCACAGCCAGGCTCCTGGTGAGACACCTGGCAGCTGGAGGACTCCAAACCAGGGTATGTCCCCAGCAGCTCTGAGGACAGAGATCTCAGGTCTCAGGAAGGCTGGGTCATGCTTGAGCACCCTTTCCCCTCGCCTCACCCCCACCCCACAGTTGGTTCACCGTGCAGCAAACCAGACAGCAGTGCTGCCTTGGAAACTCAGGCTTCCCATCTCCAAGTCAGGCCCGCCCTGCTCCTCCCTCTGCAGTGTTGCCATGGTAACCATTAGAGGCGCCTGAGATTCTCGCTGAGCCTGCAGAATGGTATTAATCCTGCTTGAGCATGAGTGGGAGGGTGGGAGTGTATGCTGGCATCCCCCACATGGATGGAGAGTCCCTGGCCCACTCACTTCTCAGGACATAAAGCCAAGGGACCACGGGGTTGTTGCAAGTGTGATGGGCTAGGGGCTGCGGTTGTGGAGAATGGGTTCTGTTGGGTCCATGGCCCTGCCCCTTCTCTGGGCCACAGGGTAACCCCTAACCATAGCTGTCTGCCAAAAGGGGCAGGATTCATTGTGACCCTTCTCAAAAGCCTGAGACCCATACTTGACAGCCCTCCTTCTGTCGATAATCTTAGAATAATAAAGATGCCTATAATGTATTGAGCATCACCGAGCACTGTGCTTGGTGCCTCATATGCACAGTCTCACTCAGCACCTACTACAGGGCCAGGAAGTACCTACTTCTTTATTCCTATTATACAGATGGGGAGGTCAAGGCTTTGAGAAGGCAAATCGCTGCCCCAGGTCACATAATCAGCAGATTGTGTGTCCAAGGAGGGCCCCACTCAGTGTAAGCAGCCTCTTCAAGAGTCACTGATGAATCTTTGCCCAACGGCTACTACTAGACTTTTTCTCTGACAGGAGCTCACTATCTAAAAAAGCAGCTCATTGCATTGTGGGGGAACCAGAAGACAGAAAGTCTTTCCTGACAGTGAGCAGAAGTCAGCATCCCTGAGCATGCTTCCCCCAGCCCCAGATGTGCCACCTGGGACTCCATGGAGCCTGGCACTGGGCCTGCTGGGCCGCAGCTCCAAGGCAATGCTTTCATCCCCCATCGTCCTGGAGCAGCTCTCAGCAGCTCTAGAAGTTCTTCCACACAGAGCTGTCAAGATGGCTGATTAATTGATTGATTGGTATTTGGGGCTCATTCTGCAGCCAGATACAGGGCTTAATCTGTGCTCACGGTCAAGTCTCAGTTGAGGGCAGGGGCCAGGGGCTGTGTACCTGGCCAAGGTCAAGGGTACCATCTGTGCCCGGGTCAGAGATCTGTGAACAGGCTTTCTGTGTGTAAAGCTTTCAGTCCCTTCCAGGGGTCATGCTGCAACCTTGGCCTCATTAGCACGCGACTCTCACCAACCAGCTGAGCCCATCTGGTTTCTTACTAATCCAAAAGTGAGATGGAGCAAGCAGACTTCTGGGGAGCGAGCAGCTTTGGATAAAACAGCCTGCCCAGCATGTCATCACCTCCTCTTCCCTGCAGCCAGGAAAGTGTCCTGCCCTCCTCTCGGCTGTGGCCTCTAAACCCTTCCCCCATGGCCAGACCACAAAGCTTTGGCTGGTGACCAACCCATGCTTCCTGTGGGTACAGAGGGGAGGCAGGTGGAGGAAGAGCTGGGAGCAAAGGAAGGGCTCTGCGGGGGAGAAGCATGGTGGGGAGCAGAGGAAGTGGACGTCATGAGGTCACCCAAGTTCCAGCTGTACCCAGCTGTCATACCTGCCTCTTCCCTCCAGGGAGCTAATTCTCATTTTGCACTCTACACGCCTCACACGGACTATTCTTATTATATAAAAAGCCACTTTCATTTCAGTTCCACATAACCAAATTCAATTTCCTGCCCCCCATCCTTCATGGCCCATCCCAGGGGCTACCTCCTCCATGAAGCTTTCCCTGGTCCCTTCAGCCTGGATAGACCACTCCTCATGCTGACTTCCTTGTTGGAGCTATTGGTGGATGGATCTAATCATTCCCATTAGACTGTGAGCTCTTTAAAATTAGGACCCATGTTTGATTCATGTCCATATCCTTTATAACGCCCAACTCTGTGCATACAGCAAGTTTAAGGTAAATGCTTATTAACTGGATGGAAGGCCACGTGGGTGGAGGAGTGCATGTATGAATGAAAGGGTGGTAGCAGTCATAGGTTGAGCTCCCCAGGAAATAAACCCTGAAGCAGAGCTGAGTGTGCAGGATGTTTATTACAGCATGCCTTAGGGAACGACACCTGTGGAAAGGAGGTGAGGGAAGCAGGAACAGGCAGAAAGGAAGTCAAGCTGCAATGCAACCCCCCAAATAGCTTTGGCTGACACACGGGGAGCTCTGAAGCAAGAACAGACCTTCAGAGTTGTTCTGATGGGCCAGGATGGTGAGGCTTTTATACCCACGCATACATCAGTCTTTGGACGTGAGCTGCCCTGAGAGGGGGCATGACCTTGGGCAAGGCAGCTGTCTGCAACTGAGATAATCCTTGAGGGAACTGACCTCTAAAGGCTTCTTGACCCCAGCACTGCTAGCAGTTGAGGCAACAAGTCCTTCACTGCAAGGGGATCTGGGCAGCACATCACAGTGTCCACCACAAATGGACATGATGAATGGTGGATAAATGCATAGTTGGCTGGATCTACGATTGGATGGATAAAGGACGGATTCATAGATGACACGTGAATGGATGACTGGTTGAACAAACACCCAGATGATGCACGGATGGATGGATGGATGGGTGGGTGAATGGGTATCTGGATGACGGATAGATGGATAAGTGGATGGGTGGATACACAGATGCATGGATGATGGATGGACGAATTCATAAATACATGAACTTGTAGATGATAAATGCTTGGGTGGATGATTGGCAATGGATGCATGAATAGATGATGTTTTCTCAACATTTCACATCCTTTGAGTAACTGGACCCTCCCAGTTATTCACCTGCTTCTTCCTTTTCCCTTGGGCAGATTTAAGGACAGAGCCCAAATAGCAATCTTAGCAAATGACGTGATCTAGAGGGTGACGGAGAACTCTCCAGCATCACCACACAACATGGCGGGGGGGGGGGGGGGCTCTTGGGGACTGCTGCCTGGCTCTACAGACAATGCCTATAACTCATTAATACAGACGCGACCACTGGCCCATGACAAGCATGAAGGTGGTGAGATCAGCAAGCAAGCAATCAGCAGCGACACAGACACCATGAGTCCGCTGTGGATGGCAAGAGTCCCCGCACTGCCACGAGGAAAGATAAGTCTGACTAATTCAAGGAGGGTGTGGAGGAGGGAGGTGGGTAGGGCTTCCTCCTTCGCTGAAAGCCAAGCCCAAATACCCCCTCAGGCTCTGTCACACTTTCACACTTTGACCTGAAGGGACAGGACTAGCTTCAGCCAATTGCAGCATAAAGCCCTTCTTTATAGCATGGGCTCTTACAACTAACCCCCACCCACTGCCTCTGTCTGTGACCCGGCCAGAGCGGGAGACTCTCAGGGTAGGCTTAGGCCTCAGAACAGCACCTTGGGACCAAAGATCAAGAGCATCCATCAAAAAGTGGTGACAAGGCGTTGACCAGAAAGCTGGTTGCTCCATTTTGGGGGAGGTGGGGAGCAAGAAGGCGAAGGGGACAGCTTTCACACAGAGTAGGACACAGCCCATGGGTATTTGGAGTAGGGGAGGTGCCCATGTCTGGATGTGGGGAGCCCCAAGGATGGTTGTCTTTTCCCCTCTCCCTTGGCCATGCTTCCTCTAGCTTAAGATTTTTTTCTCCCCCTGTAGAATACTTTTCCAAAGCTAGTGGTCCTCCCTTGCAGGGCTATGAGTCTGGATCTTCTCTGGTCTCAAGAGGAGGCTAAAGATGATGGCAGGTGAGGGTCAGCAGGAAGCATAGAAGTCATCTTACTAAAGTCCCCGTATGTGTGTGAGCCCCCTGCACCGCCTGCCAGCCTCAGATCCCATGCAGTCCCCGTAACTAGACGCCCAGAGCTTACCTGGGCAAGCTTTCCATCCTAGAGCCACTGTAACTGCTTAACAATTCTTCCTTTTACCCCCACTTCCTCTCTCTCATCTCTGGAACTTTGTGAGCAGAAAGAATAAGCTGGCTTCCTCTTAAAAATGGAAGCAGCTCTAGTATCCCCCATGACCCCTTCTCTGAGCCACATACCTCACACGCCCTCTCTCATTCCCTAAGACAAAGTTCCCTGTCTCCTGGCCATCCTAGGCCCCTCCTTTGAATACGTTCCAGTTTATCTCCTTCCTAGAACCCAGTAGAACTCGGTACTCCCAGAGCCTCAGACCAGACTGGAGGCAAGCAGAACTCTCTCCCCCTCTCCTGGCTTAGACCGCGGTGGCAGTTTGGGCAGCCACATCAAACTCTTGATTCATTAGGACCCTGCTGATAGATAAAACCCTAGGTCCTTTTTATAGTTGCTACTGATGATCTTTCTATGTTCCTATTGAGAATTGCTGTGGGTGCTTCTTTCAGGATGCAATTATAGGACCCCTCATTGTTCCTGTTCAAGTTTATCTTGTCAGGTCTAATCCCACGAAGGTCTTTTCAGATCCTGGTTCTGTCATGAGAAGAATTGATCACGCCTCCCAGCACTCCGTCTTCTGCCAATTTGATGGCCCTGCCATATCCTTTAAGGGCTCCAGAGGAAATCTATTATCTCCCCATTTGCCTACTAACCACCTGTTGTAGCCAATCTCCAAAACAGCACCCAGTGATCCCCACCTCTTAGTATCCACACCCTTGGATAGTCCCTTCCTACACTGTACCAGGATTGGTCTGTGTGACCAATAGGATACAGCAGAAGTGACAATGTTTCACTTCCAAGATTCTATCTGGGGCTCTCTCTCTCTCTCTATCCCTATCTCTATCTATCAGAAGAAAGCCATGTCAGCCCCATGGAAAGGCCCCACCTTGCAAGGAACCAAAGCTTTTATCTACAGCCAAGTGGGTGAGTATGGAAGAAAATAGACCCTCCAGCCCCAGTCAAGCCTCAAGGGATGGCAGCCCCAGCTGACATCTTGACTGTACCTTTGTGAGAGAACCAGAACTACCCAGTCAAGCCACTCCTAGATTCCTGAACTTCATCAACTGTGAAATAATAAAAGTTTGTTGTTTTAAACCACTCCATTTGGGATAATTTGTTATGTTGCAATGGATAGCAAATACACATGCGCACGGGGAGGAGGAGCTGATAATGACATTACAGGTCCCCAAACGATGGGCACGATGCATTTTAAAAGATTACTCACATGGGATTAACTCTTTTCTCTTCCTTTCCAATCCATGTCATCTGCTCATTAGCCTAGGGTCTTCCCCTCCTCCCTGTCCTCACCCTAACCCCACTATGGGAGGAGGCCAGACCCTCTAGCTCTGTCTTTGGGGTTCTCCTCCCCTCCCACTTGTACTATAAACAAGAGATTATAACCCTCTTTTTCCTGACAGGAGGCTTAGTCCCTAGATACGTCTTAAAACTCAGGGACATTTTGGATCTGGTTTCAGGTGACTGCCTAGTTTAGGGTTTAAAAAGAGGGAAAGCTGCTTTCCCACCCCACTTAAGTCTGGAGCTTACTCCATGATAACCTGAGCCCCAGCCCAGGTTGTCAGAGAACCATTCACTGGAAGTTCAGACATCAACACAGCAAATAATAAAGTGGTAATCTGACTACCCATTTGTTTTCCTCCCTTGAGACCCTCATGTTGGGGAGGCTGGGTGTGATGGGAGGCAGATTTCTGGCCATAAGCCCCTCTTTAGACCAAAGCTTCCAAGCTGGTGAGCAGTGAGTAAGTTTTGGGTGTGTCTCTGATACTGATCCCCTCGAGCCTTGAGGTATTGATCCCCTCAGTCCTTGGATCAGCCAAGCAGAGCCCGGGACAGCCAGATTCTAGGCCAGTGACCTTTGGCTGTGAGCAATCTCTCAGGGTTTCCCCAGTAGACTGTACAAATATTAACAATTTCCATCACTGCCATCATATGGGAAAAAAAGGGTCTTCAATGCTGCCCTCCACATATATCTTTGAACGACTTCCCTACATACTCTGTCTTCATTCAAGTCATTGGTAAAAAATGCTAAAGAGTGCCAGGTCAAGGACAAAAACCCAACCACCAGAAATTTCCCAGCGGGTGGACATCGAACCATTCATCAACATTGCAAATGTTCATCTGAAGACTACCCCACCCAGAGAGCTTTCCATCTATATTCCCTCTCTCTCCATCTGGTCTGCAGGGAGGGATATCATGACATATCTTGTCAAATACTTTGCTGACGTTGTAATCCCAAATGAATTAATGGATTAAGGTAATCATGATCAATGACTGATCACATATAAAAAGAGAATCATGCAAGCCTTGTGTACCTCCTGATGAATGTTTAATACTGCCTATGCAGAGGGATGCCAGTTACTCAACTACTATCTCTCAGCTCCAAGCCCCTTCCCTTCGGGCTCTGAGATGCTGGCACTGGATCCCTGGGAATCACCTTTTTCCTTTACAGGTTGACTTTATGTTCAGCTCTGCCCATGCAGACACTCAAAGAGACTGGAATGCAGGAGAAGGGAGAAGGGACTTCGTATTTCTTGCTGGCTTGCTGGATTCTAACACCATTGCTCCAGCACTGACCCTTCATTGTCCCCCCTCGGAGGACCCAGCAGCAGCAGCTGGGTGGTAGCCACCTGGAAATCTGAGCCCCAGCTCTGCTGTTCTAGATTCTGTCATCCCGACCTCTTCCCCTTTCTCCCCATCCCTAGGGATGGTGACTGAATCCTATAACTTTTGCTTCTGCTTAAATGCCCAAGGTGGTTTCTGTTTTCCCTAAGGACCCCTAAATGGTATAGGACTTTGCCAAACATCAATCTAAAAAAAGGGGGGATGGACCTGAATCTGATCAAATCTCTATATCTAACCATCGTTTAAGACACTAAATTTTGTGGGGCGCCTGGGTGGCACAGTGGTTAAGCGTCTGCCTTCGGCTCAGGGCGTGATCCCGGCGTTATGGGATCGAGCCCCACATCAGGCTCCTCCGCTATGAGCCTGCTTCTTCCTCTCCCACTCCCCCTGCTTGTGTTCCCTCTCTCGATGGCTGTCTCTATCTCTGTCAAATAAAATAAAATAAAATCTTTAAAAAAAAAGACACTGAATTTTGTGGTAATTTGTTATGCAGCAACAGACAACTAATACAGGTGTGATGATAGTGCTATGGTTATGGTTTTCTGGGGGCACAGTGAAATACTTACATAGTGTCTAGGATTTGCTTCAAAATAACGGGAGGGAGAGGGAGAGAGTATGGTGGGGAGTGAAAGAAGACGGGCCACGTGTCGAAAATTGTTGAAGCTGGGGGATGGGCATGTTAGGTTCCTTATGCTATTCTTTCTTTTATATTTTCTGATTGTTAAAAGTAAAGTTTGAAAAAAGTTGCTCAAGTTCTATAGAGCTGCCAGAGGGAGAAATTATATTATTTGACCAGATTTGTTCTTTGTGAACCCATGTTGGGTCCCAGTGATGCTCACTTATTTCCTAGATACAAATCACATATGTAACAATCCATCTTCCTATCTTGCATGGAGAAAAGGGTGCTGGTCTGTCGTTTCTCTCCCCCTTTGAAAAGTGGAATGGTGTATACCCCTCACCTATCTTCAGGAACCCTTGCTACTTTATGATTTCTCAAGGACAAGAGACGGTGGCTTGGGGATCTCCTCCACAAGTGGTCTAGGACTGTGAGTTCTCTGTTCGGCCCAGAGCAGGGAACCAGAGCAGACAGGTGAGTTTGAGTAACTTCTTCACCTGTCTCACACCTCCAAATCCATGTTTATATTGCCAAAGAGAAGGGACAGGAGCAAACAGAAGACAAAGAACTCTGTTCCACCCATCCCTGAAAGACATTATACCATCTTCCACAAGCTCCACTGAACCTAGAACACAAATATATCAGGAAAATGGGAATCAAAGAAAGAAAAAGACAAAATGGAACATGGACAGTGTAACATTCAAGGCAAAGTGCATTAAATAGTGCAAAGAGAGTCATTTGATATTGATAAAAGTTATGATCAATAATGAAATCATAGTCCGGTCCATGAACTTTAATGGACCGGAGAACATAGTATTGAAATATATTAAGCATAAACTCTTAGAAGTGTGAATAGAAATTGACAGAAATGCAATTGCAGTGGAAGACTTCAGCATACTTGTCTCCGTTCCTGTAAGATCAAGAAGGCAAACTTAATAAAGCGATAAGAGATGCAAACCGTATCATTAATAGCTGAATGTCTAATTAATAGCTAATGTCTATTTAAGACATTGAACTTCCTGCCCTACAAACAGAGACTGCACCTTTTTGTCAAGTGTCTGTGCAACATTTAGAAAATTGATCATATACCAAGTCACAGATCAAACTCTAGTAAATTCCAAATAGCTGGAAGCGTACAAATTACCTTCATGTATAAAACTAGAAACAAATAATAAAAGTTTACAAAACAGATTTTAAAAGTCACCATTTGGAAATGCTTTTAAGCACATAATTTTATTCAAGTAGTGGCTCTTTTATTCCTGGTTTTCTTTTTTGCTGTAAATTTCACAAAAATTCCTTTCTGTTATCCTTGATGTTTTAGAAAGACTTGGCTCATTTGGCCTTCTAGTTCCTCCAACTGTCCGCTCACACCTACCAGAGTGGGCATTTGCTTTTTAGACCGCTCTGTATCCACTTTGTCTTCTTTTAGTAATGATGCTTAATTTCCGTCTGGGGAGCCGCGTTTCCCCACTCAGCTCATGGAGAAAGCTGGTGTTGACTTCACCCTGTCCCCACCCCCATGTGATGCCAAACTGATCAATAAAAGCATTGCAATAAAATCCCTGACCACAGTGATTTGTTCAGGGATGACCACATAAACCAATCCAGCCAATGAGATATTTGCTAGAACTGCTGGCCTCCATCTCCTGCTGAGCTTGAGCCTGGGAGCATGTGAGTCTGGAATTGTTGCTGCCGCTCTCATAGGAGGAGCTCTTCTGCGAGCATGGAGCCAGCACAGACTTCTATCCTGTGCCCCATGACATAATTTGAGCTCCTGAATCAAGCCATCCCTGAAACTAGATACCCCTACACTCTTCCAAAAAGTCCCTTTTAGTTTAATCCAGCTTGAAGAGGGTTTTCTGTTTAGTTGTGTCTTGTCTTCCTTCTTTGAACCTGACCTTTTAAGCCTGATGTCTTTAGGCATAGTTATTTTAACATTCACTGCATTATGCAGAATTGAACGGTCTAAACTGTGTTTTGTTTCGTTTTTAGAACGTCCTAACCCTTTTTTGACCGGTCTTCCCCAGAGAGGCTTATGCCATAAATCATTCGTATCACTCACCAAATTCGTCAATGATTCTCATCTTTTTTAGAACGTTTAAAATCTCTTTCTAAGTCAGTGCTTTTCACCTGTGGGTCGACTCTGGTGGACTCTTCTGTAGCTGCTCTGTTTCTCTGAGAGACAGACAGACAGACAGACAGAGAAGAGATCAGAATACAATTAGTCGGCCAGGCTTCTCTGAGGCAGGAAATTCTGCGGGCTACATATGTCATCACACTTGATCTTACAGTAACCCCATCAGAGCAGTATTTAAATGTTCATCTTACAGGTGAAGACAGCAAGTCACTTGCCCAAGATCACTCCCAAAGTAAGAGAGGGAGCCAGAGGTCAAAAACAAGTCTGCCTGACTCCAAAGCCTTTCCATTCTTTCTACTACCCCAAACTACCCCCTCTGGGCTATTTCCTCAGGAAGACACTCGGGCACCTCTCAGGGTCAAGTTATGAGAAGCAGCCCAGGTGGGCAGGTGGGAGTTTGAGGAAAGGGTGGGAGGGGTTGACTCAGTTTCCCCAGGGAAGAAGCAAGCAACTGGGGACCCAGAGGTCCCAGATGCCCCAGACATACACCTCTGGGAATGTGCTGAGTTGTCCCAGCCCTGCCTCTGTGGCATCCTCCAGACAGCTGTCCGTTTCAGACAAGCTGAGGGACCCAGAGCCTATGGCTGGTACCTTACAGGAATGTGGAGGAGAATGGAGAGAAGGGGTCAAATGTGGCTGCTGCCTGCTTTACCCCCACCCCTATCTGTCTCCACACCTGGGACCTGACCATGTGAGAAACCGCCCACGCTGGGTGGCTATCACTCCCTCACTTCTGTTCCCACACACAGAGCTAAAGCTTTTGGCTGGACATCCCCAGATGCAGGACAGATATCACCTTCCAGCCAGCGGCCCAGACCCCGAAGTCTGGCTCTTCGCTATTCTGTTCAAATAGGGACTCTTAGACAAGCACCGAGGACACCCTTTGCAGGGAGGGGGGTGTTCACTTGTTAGAGCGACAGGGCTGCTTGTTTTATTTAATGACAATCAAAGTTGAGGCTTGACCATGAACTTCTGTTCCATTAGTCCCAAGGATGCCTTTGTCAGCCAACAGTAACACATCCCAGAATGCCCAAGGCCCTGGACCCTCCTGTCTGTCAGGCTTCTCTGAGGCAGGAAATTCTGCCGGCTACATATGCCCTCCACCTCCTGAAACACTGCATCCAGGCCCCCAGCAAAAGAAGCCTCTCTCATCGCGCTCATGCCAATAACCCCAAAACGACTACCTTCTATGGGACATCTATTACACCAGGCACTTTACATACATTGTCGGTAATGTGAACACCAGCCCTTCTAGGGTGGGCGGGACTGTCCTCATTTTACATGTGAAGAAACTGAGGCTCAGAGAAATTAAGAGATTCAAAATCATAAGGGTGGTCAATAGGAAAGTCAGGACTTGGTTCCAGGTTGGCCAACCCTCCCCTTTCCGCTGTTGTACATGTCACTGGAGGGGTCACAAATGGACTCTCATACCAGCTAGGCCCCTGCAGCCAGGCACAGACATGCAGTGGAGGGGTGGCTGGTCCGTGCCCTGTAAGCCCCTCCAGTCACCTGCAGCGTTACCCATGTCGATGTGGGTCTGCCCCGCTAGACAGGGAGCATCTCTAAGAGCCAGGTCTAACCCCTCTCCCGTCACATGCCCCCACATCCCTACATGGGGCTTTGAGTCGGGACGTGGGGACATCTGCCTTCTTTGTGACTGCGCAGCATCCGTCCTTGGAAAAGCTTCTCGTTCGGAGAAATTCCCTGTCGCTTCTGCCTCCCCGAGTCTATTTCAGAACTCGGTTCCCAGGCTCCCTTGCGGCAAGGACGCAGGTGCAGGGCCTGGGCTCTGCCCTGAGAGCCCCCAGCTCAGAACTGAAGCCTGGGCAGCCACAGGCGCAGACCTCTGTGTTGTGGGCCAGCCCTCCGGGTGGCCTTAGTTACAGGGCCAACTTCCCGTGGTAGAAGAGACGGGGCGGGGTGGCAGGGGAGTCTGCTTCTCCCCCTCCCTCTCCCCTCCCCCCACTCATGTTCTCGACCATTTGCTCTGCTCTCTCTCTCTCTCTCAAATAAATAAATCAAAACATCTTTAAGAATAAAAAATAAAATAAAAACCACCCATCACCCTGGAGGCTGGAAAGGAGACTCCTCTGCTTGGTGCGCTGGCACCTGCTCCTCTCCCTGCCTTCTCCCTAGAGGTCGGGGTCGCTGGGCAGCCTTCATCGCAGCAAGCAGGACACAGCCCATGGCGTCGTGGCCCCTGGCACTGCGCCTGGCACATGACACCCAAGGAAGTCAGCTACTGATCGCTATGTTGCTCCTGCTCCTGCTTGCCTGCATCCCAGGATCCCTTGAGCTGCCTTTTGAAGTTCCCATCCATTAAGTTCTTTTCATGTGCCCGGCTCTGCGAGAGGGCTTTACAACCATTAGCACATCGACTCTTCAGAGCGCCTTGTAAGGTGGGCAAGGTCTTCAGCATCTTGCGATGAGCAGACTGAGGCTTGGTGACATGAAGTGGCTTGTCCAAGGTCACAGTCTGAAGCAGCAGGGTCAGGCTGGTACCCAGGTCTGTCTGACTCCAGAACCCGCACGTCCTACCCACTCTACACGGTGCCAAGGGTGGCGGGGGTGGGGGTGGCATCTGGCCTTAGGAAGTCTGGGTGCCAGCAGGGCAAGCCAGCCAGCTCCCATAAGCCCGACTGGGGTTGTGGGGATTAACAGCTGCACAGGCTGGAGCCCCAGATGCTTTGGTTCAAAACAGGAAGACTTAAAGCTAATATTCTTTTCTCTCTTAAAAAGCAAATGTTATAAAGAATTTCTGACCACCTGCGGCTCTTGTCTGAGGCTACACAATGGCCTGGACATTCCCTACTCTCGAGGGCTCTCTCAAACTCGAGAGGCTCAGAGCAACAGCAATCTTTGTTTTCGCTGGGGGAGCCGGACCAAGCACCGATGGTCCCCGTGATGGGCTGACCGCATCCCCCCCAAAGTGCAGATATTGAAATCGGATCCCCCGTGTGACAGTATTTGGAGGTGGGGGTCTTTGGGGGTGATTAAGTCATGAGAGTGAAGCCTTCGGGAAGGGGATGAGTGCCCTTGTAGGAACAGACCAGAGAGCTGGCTCACCCGCTTTCTCACACCACATGAGGATACAACCAGAAGGGGGCAGTCTCACCAGAACCCGAGCATGCTGGCACCCTGACTGCCAGCCTCGCGCACGGTGAGGAATACATTACTGTTACTTATAAGCATTTATGGCATTTTGTTACAGCAACTCAGACTAAAACAGCCCCCCGTCCTCAGGCCCTCTCCCCACGATCTTCATCTTCCGGGGAGGGGTTGCCTGCCGGGCAGGAAGGGCAACCCAGGTAGGGAGCAGCTCCCGCTAGATAAATCTCATCTGTTCTGACGGCTGGTGGTCCCCGAAGACGGGGGTCGGGGAGAGAGGGAAGGCCAGTGAGGAGGCTGCGAACGTTCTTCCTCGTGGCGTGCGGAGCCTGAGTCGGGGGCCCTGACACAGGGACTATTTGAGGAGGGGGCAAAGCTCTGCTCAAGGCTTGTTAGTGTGAACATGGACTGGGCCGTGGAGAGACACAAAGGAGCTGTCAGGGATGTGTGCCCTCTGCACGCAAAGGCCAAGGTTAAAGCTCCTTCAGGCTTGTAAACTGGAGGCCACGGGCTAAACCCATCTTCTATGCTTTGTTTTTCTGGCAAAGGGCTTCTCCCCTCCCTCAAAAAAAATTATTTTTAAATTATTTTTAAATTATTTTCTAGCATCCTCTAATTAAGAGATTTCAAGGTCTAGCGAGCCCCAGGGCTTGATGAGTACTTGGTTCTGTAAGAGTGGGAAGCGTGAGTCTACTTAGGCAATTCAAGCAGGTATATACGCCTTTACCAGAAACTCCCTCCTGGACAGAGATTCAAGAGAAATTGCCAGGCAGAGCCGGAAGGAGAAGATGAGTATCTCTGCTGCGGGGCTGTTCGAGGCAGGGGGCAGGGAGAGGGGAGGCTTGGAAGCAAACTAGGCTTCCATTGCTGAGGGATGAAGAAATGTGGTGGACCCAGCAATTAGAAGCAACAATCTCGAGGTGTATACAGCAGCCTGGATAGATCTCTAAAAACATAAAATGCTGAGAAGGGAAAAAAACAGAATTAGATTTTTAGCTCAATATTATCTACATAAATTAAAATCCACTCACATAAAATAATATGGGTTTCATAAAATCATAAAAATAAAAGTAAGTGCATTGAGCGTGTCCGGTGCAGAGGAAGGAGGCAGCAGTGAACAGGGAAGTCACAGAGAAATCCCCTCAGCTCCCCTCGCGTGGGCCGAAGATGCATGTCAGGAACCGAGTAGTGTTGCGAGTTTCCTGAGATTGAACACCCGAGTTTCCTGAGATTGAACTCCAAAAGCCTGGAGAGTCGTCACTTAGGGGCCAGGGGAGAGGGACTAAAGACTAAAAGAGGAAGGGCCCTACTATTTCTCCACAGGAGTGACCAACGACGGCCCCAGACCCCCTGTGCCATGCTGTCAAGGACCTTACCTAAGTCTGTTCATTCCTTCCTTCCTAAGGATAGGCTTCACCTCACAGCTGTCTCGTTCATCAGCCCTGCTTTTGGCAAGCTCGTGGCCTGATGGAGAGTCTGGAAAGTGACCAGGCACGTACAAGAACATCCAACGCAGGGGCGCCTGAGTGGCACAGCGGTTAAGCGTCTGCCTTCGGCTCAGGGCGTGATCCCGGCGTTCTGGGATCGAGCCCCACGTCAGGCTCCTCCGCTATGAGCCTGCTTCTTCCTCTCCCACTCCCGCTGCTTGTGTTCCCTCTCTCGCTGGCTGTCTCTCTCTCTGTCGAATAAATAAATAAAATCTTTAAAAAAAAAAAAAAAAAGAACATCCAACGCAGCCCCGAGAGTCAACGAGGCTTGCCGAGGGAGGGGACAGCCCAGCAGACCCGAACAAGGGCACAGGCTCACTGCGCAATTCTGTCTGTGACTTGCCCCGGGGGACTTTTGGCAGGTCCCTTCCCAATCTGAGCTCCTTTGCTACAATGGAAGAAGACCAAGTTCTAAACTGGTGGGCGGGGAAGGTTGCTAAATTGTGGGGTTCCACGGATGTACCTAAGGAGCCACCGTAACATCCAGTGTGACCCCGCAAGGCTCCAGACCCCCATCCCAGCCTCAGTTTACTTTTTGTGATGGGACCACAGAGATGTGTGGTCTAGGTCCCCCTTCGAGGAAGGGGGTGGTGCCCCTGCTGCCCACAATGCCCCTTCAGCATCCACGGAAGCTGCAAAGAGCCACCATCAGAGGACACGCCCTTCCCAGGGTAGCCCACCTCCAGTGACTGACCAAGGAGGCTGGTGGAGGAAAGGCTCTGCCATCCTGGCCCCTTCAGAGAGCTCTGGGGACCACCATCAGCTACAGAGCCCCCTTGGGGTGAGCCTGGGCTGGCCCACCCTGACTTCTCCCTCTGCCCCATCCTGCTTCCTCCCCTCCCTTCCGAACGGTTCTCATCGCACAGACCCTCCCAGTTAAACACCCCGCACACTGAACTTGTCTCAGAGCCTGCTTCCCGGAGAAGCTGACCTGAAACACTATTCAATAGAGCAAAATCTGCCTAGAAAGTACCAGAAATGAGCATATCAGTGTTATTTGTTATCGGTCAGTGGTTGTTAGTCCACTGCCAAAAACTCACAAACATCAGACCCAGCAGACGACATCCCCCTGGGGCCTCCACACCCCGAGAGAAGAGCCAGAGAGTCCATCGTCACACGGCCCTGCCCCACGGCGCGCAGCTGCAAACCGCGAGCCGAGGACCACCCGGAGTAGGCGTTTCTGAACCGCCAGATAATAGTTTTCATGTTATTTTCTATAATAAGCTCTCTGGGGTATTTCCTAGTGGTTTCATTTCTTAATTACTCTCACTTGGTGCAGAATTATTGATTTATGTGCACAGTTTGATTTTTTTTTTTTTCCTGCTTCGGGATATTGTTTTCTAGGAGAGTCAGGGTTACACGAAAAGCTGAAGAGGTCCCAGCCCCCGGAACCCCCAGGGCCTGGCAGGATTTGTTATAAAAAATAAATAAATAAAAGAGAAAAGAAAAGAAGGGAAGCAAGTCAGGGAGGTGAGGGGGGCATCGTAACATCAATCCTCACTAATGGAGCACTTACTGCATGCCGGGAGTCGAGCGGAGAGCTTGACAAAGTATGAGCTCAGAAATACCTCCATGTAATACCATTATATGGAAGAAGAAGATTGGGAAGGGGGGGGGGTGCTACTGTAATATCCAGATGTTGAGGAACAACATCTGGCACCATGTTGGACGGGGCATGGCTAAGGAGGTGGACCCCTGTGTCAGCAGCCGGCTGCAGAGGGCTGTGCTCCCCACTGTGGACAAGGGGTCCTTGGACTTACAAAAGAAGTTCACGTTCCTGGTGTCCTGGAAGCCACAAATGGCAGTCCTATGAGATGGGTCTTTAATAATCCACCGTATGCGTGTAAGACGGAGGCTCAGCATAGTTGAATGACTCGCCCAAGCTCCCAGAGCTAGAAAGTGGCAGCGCCAAGACTCGAACCCACCATCCTTCTGACTCCACAAAACCCATACCACCCCCAGCTATCCGGTTCCACAAAACTCTGGAGGCCAAACTCAGGTTCTAGCTGCCAATCGTGGAAGGGGTGAGATAAGAAGAAAGGCCAGTTGAAACCGACTGTGATCAGCGAGTGTGGCCTTCTGATGAAGTCACCTTTGGAGAGACCCTGAGGCTTTATGTGAAGTGTGGGAGCCAGGTGTCTGAGGGACCCCAGGTTAAGGGCCTGTCCTCAGCAGCTCTGAGTGCAGAGGTCCCATGATCCAGAAGGCTGGGTCAGCCCCTGAGTGCCCTGACCCCATCGACCCACCATCATAATTTTGCCCCGAAGAGGAGGGGCAGCTCTGTCATGGAAGCCCATCCCCAAGTCAGGACAGCCCTGCTCCTGCCAGCACTAGGGTTGCCATAGCAACCGTTGGAGGCAGCTGGATTTTCACTAAAGAAGAAGAGGGAGAAAGGTGGGAGGAGGGACGGGGAGGAAGGAAAGTCTTGGAGGGTGTTGTGATTCGCCTCATTCTGTCCCCCATGCCTCCCCAGGGAGGGGGAAAGGGGCCCGAGTCGGTTCAGAGAATTGGGAGCACAGAGGGTTACCGCAAGACTTCCCAGCTACCTCACACTCGGGCACACAGAGAAAGTGGTCGAATTTGCACAGCGCACTGGGGTAACTTGGAACTAACTTGGAAGCATCTACAGGGAACTGGGTGGAAAAACCATTCCATTTTCTTTATATTATATAATTTTGATACAAGTATGATGGAATGGGGAGAACATTAAATACTGAATATGTATAGAACTTTCCAATAAAATCTTTTCAAAAAATTTAATGAGAACCTTGAGCTTTCGTCCATGAACATATTTTTTTCTTTTAATATCAGGCTTTACACGTGAAATGGCCATACGTAATTCCTGATGGGGCTTTTTAATGAGGATCCCTTGAAATTCTTGGAAGTCGCTATTGACAGGAAACTTTTGTTCACACAGTACATGATAAAAAATGTAAAAGCATTTTATAACCATTCAAAAATTGGTTTTCAAGTATAACACTTGAAATTATATTAAAAGAATCTAACAGCTCTTCCTTTTCTTTCTGTGACAAATGTAATGTTGAAATTTCTTGTGATAATGTGAATGGATTGTGAACCCAAACGTTTTGTACCAAGTACTTTAAAATCATGATGAAGTTCTAATTTGCAGAGTGTGCGTGTATCGTTGGAACTTTCTGCTTGCAGCGAACATGGATGCCATTAAAAGGGCAGATTACCTACAAATGGACTTAAGCCGCTATCTTATATAGAGACAGGGGTTTGGAGCCTTCTCCCAGAAGGTAGCATCTCTACCCTGGAGATCCTACCCAGCTTCCTTATCGCCCCCTTCATAACTTGGCCTGCATTGCACTGGGCACTGGCCTCCTCGGAGCCCAGGAATATGATCTTCTCTTCCAAGTCCAAGGACCGCTTGTCCACAGTGGGGAGTACAGCGCTCTGCACCTGGCTGCTGACGCAGGTGCCCAGGTGACGACACACCTCCTGGGTCATGCCCGGCCCCACGTGGTGCCAGATCTTGCTCCTCAGCATGAAGCCTACTGGAACCACAGTGCCTGCTCTGCTTCCCTCTGCGAGACCAGTATGCCTGGGCCCTGTCTGGTAAGGGAACCAACCCTCCCCGTTTGCCTGGGACTGAGACGTTTCCAGGGATATGGTTTTTTTTTTTTTTTTCCAGCACAAAAATTGGGAAAGCCCCAAGCAAACCGAAATGAGTTGGTCATCCTGCAGGGCCACCTGAAGGCTATAACAATCAGTTTCTCACTGCAAGCCTATAACCATTCTCTGCACACGTGTGCGCACGCACACACACATGCACATTGGAGGGCTCTGGGTTAGAGCAGTATTTCTCAGCCCTTCATGTGCATGTGAATAACCTGGGAATCTTATTAAAAATGAAGATCCTGAATCAGTGGTCTGGGGGGGCCCAAGATCTACATTTCTTTCTTTTTTTTTTTAAGATTTAATTTTTAAGTAATCTCTGCACCCAGTGTGGGGCCCAAACTTACAACCCCAAGATCAAGAGTTGCACGCTCCACCAACTGCGCCAGCCAGGCACCCAGCATTTCAAACAAGTGCCCAGGTGACGTAGATACAGCTGGTACATGGACTGTACTTTGAGCTGCAAGGGCTTAGATCACAACACTAAAACCAGAGACAAAACTCCATCACTGTGTGAGGATATCTGTAGCTGGCGGCCCCAGAAGAACCAGCAAGAGAGCAGAGATGGGCCACCGAAACCCTTCCCCCACATTTGAAAACCAACCGTTCCCAAAGACCCACATATTTGGAAAATTGCTCTCTGCATTATGACAAGTGTCATTTATGAGGACAGATTTCCCATTACCCCTAGGCCTCTCTGAGTCAAAATCAGTTGACACCTGCTCACAAGGGTCATTACAGAGAGTTTCAGGCAATGGTGAATTCATCAGGCAAAGTCCCCGACCTCGTGGTGTTTCCAAGCTAGCTAACGAACAGTTCGTGCAACCAAAGCTGTGTGCACGTCTCCATTCATTCCCGTGTTCACTCGTTTATTTACCAAATAATGCCCGAGAACCTATGTTCTAGGTACTGAAGAAGGATGCTAAGTGTGACCCCAGTACGGCAGTTTGGGGGAACACAAAATGCTAGATACATGGGATGACCCTCCCATTTGAAAATGACTAAAATATCTGTTATAAAATAAGAAAAATCTTCTTCAATGTAAAATAAGCTGGCAAGAAAGTAAATAATACACGAGACAAAAAATGCAGGGAATGAAGGCAAGAACCAAAAAGGTAAGGAGAGTGGCAGCTGCGTTTGCCCAGAGAGCATTCACTGAAACCTGAGAAACATAGCTTTGGTTTCTCTGGTGTCCCAGGGTTAAGCTGACAAAGCCCAGGGTCTGCCCAAAGTGGAGAGTCTGATAGGAGTTCCTCCCCTCAAATAGCTGAGACTTCCAAGGGCTACCCTCTCAGGCTAAGGACACATGAGAAATACCAACAATCTCCTCCTTCATGGGGACTAGGAGAAGAATGGTTTGTCTTAAAACTGAGCACTAAGTAGCAAATGGAAAAAGTACTACTGAGAATTTGGAAGCCTCAGGCAGCCCTTACACTGTTTGTAACCTGAATTCACACAACCTGGGTGGTCCCCAAACTCCACAAACCAAGAATTTTATTTACCATGGTTGTTGCCAGTAAGTGGCCCCAGTGGCCTGGCAGATGCAAAAAATGAAAACAAATATTCTTTGGAAGAATTCTCTGCAATCCCAGGTCTCACAAATTTCCATAAATAGAAATCCAAGGAAAAATGCACAAACCACATACAAAACTAACCAAATACACATACAAAACTAACCAAATACACAAGGAAACAAGGCATTCTGACCGAGAACCCACAGAAACAACTGACAACAGAACAAACTTGCAAGGGTTTCGGGTACTGGACTTATCATACAACTTGTAAAATAATAATGTGTGTTATTTTTTAAAGAAATAAAAAATAATATTGAAAATACGTGCAGGAAACAAGAAACAGTAAGAAATAACTAAACGAATTGGAAGAAGAAACAAAGTTAACATCTAGAAATGAGAAGTATTACAACTG
This sequence comes from Ursus arctos, assembly GCF_023065955.2. Taxonomy (NCBI): domain Eukaryota; kingdom Metazoa; phylum Chordata; class Mammalia; order Carnivora; family Ursidae; genus Ursus; species Ursus arctos. The sequence goes on from NW_026622908.1 coordinate 30,689,239, forward strand.
CAATCAAATACTGTGTGTGCACGCTTAACTACAAATTAGACACAGCTGAAGAGAGAATTGGTGAACTGGAAAACAATTACCAAAAAAAAATTACCCACGATGAAGCACAAGATGCAAAAAGATAAAAAATTAAAGGGAAAAATAAGAATGAAGAATAGAGTAAGTATGTGTAATATATGGCTAATCAGAATTCCAGAAGGAGAAACAAAATAGAACAAAGCAGAGGCGATATTTTTAAAACTAATAGCTGAGAACTTTTCAGAACTAATGAAAGTCATCAGGTTCAAAAGCCCAGCGAATCTGAGCAGATTAAATCAAAAGACGCCTACACTTAGATTCATCATAGTAAGACTTCAAACTCTGAAGTTAATGAGAAGGATTTTTTTTAAGTTAGAAAGAAAATATTGATTGTTCTTAAAAGGAGCATCACTAGATGATGGGTGGTTCTCAGCTGCAGCAATGGAAACCAGAAGAAAATGGAATGTTATTTCTTAACATGCTGAGAAAATAAATAAATGTCGACCTGAAATTCCATACCCCAAAAAGGTATCTTGAAAGATCAAGTGTTAGATAAAGACATTTTCAAATATACAAAAATTGAGAGTTTGCCACTAGCAGATCCTCAATGAAAGTTGTATAATGGAAATAAAAAGGAATTCCAGAAAGAAGTTCTAAGAGGAAAGAAGAAATGATATGGGTAAGTCTAATCAAATATTAACAAGCTTAAATTATATAAAAAGTAATGTATCAGGAGAATTTTTAAAATATAGAATTAAAATACATGACAAGGGACTTCTGCTTCTGCTCATGAGGGATTAAACAGCTTCAGGATTTTCCCTATCACCATAAGAAATAAGGAAAATATACCAAAAGGTGGGGGTAGGGAGAGAGAGAAACAAATGTTTTCAGACATTGGAAAACAAACAGCACAGGACTGTGCCCTGAAAGAAAAGAAACAAATGAGATGTGCACTATGATTGTCCCAGCAAACTTCCTGGAGACAGTTTCCAGATGGCAGTTCAGGGACAGGTAATGCAAAACAAAGGACAGTGATCTCACTGAGTTGAATAGATGGATTTAAGGGTTTAAGGAGATCAATGTGGCTAAAATTTGTGAAGCAGCCTGCCAGAGAAAAGGGACATGCACAGAGAGAGAAAGAAAGAGAGAGATCCAGAGAGCTGAGGGGTGGGGGCAGGGGGGGGTCTCTTTGAATCTTTGAATGAGTACTGATCTGTACATGCGTAGGGGGAAACTCTGTAAGGTCAAGAAAAAAACCACTGGAAAGTAGCAAACTAAACAAGTCCAGAAGCCCACACAGAGAGGGGAATAGTTCGTGTTCCCACAATGCAGAGTGGGGACACTTCACAATGCACAAGACACTGGATAGGGTCCTTAAAGGGTCAAAAGTTAGTAGTTGGCCCTAAAGCAGCTCTGCTTTGGGGCCACCATAACAAAACTTAAAATCATCCCTTGAAAGGATCAGAAGGATCCCCAGTAACTTAACTGTGTGCCAGAACAAAGTCCAATACTCTATAAAGGATCCACCAAAATCCAGCACTCAACAACAGAAAACGCATAATGTCCATATGCCAGTGTATTGCTTCTTAGCCCTAAATGCACCCTTCTTTGCCCTGCTTTGTGATACTGGAGCTGGACCCTGAATACTTGGTGCTATGCTTGATTTTGTCTGTAAAGGCTGCTGAGACAGGTGGGGAGGTGTCACTGCAAGATCATTGCTGAGGAAGAAGTTTCTCTTCCTGGTTCCGGTGTAGTTTATTCCCACAGCTGGCATTCGTTCTCCAACAAGCTCTTCAAACAGCTAATAGACCACTTCCTGAACAGGCACTGGCCCCCTGGGACCCTGGCCTCCTGGTGACCTGACAGGTAGGTCCTGCAGATCAGCTAGGACCCATCTGTCTCCTCTGATGAGTGTTTCAGCCATCGAGTAGGTTGCTGAAATGGAAATCTCTGGCATAACCCTCTGGCAAGTTTCTTCTCCACAGGCAGGCTGTGTGTTCATATGGCAGAGACACCCTCTCCAACAAGGTCTGACTCAAAGGGGGCAGGGCTGCAGATGTCTCTTTCAAGTTCTTCATTTCCTCCTGTCAACACTCCCTCAGCCCTAGAGGAAGGGCTTCCTGCATTCGTTATTCCTATATTCCTTAGAGTCCTCCTCTACCCCTTTTAGAATAAATTAACCACCTTGGACTAGTTAATAATTATTTGTATTAAATTGTCCCTGTTCCAATTACTGATGAGATTTCTGTCTTTACCTGGCCCTTGACGGCTATCTCCAGCATCCAATCAAAAATTACTAAGCATAGAGAAAAGCTCGCATTGAGTAAATATGATCATAACCAGGAGAAAAATAAATTAATTTTTTAAAAAGACCCAGAAATGGTTGAGAGGAAAGAATTTGTCATCAAGGACTTTGAAACATTAGAAATTGTGTACAAATGTTCAAAGATTTAAAGGAGAATATGAATACACGGAGGATATAAAATGGAATTTATAAAATAAAAGGACCCAAGAGTCACATGGAGATGAAAAATACAAATCTGAAATGGAAAAAAAATATGCTGAGTGGGATTAACAGTAGACTAGATACTGCAGGAAATAAGATTAGACAGATTGCGAATGTAGCATTAGAAGCCATCCAGATTAGGCACAGAGAGGAAAAAGGCTGGGGGCGGGGGTGGAATGAACAAATATCAGTCATCCATGGGACAATGTCAGGGTCCCTTATATATGTAACATCAGAGTCTTGGAAAGGGGAAAACAGGAAAAAAATATTTGAAGAAAAAAAAATGGCTGAAACTTTTCCAGGTTTGGTGAAAATCATACACCCACAAATCAAGAAGCTCCATGAACCCCAAGCAGAATAAAGATAGAAAAACCACACCAAGACACATCATGATCAAAGCTTCTAAAAAGCAGTGATAAAGAGAAAATCTTAAAAGTGGCCAGAGAAAAGAGATATTGTATACGAAGGGGGAAAAAAATTAAGAATTATGGAAGACTTCTCACAGAACCAATACAAAGCAGAAGACAATGAATCAAAATCTTTGAAAACGACCTGTTTAGAATTCCAAAGCCAATGAAAGTCTCTTTCAAAAATGAAGGCAAAAATAAAGACTTGCAGACAAAATCTTGGGAGAATTTACCATCAGTCAGCCTCCACGGCAAAAAAAAAAAGTAATAAATAAAAAGCTCTCCACTGGGGCGCCTGGGTGGTTCAGTCGGTTAAGCGTCTGCTTTCAGCTCAGGTTGTGATCCCAGGGTCCCAGGATTGAGCCCCATATCGGGCTCCTTGCTCAGCAGGGAGTCTGCTTCTCCTTCTCCCTCTGCCCCTCTGCCTGCTTGTGCTCTCTCACTCTCTCTTTTGCTCTCTCTCTCTCAAATAAATAAAATCTTTAAAAAATAAAAAATTAAATAAATAAATAAATAAATAGTTCTTCAGGCTGAAGGAAAATGATACCAGGTGGAAATTTGGATTTGTACAGGGAAATGAAGAATGCTCAACAATAAAGAGGAACAGACCACTGGTACATTCAACATGAATGAATCTCAACCGTCATCTAAGTGAAAGAAACTAGACACAAAAGGCTACATATTGTATGATTCCATTTACACAAAATTCAATAAAAGGGAAAACTATAATGACAGCAGTAGTTCAATGGCTGCCAGGGGCTAGGAACAGAGAAAGTAGACTGGCTACAAGAGGGCACAAGGGAGGGTTGATAGAGAGGTTTAACTCGACAGTGTGATGGTGGTTACCTAACTACACATTTGTCAAAAGTTATCAAATGGTTTTTCCACCGGAATGAATGTCTGAACTGTCATACACACTAGCTGCATGAAATAAAATCTTTCCTAATTAAAAAAAAAACTTTATCAAATGGTATACTTAAAAATGAGTGAAGTTTAGGGGCACCTGGGTGGCTCAGTTGGTTAAGCATCAGCCTTCAGCTCAGGTCATGATCCCAGAGTCCTGGGATCCAGTCCCACATCGGGCTCCCTGCTGGGTGGGGAACCTGCTTCTCCCTCTCCCTCTCCCTCTCCCTCTGTGGCTCCCCCTGCTTGTGCTTGCTCTCTCTCTCTCTCTCAAATAAATAAATAAAATCTTTTTAAAAAAATGAGTGAGGTTTACTGTATGCAAATGATAACCTAACAAAGTTGATTATTTAAAAAGAAAACAACAGAAGACCATATATAATACTTTAGCTTTAAAAATGCATCACAGCGATCACGGAGAAGTTTAAAAGAAGGCCAATGGAATTAAAGTGTATTTAAGGGATTAAGTGTGTTTTCCAAGAGAAGGGTAAAGATATTGATTAACTTTAGATTTGGATAAACGGAGAAAAGAATTTGTTATTTCTAAGGTTACTACTAAAGGAATAGAAATGGATATGCAATTTCTAATCAGTGCAGGGGAGAAGATGTAATAGATGAAAAATAAATATACTAATCAAAAGAAGGGGTAAAAAAGCATATAATAATGGGTGAGAAAAACAGGAAGCATGAAATAAGATGGTAGCTATAAATTCAAATACATCAGCAATTGCAAGACATGTATATGGGCTAAAAGCTGGAAACATAAATTAAACAAATTCTAACCAAAGAAAGTGGGTGTTGCTATATTGACATCAGACAAAATGGACTTCAAGGCAAAAGCATTGCCTGGTAAACATGAACACTTCGTGATGATAAAAGGTCACCAGAAATACCTAACAATTTTAGAATTGTATGCATTTAGGGGCGCCCGAATGGCTCAGACAGTTAAGCGTCCAACTCTTGATTTCAGCTCAGGCATGATCTCAGGGTCACAAGATCGAGCCCCGTGTGGGGCTCTGTGCTGCACGTGGAGCCTGCTTGAGACTCTCACTCTCCCTCTGCCTCTACCCCTGCTTGTGGACATGCTTGCTCTAAATAAATAAATAAAATCTTAGAATTACATGGATTTAAAGATAAAGTCTCAAAATCATAAAAAAACGACAGAACTTATGTGGAAATAGACAAATCCACAATCATAGGGTGAAATCATTAACAAACCTTTCTCAGTAATCACTAGAATAAACAGAAACTTTTTTTAAAATCAATAAAGGTATTTTGCCAATCTGTTCTAACTTGACTGGATGAACGTATGTAACCCCCATTGTCAATTACTGCAGAAGATCCTTTCTTTTTGATCACTGCCCCCAGGTCATAGCTGGGAAGGACACTGAGGCTCAGGGTAAATTTCAGATTTCTCCAGCGAGATGCAGCGGAACAAGGTCTCCAGTTGAGTCTCCTGTCACCTAAATCCCTAATTTTCTACTTTTCCTGGATGGTTCAAAATGCCTGCTGCTTCCCTCGGTGCAAGGGCCTTGTCCCAAAGCCATATCCGGCTTCCCAAAGCCAACTCAAGGCCAGGGTGACATTGCTGAAGGCTGAGGTGTTACCAAAGAAGGAAGAAAGCAGGAAGCAATGCAGGAAGAAGGCATTGTTGCCTGAGGCTGTGATGCTGAAGTTTGCCCACGGAGGAGGAAGCCTCCAACAGTTGGGTGTGGTTGGCTGGCTGTTCCTAGACCCGCTCCAGGAAGCTCCGAAACTCAGGCTTAAGAAAACTCTATAACCTTTATGCCTGGAGACAGTGGGCTTCCCCGGGGCCTTTCAGAGGAAGAAAATGTTCTAGGCCTCCCTGCTAAAAATGATCTTTTATGAATGGAAAAAGAGCATGAATGCAGGTACCCTAAAGGGGGCAGAAAGGCCAAGTCCATGTAACCTAGAGGTGGTGGCTGAGCAGCTGGCTTGGGGCCACCCCAGGAAGCCCTTTCCCCAGGAAGTGAGACGATCTTGGGAATATGGCCCAAGATGGCAGGTCAACCCACCCAACTTCACTCCTTAGAGTTAGTCCTCCAAGGGCACCTGGAGTCTTCAGGGACCATCCTGCAGGTTAGCCAGTTGTCCCTATGCTTAGCAGTCATTCCACGGGCATTTCTGGTTGTCCTCCCATTTCTCTCCCTCTAATTAGCCCTCAGTTCTAGGCCATGGATGACAAGAGGACAGCATCGGCTGCCATGTCGTGTCATTCTGGTGTAATTTCGCGCATTGGGAACAGTTCAAATTAGAAGAGCTTACCAAGGGGCGCTTGGGTGGCTCAGTGGGTGAAGCATCTGCCTTTGGCTGTGCTCATGATCCCAGGATCCTAGGATCCAGGCCCACGTCAGGCTTCCTGCTGAGCAGGGAGTCTGCTTCTCCCTCTGCCCCTCCCCGATGCTTGCGCACACGTGCACGCGCTCACGCGCACTCGCGCACGCACGCTTTCCCCCTCTCAAATAAATAAAATATTTTTAAATGAATAAATAATTTTAAAAAATAAATAGAAGAGCTTACCCGAAAAAGCATTTGTTCAACCAATGTTCGTCGAGCAGCTATCCTATTCCAGGCACATTGCTGGAAACTGTGGGCAAAATGCTAATGATGACAACGCTGCCGCTGTGGCTGACTCTATTGTCACAGCCAGCGTTTCTTGAGCACTGTCTGCGTGTCGAGCGCCATGCTCTGCACTGACGCCGTCTCCCGAGTACCCTCTAAGGCAGGTATTATAATGATTATCTCTGCATAGATAAGGACGCCGGGGCGCAGAAAGTTTAAGTTATGTGCACAAGGTCACACAGCAAGTAGGGGCAAAGATGGGACTAGAACCTAGGACGTCACTTTTTATCCCAATGGTCCCCAAGTGAGTACGACCCAACTGCAAATACAAGCCACCTGCGGGTTTCAACTCCTGGAAGCAAACAGCACAGGTAGACGGGGAGACATGCAGGTGGGCAGATCCGAGGTTTCAATGGAGCCCTTTGGGGCTTTGCAAAGGCTGGCTAGTTGTCTCTGTGTGCCTGAGCAGGCAGAGTCCCCAGGCCAGCCAGGTCCTCATCGTGGGCATTAGTTCCCCAGCTGCACGCACACACACACACACACACACACACACACACACACACGAAGCCCACCCCACTGACCACTCAGCCCACGGCTTCAGCCAGACTCCCTGATGGGTCCCAGCCTTGGCCACCTGCCTGTAAAGATCTGATTCCAACCTGTTTTGCAGCCCTCAGGAAACAGGAAAGCATGTGTGTTCTCAGTATGTCTGCAAAGGTGCTTCTCCCAGACCTTTTCCTTCCCAACAAGGAGAGGCATTCAGCAGGGAGAAATTCTTCCCCAGGGAGGGATTGAGGTTTGTCCTGGACAGTACTCTCTGGGATGATAAGAAGTGGGACCCAGGGAGCCCCCAAGAGCACCAGGGAAGTGGGACCGGGAGGCTTGAGTGCTGTCGGTGAGAAGAGACTCGAGTGAGCAGGTGGGAACACACACACAGGAAACCTGCGATGAAAAGAATCCGCAGGACGGCTCCGCGCGTGGGGACGAGACCAGGAAGTAACTCCTTAGGATCAAAGCCATCAAAGCCCCACACGCAGAAGTGGGGCAGGGCCAGTCTTGCCTACGTGGTGCTGTGACAGCATTTCCTGGCTAGGAAAAGGTGCCTCTGTGTCAGCAGGAAACAGCCGCTGTAGAGGTGTGACTAACAGGAGGGAAGCATGCTTTGTAAACTGTAAAATTCTGTACACGTGTTTGTTCACTGTTATTCTCCTCCAGAGCGTTTACCTTGGAAATTGTAGCAAGCGGCCAGACAGGTGACGCACCACAGCAAAGAAACAGGGAAGTCAGTGTGGAGTTAGAGAGAATTGACTATGGTTGGGGCGGGGGTGGAGGAGAAACTAGGTAGACGTTGACTCCTGGAGCAAAATTCAGCTCAACCCCCCAAAAGTTTTTGTGGTTTTTTTTTTTTTTTTTTTTTTTTTTTTGCAGGGGAGGGTGCAGAGAGGCAGAGGGAGAGGGAGAGAGAGAGAATCTTCAGCAGGCTCCGTGCCCAGCATGGAGCCCGACACGGGGCTCAATCGCACACACCCCCGAAGGGAAATCAGGAGTCGGACGCCTAACCCACCGAGTCACCCAGGTGCCCCTCAACTCTCCGTAACTTTTCAGAACAGCCTGGGAAGGCATCCGGGGCCTCAGGTCCCACCCAGATCTCTAAGAGGGCTTGCTCACCTCTTCATGAAGGTCCCAGGCAAGTGAGCAGGTGGGGAGTACCTGTTTCGTTCACTCTTTCATCCATTCAACCGGTGTTTATTCGACACCTATTATGTGCCAGGTCCTGTAATAAAAGGTGTGATCGCAACTGTGGTAAATGCTATAAAGGAGATGTACACAGGGCCATCAGGGCTATAAGGAAGATAAACAAAGGCGAGACATGCGGCCGATAGTCAGGACGACAGAACTCATCTGGTGAAACCAAGAAGTGTTGCTAATTAAGCTGAGATCCAAAGGGTGAGCGGATGTGAATGAGGTAGAGAGGGGAGTGCGAGTGGCCCAGGCGTCTGTGCTAACGCCCCCGTGGGACAGCAAGTGGCATTAGCTTTTGTTGTATCATAAGCCACTCCAAAACGTAGTGGCTTAAAACAACAACCACTTTTTTTTTTTTTTAACCCACCATTTCGTGGGTCAGAAACTGGGGCTGAGCTCAGCCAGGCAGTTCCAACAATTCAGGTCATGTTGTGGCTGATTTTGGCCAGGCCTCACTCACGCCTCTGAGTCCGTTGCCAAGTCAGGGAAGAACTGACGGACCTTGCCTGGGGAGCTTGGGCTCCTCACTTGATGGGCTGCAGTCCCCAGCAAGCCATGCTGGGCTTCCTTCACGTGCAGCAAAAGGCTTCCGCCAGGCAGCCAAAGAGGACAACCACCGAAGCAACGTTTCATGTCTCCGGACGCACCACACTTGCGGTTGTCTCGTTGGCCAAAGCAAGGCACAGGGCTAAGCCCAGAGTCGGGCGTTAACAAATTAGGGGCTAGAGCCACCACAATCTATCTGTGTGTTCAAGGAATTGAAAGAAAAAGACGAGAGAGGGAAGAAGAGCGTGGTGTGGGTGAAACCGGGGGTGGGGGAACCAGGACGTGCACGGCCTCCAAGATGACAAGAGTCTTGGAGTCTAGGAGTTTGGTCTTTACCCTGAAAGCGGGCAAGCCCTCTGGCTTCTGATTCTCTGTCATGTGTAGCTGATCAGCATAAATAAATCCCTTGAAGACGGAACTGCCCTGGGTGAACTAGTAAACTGGACTTTCCAAGCTCGAGAAGCTGAGGACAGGATGTGGAACACGGTCTGCCCACCCCACCCCCGTTCCTGCCCGCAGCCCCCACTGCCATAAATGCCTCATACCTTCTCATCTCTGTGCCTTGATACCTGATCCCCGCCCCCACCGTGGAAAACAATCTTCCCATGTCCCATGTTAGGCCAGTGCCTGCCTCTCCAAGACTCGCTTCAGGTAGCACCACCTCAAAGAAGCCCTCCCTGACTTCTCTAAGCCCCCGAGACCAAAGACACATCAAATGACACCGTGAGGCCTTGGGGGAAAGCCTGTGACTTACTGCGGTGGCCTTGTGGTTTCTAGGACCAAGTCTGTATGGAACTCAGCCCTGCCGGTGTGACACACACCTGGGGGCATCGTGCTTCACCAGTGCTGTAACCATCTTTTTCTGTCTGCCTCCCATGAGACGGTGTTTCTTGAAGGAGTATCTATAACCCCAGGGCCTGTACACAGGAGAGTCAGAAGCACCTGAATGAGTGATCCTATCCTTACGCAGAACTTGCCTCCAAAGCCCCAGTCAATGTGATTAGCACCATCTGTCATGGCAGTGGAGGGACCAGCAGCTCCAGTGTCTCCCAGTGCCACCACGAAGCCACCCACCCAGAGGAGAGAAGCCTCCCCGCTCTAGGACAGTCCGAGGCGGGGCAGCAGGCAAGTGAAGAGAAGGGACCTCCCTGGGAGACACGTACCACCACAGCACCATTCACTGTAACGGAAAAACCGACCCGCCGTGGCCTCCGATGGAGTAGGCCTTCCCCGGGCGCTAGGACAGCTGGCCAGGGGCACTGAGGGAGCCACTGGTCATCAGGAAGCCAATTTGTAGGTTGGCTCACTCACCACAGGCTGGAGAAGCAGAGCCCGTGAACCAGGGGCTGAGAAGAGGGCACCAGGCCCCGCCCACCAGTCCTGACTTTTCCAAACCAGCCTCCTGTGCTTGAAGCATGAGGGTGTAAATCACACTGACTCCCTTTTGAAGAGAGGAAATCTGACGTCCAGGGAGATAAGAATTGACTCACCAGCCCCTTCAGAAGTCCTGGCCACCTGGACAGCAGACTACATTTCCCAGCCTCCCTTGGGGTTACATGCGGCCCTGCTGACCAGGTTCTAGCCAATGAGAAGGGAGTGGAAGTGATGTCTATATAACTTTAGGGGTTTGCTCCCAAATGGCAGAGCTGTGCCCTCCTTTCTTGTTCTTCTCCTTCCCATTCCCTGGTGGTCCATCTTGGACAAAAGAGGCAAGGGCAACGTCTCAGAATAATGGAGCAGCAACAAGATGGAAAGAGCCTGGGCCCCTCGTAACTGGACACACAACCCTGGGGCCACCGTATCAGCCCCAACCAGCTGAAGCCAGCACACACTGTGAAGTGAGGAGAAAACATAGACTTTGTGAAGCTACTTTTATCCGAGCTGTCTGATATGGCCGCTGAATCCATATCCTCCGGACTCACAGAATATAGCCCAGGAGTGAGCTTCCTCAGGAAGCCCAGGACCACTGGGACTGCTTGATCCCAGGGGCTCTCATTGTCCCTGGACAACAGAGCTGTGACCTCCACCCCAGGGACCAGCTGTTTTCTTGAAATAGCCGGGGAAGTTGCGCACTTGGAGGAAGCTGCTAGACTGCCAAGGAGGGGAAGGGAAATAAGCACAGCTGATATCCCACCAGGGTAGATACCCGCACACCTGCACTCCTGGTTACAATGTTGAAATACTTCCAGGCCCGCCAGCCGCTGCCCTGAGCTACCTCACCCCAGGAATGGTCCCTCCTCCCCAGCCATCCAGGCCCCAGACCCAGCAATTAAAGGAGCAACACTGGGCACAGGAAGGGGTCACCAGGACTTCATCTCTGGACATTGCATCCATAAGCCACACCGCTTGTTAAATATTTTCAACATCACCCCTGGCTATAAGGTGCCTGATCTCCACCAATGAATGGAAATGAACCACTGAACTCAGCGTGGACAGCAATAGCATGACATGAGTTCTGAAAGCCAGAGACCGGCCACTGAATCCCCACCTCGACCTCCTTCTCTCTCGTCCCCCAAACCAGAATCACTTGGCCCCACCGAGGTCTGCCCTTGCCCTTTCAGAATGTCCCACAATCACGCCCAGATATTATTGCACTCTTTTATTTACAGAAAACACAGATAAAGCATTTCAATGTTCATTTAGCAAACTGATCCACTCTTTTTTTTTTTTTTGGCACAAAGAAATATCACAGATGGACCCCAAGATCAATCAGAAACCCATAAGATTTATCAGCCATCACTGGTCCAGGGGCAGCCACAAGACTCAAACAGACAGACAGACAGACAGCATCGCCACAGACTGGAAAAAATAAACAAGGTCCACATTCACCTCACAGTAAAAACCTGCTCACCGGCAGGCAAGGGCAGGCCGGGGCGGGGAAGAGGGGGCAGATTCTCTGCTCCAAGGGGGGGGGGAGGCAGTGGGCACTGGGGGCAGGAAGCAGGATGGGGAGGGATTAGACACCATTCATAAATTAGAGAGAGGTGGCCTTTTTGTTTTTAACCTCTTACCTTGTGGAAGTAAGACAGTGCAAAACTACCATACCCTGACCACTGGGCCACTGGAAATGCTGCCGAAGTTCCGTGGTTTGCAGGTATCTCTCCTCGTGGGCGCCTGTGTGTGTACATGTGTGCGTATGCGAATGTGTGAGTGTGGTGCTTGTAAACATTGTCACCATCCACGCAGAGACCCAACAGCCGTGTGTCTAAATGGGGTGGGCTGGGGGCTCTACCCCGCTTCACGCCCCCTCTGCCCCAGTGATTCCTGTCCAAGACATAGTGCAAATTTCAGAGACAAAAAGAGGCAGAAGGAAGTGGAGGGTGGGCGGGGCCGGTGGGGGGAGGCAGGAAGGACACAAAGACGAAGGGGGAGGGGGAAATAAGGCAACAGTTAAAAACGGTCCATTTTATCAAAACCGACACCATGTGCCCCTCACCCCCGCCCACGGAGCCCTCGTCACGAGAAAGGGCGGAAGTCCCGCTCCTCCACCAGACTGATGGAGGGGTTCTTGAGCTCCTCCTCCGACGTGGCCATCTTATAGCCCAGCTGCGTCAGCACCCGCTGGCACGCGTTCTGGGCGAAGGCCACGATGTCGTAGGAGAGGCGGAAGCGCCACTTCTCGGCCGTGGCCGCCGAGTTTCGCACCGTGCCGTATTTGTGCTTGCCCAAGGTAGGGTCACCCCGCGTGTTGTTCTGGATCCAGCGGGCCACGTGGCTGTCCAGGGGGATCCCCAGGAAGCCGTAGATCTCCTCGGTCTTCTTCATGGGGTTCCTGGCCAGGTCCTCGTAGCGCACCAACATGTACTTGCCCTTGAGCCACGGGGGCCGCATGAGGCCGGTGGACACGGAGTTGGAGAAGTCCTCGCACACCGTGGTCAGCTGCGTCACGTCCAGGTTGTAGGGCTTCCTCCCTGTGCCGTACCAGAGCCGCCAGAGTCGGTACGTGTCGCGGAACGTCTCGCTGCGGGAGGCCAGGATGCCACGCGGGTCTCGGACCAGCTGGATGACCTTGAGGTTTAACCGGGGGTCTTCCACCAGGGCCCGAAGGTCATTAACCTCGGGCACCCGCACCGTCTTGATGGCCACGTGGCTGCGCTCGCGACAGGCTTCGGCGGCCACCGTCAAATTCAACAGGCCGCACTTGCGCACGCAGTCCCCCTCCTCCAGCACCAGGTCGGGGGAGCCCCGCGGGTCGCACACGGGGCGGGAGCACAGCACCCTGCTGGCCCCGCGGCGGAAGATCCTGTCGGTGGTGTGGTTGACGGGCGGAGGCTTGATGTAGTTCTCCAGGAAATAGAGGTCACAGTCATAGAGGCTCCTCAGGAGGTCCCGGCTGGCCCCCAGCATGACCCGCCGGTCCGCAGGGCTCTTGCCCTGCGTAAAGCGGGGGATGAGCGTGTTCTGGACGTGGTAGAGGGGCTCGAACAGGTAGAAGACGTCCAGGTGCTGGTTGAAGAGCTGGCCCACGAAGGAGGAGCCGCTGCGCGTGGTGGCCAGGATGAGGATGTGGGTCTTGCGGGAGAGGTTGTAGGCGAAGGTGGGGCCCTCCTCGCACAGCCGCTCGGCCAGCCCCGCCTCCGCCAGCCCCGGGCAGGTGTGGAAGGACTTGGCGGTGAAGGTGCGGATGGCCGTGTACTGAATGGCGATGGAGGCCAGGGCAAGGAGGAGGACGGCCTTCCAGGAACATTGCATGGCTGGGCACCTTCATGGGGCTGCTTCTCCACCCTGCGAGGTCTGCGGGCAAATGTGGGCGGGGGTCAGGAAGCAGTCTACGCTGGGTGCACCACCCGGCCGGCGCCCGGCCTACTCCCCTGGATCGGCTGGTCTCCCGGGAGTCCCCAGACTTAAGGGACTCCTTACCCAATGTTCACGCATGCACCTAAGGACTGAGCAGCTTCTAGGCTAGACTTTACATTCTCTGGGGACTCCTGGGAGCTTCTGGGGACCAAACAAACTGACTCCCCACACACAGAGTTTAACGAATGCTGCAGGGGACTCCCATCATGAATCTGGAGTTCCTTAGTGGGGCCCCACTGTGCAAGAAGCTAACTTCCTCAGCTCACACACTAGGGCCCACCAGTTCCTGCCTCAAGCCACTCCCCTGTCACTGCCTGCCACCCCTGCCAGCACCTCCAGGGCCCACCTGCATCTTCTACCCCCACGAGCAGGCACCTGGTTCCCCACGTGGTCATCTTTCCACTGGGGCAAGGGGCAGATGACCCCGACTGACAGCAGAGTGAACTGGCTCCTGGGGTGGGGGGGCACCCGAGCCAGTCCTCAAGGGCCTCCACCATTAGGCTCTCAGCCCTCTGCCCACAGGAGGCGCTCGGAGACCCCACTGTGACCCAGCAATGGCCCCAGAGAACCAAGCAGTGATGGAGAGAAGAGGAGGGAGTGGTAGAAAAGGGGCATCTCAAGGAATGGAGAAAGCAGGGCAGGGGCGGGGGGGGGGGGGGCAGGGGCGGGGGCCAGGAGAGCAAGAAAAACGAAGGGTGCACCAAAGGTCCAGAGAAGGTGCCAGCCTGAGCATCTGGAAGTCCCCCCCAAGGGAGGCTGGCTCAGCTACCGGGTCCTGGGGGGAGGGCTCAGGCTGCTCCAAGAGCGAATGCAGGAAGGGCTCCACCACTCACCAAAGAGGGGCTGCTCCGAGCTAGGGAGTCCACAGCTGCCAGGTCTCCTGGCCTAGCCGGCAGTCCCAGCCTGTGCAGCAGCCCTGTGGACCACAGACTGCAGAGAGAGAGGGAAGGGAAGTGTTCTGAGGAGGGGGGTTGGTCTCTCAACATCTCCCTTCCCACCCCTTCTCCCCCACAGACCACCCTCCAGGGCCGGGTGACAAGGGCCCTGGCTGCTCTCCCAGACCTATCAGTGGTTCAGGGTTCCAGATATTCCAGGGCTACCTTTCACCCCCTGGGATCTGGCCCCCTGCCTCCTGAGCCCTCCACCCACCTTCCGCACCCCCTACCCATCCCTTCCTGGCAAGCCTGCACCCCCGGCTGACCAAGAGTTGGGGCCCCACACGGGCATCCACCCCAGGGAGGACCCCCACACACACCCACCATCCAAGGGAGTTGTGAAGAAATCCACTGGCCACAAATACCTTGAGGCCTCGCTAGCTCTGTTGAGCTCTGGTGACCAGACTGACCCAACCTGACAGTGCTCAGCACCCAACCGTGGAACAGTATCAGAGTCAAAAATTATTCCAGAAAATTAGGCCAGAGCACAGGTTCTGCATTTTAAATCAACAAAACAGCCTGACCCTTCAAAATTGGACTTTTTCAGTGACTCCCCGAGAGGGGTTGGGTGGAAGTCAGCAAGGCAGGGGGGCTCACCCCAGACCTCCAGGTGGAAATGGCAGCTCCGTCTAGACAGCCCAGACGCTGAGGCTTGCACAGAAGGGACAGCTGGGGAGGAAGGCTCTTCTTCCAGCCACACCGGAGAGGAGAACGGTTACCTAAAACTCAAAGCAAAAGTGGACCAGGGAGCGTTCCGACCTTGACGCCGTCCGCGGATTCTAAGTTACGACACCCAGGCTGTAGCATTATTTCGGTTAGCATCTGTCGAGTACTTCCTAAGCCCTGTACCTGCATTCGCTCAGTTATTCCTCCCAGGAGCTTCACAGGGAGGCCAGGATTAGCTCCATTTCACAGCCGAGGAAGCTGAGGCACAGAGAGTGGGGTGACCTGCCTGAGCTCATGTGCCTGGTTTAATGCACATCTCACAGGTTCCCCAGAGCCCGCGCTCTTTCCCTCTGAGATTTGACCTTGTTCCTCCAGCTTACATGCACTTGGCCTTCATACACGCATCCCATTCATGTCCCCAGCCCATTTGTAAATCGGCAAGAGAAAGACCGGGCATTACAAGGGTACAGATGATCTGTAATATAACACTTACAGGTCCTTCCCTTTGCTGTCTGGTCTTGGTGATCAAGGGCTTGTTGATCAAGGCCCATGGCTGAGGGGGTGAACTTGTACTCTGTGAATATTCTTCCCACATCCCGCTATTTGGCGTGGCTCCTTTGGGGGAGGGGTTCGTGGATCCTCACTTCCCAAACCCGCCGTGCTGCCTGGCTCGGCCAACTCCGAACACCATGCTATTCCTTACAGCCTCCTCTGGGAGGTCAGGGTCCTCATTCCCATTGTTTACATGGAGAAATGGAGGCTCAAAGACTAAGCAAATGTGCAGAAGCAAATAAGGAATAGCAGAGACTCGAATCCCTCTGTGTCAGACTCTTAGGCCAGTGCTCCCCTTTACCATCAGCTTATCAGAAAGAAAACAGAGCTAAAGCAGTCTGGTTGCCTCCGGGAGGGGTGCAGAGGCTGAGCTGAGCTGACAGTGGGCCTGCTAAGGCTCTGGGGCCTACAAGTCCTATTTTAGGTTTGAAACGCCACTCAGTACCTATAGGGAAGAGTACCATGTCACCAGGTGGCAGTAAATATGGAAATGACACAGTCTAGATTCTTGGGCACCTCCAGTGCAATCAGAGAAAACCACAACCCTGACCACACCCCATCCCACCCGTACCTCACCCCAGGGCTGCAGAGAACACAGACTCCATCAACTGGGTTGGATGAAATGCCCAGAGCAAACTGCCGCTCTGCGTTAAATTAGATTCTCCTGCAAAATGCAGGCCCACCCTGCCTAAGCGCCCTAAGACAAGTGCCTCTAAGGAACAGGTAGGGAATAGCATTAATAATAGTGTAGGTAGTATTTTTAAGTTATTTAAGTAAGGGTCTACAGTTGCAATGGCCTCATGCACATCATTGGAATGGACTCCCTTTGTACTAATTCATAAAGATCTGTCAGACATCCAGCATGATCCAGGCACTGTTCTAGAATTATGGGGGTGGGGAGACAAGAAGGAAGCAAGCACTTACTAGGCACTCGTGATGTTTATCCCAGGAAGGATCACAGATGAGGGCACAGGGTGGGAGTGAAAAACACCTCTCGCCCTCACACTAACCCTGTGTGGTTGATGTTGTCATATCCCTTTTACGGATGAGGAAGCTGAGGCTCTACGAGGTTAGACGAATTTCCCCAGCTCACACTCCTACTAAGGGGTAGAGCCAGGATTCCAGCCCAGGCAGTGTGCTGTGGAGCCCATGCTCGAATCCTCCTCCTTGACCCACTACACTTAATCCCCTTTGGTCCCCACCAAGACGGGAAAGAGAAGGCTGGAAGAGATTTCACTTAACTCGAAGATTCTGGTACCAAAAGGAGAATTCACCCATAGAAGGGAACATTTAAGTTTCTCTCCCTACCACTTGTCCCCACCCCAACCCAGAGAAACGTAAGGCCAGGATTGGAAACTTGGCTAATATATCAGAAGTAACTGAAGGATCTCGACGTTACAAATCCCCAAGAAAGTGGGACTCGGGTTCACAAGGTGCAGCCTGAGCACCAACGACGGGACTGTGTTCGAAGGCCCAGCCACAGGCCACCCCCCTGCCTCCCAGGAGGGCAAAGCTAGGGCATGGGAACAGGAAGATGAAGAAAGTCAGACCCTCCTAGTAATGCCCCTGCTCTCCTGCCAGCCTGGCAGAGTGGGGCTCGGAACTGGCCAAGCTTCCTTGGTATGCTGGAGGCATCTGCCCTGGAAACCAGAGGCCCTAGGGCCAGGTCCCACTGTTCCCAGGGGAGCTCTGGCCACTGCAAGGAACTCTTCAATGCCCTTGTCCTCCAAGCCAGACTGCAAGCCCCACGGCCCCTCCCCGGGCTTTGAGCAGTCTTTGGTATGACCTTCCTCCACCTCTGGTTAGTCAAAATCCAGACAAGCCTTAGACACAAGAGCCCAGAATCTGTAACTTCTGTTGGAAGGCCGGGGAGCTGGTGAATCCCAGCAGAAAGCTCAGATTCCAGAGTCAGCCACTTTCCAGTTAGCGCACAGGGTGGGAGTGAAGAACACCTCCACATTGGAGAACCAGAATTCAGAGCTCAGGGCTCAAGCCATGGAAGCACACCCACCTGGGTATCACTTAGCACGTGTGTGGACCTGGATTCACTGGCTGTCTCTGAGCCTCAGTTTTCCTACCCATAAAGTGAGTATAACCATAATAGCGGTTGCAAGAATTGAAATAATTAAAGCATTTAGTCAATGCCAGGCACAGAATATGGCACAGCCTTGTGCTTGGGACACGGGCTGTGGCACAAGCCCCACTGAAGGCCAGGTTTCTGAATCTCTCTGGGCCTCTGTTTTCTCACCTGAAAAATGGGGATCATTTTAACAAGGCTGTTGTGAGGACTAATTAACACAGTGGCTGGCATAAAGCGAGCACTCGATAAATGGACGTTACTATTATCATCATTAAATGTCTTGTCTGCTTTGTGTCTCGAGTAAGCACCTGAGAACAGATCTCACTGACTCTGACGGTGAGACAGACACTCTCCCTGGCTGTGGTGCCCAGACCCCTGCCAGGCAGGCCTCTGCTCACTGCCCCTTCTTCCTTCTGCTCCTCGCCCAGCCTGAGAACTTTCCGCGGCTGAGCCACCGCAGCGGCTTGCCTGCTGCCCTCTAGTGGCCAGATCCTGTAGTACAGCCTCTTAGCCCTGCGTTCTCCGCTGGGTTCAGAATTCCGGGCCTGCCGGCTGCGGCCTCACATGAGGGTTCAGCCAAGGGCAGTGATGTTGCAGGATGCCGTGAGAGGTGATGATGACACCCCCACCCGAGCTGTGGCCTCTGCTCTGTGTACCCTTGCTTCTTCACCCACACACCAAGAGGCAAGCGGCAACAGGCAGCCTCACCTCACCCAGAGGGCCTCTCCTCCCAGGCTCACTCCTCTCTGGCAGGGGAAGGAACTTGGTATCACAGGCAGGAACAGCCCTGCCTTCCCCGGCTGGGTGACCTTGGACTCATCCCCTGGCCTCTCTGTGCCTCCATATTTCCACAGATCCAGCGACTCTAAGGGCCTCCGAACTCTGACCACTGGGGTTCTCTGATTCCAGGAAGGCCCCATGCTCCATTTTCACAGTCAGGGCCCCCCTGCTGGCAGGGGGATGCTCCTTTGGGAGCGGGAAAGCCCCAGTCATCTTCCAAGAAGATATCAGGGCTGGCAGCTGGGCCTCATCCCCTCAGCCGGGTCCACGGCAGCCCCCCAAGGGGCTCTGCCCTCTGCTGAGTTAGCCCTCCAGCTTCCACTCTATAAAACCCCATCCAACCCAGAGCTGTGGCTTTGGCCTTTTCTGGGCCACAGGCCTCTTGGAGAGACACGTCCTTCTTTCCAGGAAGATTCATTTGTATCCACAACTTTCCACACACAGTCAGAGGGCTCCTGGACCCCCTTAAGCCCGCCCATGGGCACCTCAGAGGCTTCAACCCGTTCACCAGCAGTATTCTCCCCTGCCCTGGGATCTTCTTTTCAAACGACTATACCAGAGAAACCTCCACAGATTTGTATACACTGAACATGGAGCCATCGCCCAAGATAAGAAAAAGCCACAGCCAGAAAACACATGTGCAATAGGAGGTTCCTACTTCTTGTTTTTAAAAAGGAGATGCGTGTGCGGGGGAATATTTATATACACGCATATACAAGCACTGAACTGGTAACCCCTGCGGCCCCCGCGGCGGGGGGGGGCAAGGAGACCGAGGTGGGAGGAAGGCAGCTCACACCGAGCCTCTCAGTTCCATTTGAGTTCATTAACTTTCTGGGGGACAGCAAAGCCACCCCACGCAAGATCTGGAGGGGCACCGAAATCAGCACTGGCAGCTCACTGTGCCTCCTGTTCTCTCCCCAGGGCACTGCCAGCCGGCTCTCCCCTCCCCCACTTCCAAGGCACCAGGGTCAAAATCACTACCTTTCTGCCAGAATGGGGCTCTGTCTGCTTAGGCCGGCCGCGAAGGAGAGCAGTCAGTGGGTGCTGCCCACAGAGACTGGGCAGGAGCTGAAAAAGAGGGAGACCTCCAAGGGGACGTGGGGCTGCTGGGAGGAGCGGAAGCCTGAGTTGGGGAAATGACTCCCCTCCCCACTTTTTCTTCCTAAAAACAGCTTGTGAAGCTCTGAGGAGATAGGGAGGGCAAAGATTAAAGATCCTGAACATGAGATTTCCGACCAGCCCCAGGAGCCAGTACGGAGGGGTCCGAGGCCCCAGAGCCCCAGGCACTGGAGCAAGGGGCATGGGGAACAGGACGGGGAGGAAGAAGTTGGCAAACAGGCCACTGGGAGAGACTGCAGAAAGGAAGTGCTTAATCCCTGGGTCTGCGGTAGCAGTAGCCAACGCTGACCCACCAGAGATGTTTGTTTAGTTAAGGCTAAAACATATAAAACAGGTTTTTTTTTCCTTCCTTAAAAAAAAGTGAGGTCGTGAAATGAGGCAAGTGAAAAACAAGGGTATGAAAAAAGCCGAAAGCACTAGAAGCCAGATTAGCATACAAGAGCCAAGACGCTTCTGGGCTACCCAGATGGATCAGAGCTACCCGGCGGCCAAAGGGAAAAGAGAAATATTTCATGTTTCATAGGATCCATGAGATGAGAATTATAACATCTACTCAAGAAATGCCCAACTAACTATTCCTGGTACCGAACCCAGCACAAGATTTCTCCCGAGGGGTCTCCTAGAGAGAGCCCCGAGTACAGCCTGCCATCCTCAAGGCCTTGTACCTAGTAAGCCCGAGGACAAGTTTCATGGGGCTGTGTTCCAGAACCACCTTCAAGGTAAGCAGTATGCCAAACTCAGCCAGTTGCAACCTTCCAGGGAAGGAGGTCCCGTGGGGTCCAGAATCAGCCTCTGTGGTCTGATCAGATGCCCCTGCAAGTTGAAACGCTGTGAGGCCTGCAGACCTTTTCCCCAGAATCTGCACCAACACAAACAGGGTGTTTGTATACAGTCTTTAGAGTCCCCGGGCCCCACATCTACCTACGGACCCCAGAGGCAGAACCAGTAGTTCCTTCAGGCACCCTGAGTGGGGCAAGTCTTATAGTCGTGGTTCCAGAAAGTGACTGTCCACCAACTTGTCACCCTTAGCAGAAACCTCAGCTGACTCTCAGGAGCTCTGGTATGCCCAGAGCAGATCCCTCTGATATCCACACATAATGACACTGGAGACCCCCGTGGGTGCCTCGAGCGTCCTTGAAAAGTTACCCACAGGTGTAACTGGGGGGGTGGTTGGGCACCCCAGCTGTGGGGCCGGACAGGCCTGGGTTTGAGCCCCACTGCTATTGCCTGATAGCTACAAGACCCTGAGTGAGGCACTTAACCTCTGTAGACCTCAGTTGTCCTTACCTGTGAAATGGGAAAGACAGTCACAGAATCTTCCAAATATTTGGTTGTGAGACAGAAAGCCAAGGAACATCAAGAGCCTAGCACAGCGCTGGGCACAGAGCAAGTGCTCATTAGGTCAGAAGCAGGAGTGTGACTTTCAAGGGCAACTCAAACCTACAGACCAACTGTGATGGCCTGAAAATGTTTAAGGAAGTTAGAACAGATACCACAGCCTCTTCCACCGAAGCACTCACAGCCTGTGTGGTTGGAGACACTTGCTGTCGGGGTGGCAGCGACGGCCTCGCGGTCCTGCTGTGGGCCCCGCGGGTTGGCGGGGTCCTGGCCCGGCCCGAGGAAAGTTTTCCCCAGCACTGGGGAGAGTGACTGACCTCCTGGCACAAGGCCCCAGTGTGCCCGGCGCCTCACGGAGGAGGGATGAGTCAGAAGGGCCCCGTTCCCTCAGGCCGGTCCTACCACAGCCTGGCCTGTGGTAGGCGGACCCTTCTGCCCCGACACTGGGCGGAAAGGCCCCGGTTTCCTGTCCCTCCCTCCCTACCCTCCTCAGCAGCCACAGCCAGAGTCGGAATAGTACCGAGGCTCCACCCCCTGGATACGGGGCTTCGGCCCATCCTCCCAGCTTCAAGGATGGGAAACCTCCAACAGAAGCAAAAGCACAAGCAGCTGCTGCTGGAGGGGCTGGGGCGGGGGGGGGGCATCTGTCCCCAGATGCTGGAGTCTCCAGCCTCCACCCCAGCTGGGCCCTGGGAGGAGGGCTGGGCATGGGAGAGGCTCACCTGAGGGGGCTGCGGGAGCCGATGCCCAGAGATGACCCCGGTCCCAGCTCACATTCAGTGGGTGCTACCCGCAGGGACCACTGCCATCCCCCACAGATGAGGAGCACTGAGGCACGGACAAATGAGGGGGTTGATCTAGGTGTGTGCAGCTGGTCTGTGATGGGGTCCAGTCTCGAGCTCAGCTCCGAGGACCCCCAAGCTCTGGCCCTAACCACAGTACATAAGTCCCCAGGCCATGCCCGAGAGTAAGAGCATCACCCTGCACCTGGAGACTAGGTCAGGGACAGGTTGTGCCAGGGCCAAGGTGGCTGTCAGGGTCCCGGGCATCCACCCTGACCCAGACCTGGGCTCACCCAACACCAGTTGACCATCTCTAAGGATGTCCCCGGGGTGTCAGCTGGAGGGACAGGGGCTGCCTATGGCCCTGCCTGCCTGAATCCCTGGCACCCCAAACAGGTCTGTGCCACCTCACCACTTCCCAGGGGGCTCTGCCTCCCCAGACGAATGACAAAAAGGAAGATTATCACGAAGACTGCGAGAGGGAGCGGGTGTGGACACGGCTGGTGCCGTATCACCCCAGACAGCCAGCAGCGGAAGCACTCTGGCTTGGCAGAGAGAGAAAGGTGTATTTTCTTAGCCAGAAAGCCCAGAAACATCCAAATCCTATGTAAGAGAATGCCAAAGAATGTCTTTATTCCCACCTGGCCTGAAATGGTCTAGAATGGGGTTTAGGGTTTGGGCTCAAGACCAGGATAAGGTCTCCCTGCTCCCTAAGCCTAGAACTTACCACCAGCCCACCGCTGGTTGCACGGCGGCCCCTGTGCCAGGATGCTGGTGTGGCTTACCCTGTCACCCCTCTGGCTCCTGAACGAGAAGTGGTAGGGAGAGCCACCCACTGGGAACATGAAATCAGACGAGTGTCTCTGCCCCCACATTCACAGGGACCTCGAGAGGATATAATGGCTGCTGGCTGAGGGCCCAGCACCATGTGACGAACCTTTCATGCACCACTTCATTGGATCCTGTCTCCAAGCTTGGGAGTAAGGACTACAGCCGGATCCGTGACACAGGTGACAGACAGAGGCTCCCAGAAGTTAAGTGACTTGCTCCTATAGCTCAGAAGTGGCCAGGTGGGGAACTGGACTCAGGCTACGGGGCACTGCGTGTGAGGTCCTCACCTCTCCCACGTTCTCCCTGAAGACTTCCCCTCCTTCCCCCTCTGACCTCCTAAAACCCTCTGGCTGAACCACCCCAATTAGCTCTCCTGACCCTATACTTATACTTTGAGTGGGTTAAGGGCAGCATAGCAGCAGGCCAAACCCAGACCTTGGATCTTGGATGGCCTTACCCTCCCTGAGCCCCAGGTACCCGGGGAGGGGAGCCCACACCCACCTCCCAGGGCAGGGGAGGGGTTTAAATGAGATCTGAGTTTAGTGCCTTGTTCAAGACAATCACTCAATTAATGATATCTTCGGAATGTCTGTCTTCCTCACGTCTGCAGAATCCCTGAGGGAGAGCCCCAGGCCCTCCATCCTCCCCACCCTCAGTACCCAGCCTGGGGCCTGCAGCACACTCGAGGGGCTCTCAACAACTCGCTGCCCCCAGCAGAGACCCGGAGAAGGGAAGAGCTGTGCCCCGCTCTCCAGCCCAGAGGAGGAGACTAGCTCTCCCCACAATTCCCAGCTCAAAGCCTTCCAGCTCTAATCAAGGAGCAAACACAAAGAGGGAATCTCTAAACATTTAGAAAACGCGGGAACTCTGTGCCCCCACGTGGCACCGTGGGGATTTATAAAGAACAAATCATGCCTGACAAACTTGATAGCTTTCTTGATAGAATTACAAGACCGGTAGATGAAGGAAATGCAGGCAGGGTAATATATCTTGATTTTTAGCAAAGCATTTGATACAGCGCCTCAAGTAATCTTACAAAATTAATTCAAACAGACTTGGCCCTAAGCACTTGTCATGGGGCCGAAAGCAAGAGGGGGCAGGTCCCAAGAGTCCTGAGTGGAGGAGGCCAGCCGGGCAGGGGGAAGGGGCTGGGGGACAGAGTCTGCGAGTGGGGGCAGGGCTACCCAGACCCCGCACTGGGTCAGATCTTATCTGACATCTTCATTAATGATCCTGAGAGAGGGAGTAAACAGTCCGTTAATGAAATTTGCAGAGGATATTAAATGGAAGGTGTTGTGAACACCAATGAGGACAGCAAAGCAGTCCAGAGAGACCTGGGTAGGGGAAAAACCTTGGCAGGAAACTGCTATTTGGGGGGGGGGGAATGTGTGGGCCGGGCAGCACCTGGGGCCACCTGGAGAGCCGGGAAGAGGGAAGGGCTGCCCCAGGGCTGGGGTGGAGCTGGGAGCAAACGCTGCTAGCTTGGGTGTGGGTCACAGGAGCAAACCAGAATCTCGGTTTTTCCCATCTGGGAAATAGGAGGAAGGACGGGTAGATGGGGAGGAATTTCTGCCGCTTGGAGAGCTGGCAGTGATGGGGGGTGAGGGGGGAGCTCTGAGTTGAAGCCCACATTACAGTAGGGGAGAGGGGTTGTCCGCAGGCCAGGGAGAGGAGGGTGGCATGGCAAAGAAGGGCTGGTGACGGAGTCTCTGGTTGAGCCGGCGATGTCCCCGAGCCACCGCTCTGACACAGCCGAGGCAGGTGCTGCGGGGTAAGGGGGCAGGCCCCTCTCCCAGCGGGCTGGGCAGTAACGGGTGGGGGGGGGGGGGCGAGGAGGGCAGGGTCTGTTTTCTTTCTGGAGAGTTCCTGATCCTTCTTTCATCCGGAGGGAGAGGCCTCTCTGGGATCAGGAAGACCCGCCCCACCCCAATCCCTTCCCTCTCTCCTCAGAGCTTAGACCTGTCCTGTCCCTCTCCCCCTGGCCCAATCCCAAGGAGGCTGAGGCAGAAAGCTGCCCATCCATCTGGACTTGGAGAATTTGTTCCCACAAGGCTCCTAGACAGGTGGGGTTTGAACAGGAGCCAGCGCTCCCCAGCACGGTGACGAGCCCTCCGCAACCTAAATAAATGCTTTGTGGGAGGAAGAAATGGATGGCTGGTTCCCGGCTGGGGTGGCTGGGGGAGGGTCTCCCAAAGCAGGAGGCCAGCCCTGCCCCACGTCAAGACCACCAGCACAAGGGATAGACCCAGGCGACTGCACAGCCCATGCTCCTTCCAACCCCCTGAGTTAACACTAAGGACACTTACTGAACATTTGCTATCGCTCCATTATGAGTGCGTGCCTCAGATCAACGTATTTGACCTTCACGGCCGCCCAAGAGGTAGGAGCTCTTTCGTCCCATTGCACAGAGGAGGAAAGTGAGGCACAGGGTGGCAGCGATGAGCCTGGACACCTAGCCAGGAGGCCCATGGGAGAAGTAGCTGTCTGCCACGAGCCGCAAGGAAAGCTCAGCAGCTCCCGATGGGGGGACCCCAGTGGGTGGGGAGAGGCAGCCCCTCATGCAGGGACCTCAGAGCCTTGCCCAGACTCTCCCTGCGCCCATCAAAGGGAGTTGGCTCAACTCCTGCCACACTTGTGGAGCCCGATTTTACTATATGTTTCCCTTCTCCCCCACCACTGCCGTGCTACGCCGAGTCCTCAGAACAAGTCTGTTTCCATGGAAACCATACAGTGACTCAGGGCTTCGGGACCTTCTCTGAATCAGATTATGAATATCAAATGCTCCCTCCCCGCACCAATGCAGAGTGAGTTAGAAAAGTAAAAAGAGAGCCACAGCTGGCGAAGGGAAGGAGACAGGGGTGTGGGCAAGGGGAACCCAGAGGGGTACCCTGCCCCCCCTCCATGAGAACCTGGCTTCTGAGCCCCTCTGCAGACTCAGAGGAGCACAGACATACACCTCCGTGTGTCTGCAGCAGGCACACACGACCCCTATTTCAGCACCATGAGCACCACCCTTCCTCGGGAACTAAAACCCTGGGGGGAGGACAGGGAGGTAAGGGGGATCTGCATCCTTCCTACTTGCGGCCTGAACGTGGCAGAGGTGGCTGAGAGGGCAGGGAGGAGGAAAGCTGTCTCTAAGAGGAGACTGACTTCCAATGCCGAGGAGGAAACCTCTGGCCAAAAGCATTGCAATATTTAGCAAAGAGGGAAATTTGGATTTTAGGGGGGAAATGTGTTTCTGCTTTGAGATGAGGAGGCCGAGTTAAGTATATGTGCCAGGACGGGGGTGTGACCAGGATTTCAAAGCCCCAGCAGGGCTGGGGGCATCATTAGCAGAGACTTCCTCCCCGTTGCCCCTACCCTGGCCTGGCCTAGGGCAGCTCACCTGCCCCAATACAGACATAGCAGGGAAAAGAAAGTTTGCAGGGCCAGGCTCCTGGCCTCCCACAAGGGGCTAAGGCCCAAGGGCAAATCCGCCCCCTCCTTTCCCCAGCTGCTCCCTGAAGACCCAGGAAGGAGGAGAAGAGAACAGGTTGAAGGCTTGATACCTCCCTGGTGAATCCAATGTGTGAGTCATGTCGGTGAGAACACTTGGAAAAAGAAACAGGGTCATGGTGATGCCTGTGAGCGTCCCCAGTTCCTGAGGATGGAGCCTTAGAACCGCCTGCCCAGGTAGGGTCTCTGCCCTAAGACAGTCGGCCCCACAGTAAGGGATCCAGAAAGCCCTGGAGGTGGGTACCTGGCACCTCAGCCCACCTGCTTGCCTCTTACTACCTACAGTTCCTCTGGCTTGCCAAAGCAGCTACTTTCCCAGCCAGGGTGCCTGCCTGCTGCCCCAGTCCTAGGTCCCCTCTGTTCCCTGCCCTACCAGCCCTCCACAAGATGCTGGGCTCAAGGCTGTCCTCTTAGGAGCTTCCTGCTTAGGATCAGTGTCTAAGTCCATCGGAAGGAAACCTGCACCAGAGGTGAGGAACCTAATCCTGGGAACCCGCAGGCCGGGGCTGGGGGGAGGGGGCACCCTGTGGCCCGGCAAATCGGGCCAAGGTGCCACCCTAGGACGATCCTCTTTAACCCCTAGCATCCCAGCCAGGGCCACTCTGAGCTGTTATGTGAAAGCAAACATTGGGTTCCTGGAGCCCGGGAGGGGCTGCTCCCGGGGTCCTACCCAGAGAAGAGCAGCAGAGTGGTTCTGCCTTCCCGTGAGCGGGGTCTCTGCACCATCCATCCGGCTCATCGCAGAGTGACTGATGCGGGTTCGGAGCCGGGGGGGGGGGGGGGGGGCAGGAAGCCGGGGGCAGCCCCCTGCCTCCCGGCGCAGCCCTGGTTTGGAAAGTTGGTGCAGACGTGGGACCTCAGGGTCTCGAGGCAGCTCAGCAACCCCGAGCCTGGCAGGCTGTGGGACGGTGAGCCCCGGGCAGCCCCCGAGTGCGCTCCGCAGCCGCGGGGAGCCGGGCGCCTCGGGGCCGCCGCGCGCGTCTCAAGTTTGCTGCCCTCGCCGAATGGGGGCGGGGAGGGCTGGGGTGGTCGCGGCGCTCACCCGCCACCCGCCCGGGGAGCCCTTCCTGCGCCCAACGCGCTGCTGTCCCCACCCCCCCGCCCGCACCGCCGGCAGCGACTGTCCTCGAGCGGAGGGGCGTCTCCCACCGCGCCCGCGCCCCTCCCGCTGCTGCGGCGAGGGTCCGCTCCCGCCCGCCGGGGGCCCGCCGGGGGCCCGGCCCATACCTGGTGGGGGGCGCACCGGGAGCCGCTGCAGCGCCCAGCGCCGGCTCCATCCTCGGCTCTGGAGTCAGGCTCGCCGGGGGCCGGCGGGCGGCGGCGGCGGCATCGGCGGCGGCATCCTCCGCCTTCCGCGCCCTCCTCCGCCTTCCGCGCCCTCCTCCTCGGCCTCCCTCCTCCCTCCTCTTCCACCGCCTCCGCGCGCCCCTCACAGGCCCCTCTTCATGGCCCGGGGGCGCGAGCCCGGGGCGGCCCGGCCAGCGCAGAGCGTTCTCCGGGGCAGGGCGCGGGACTGGGCACGGGGGCGCGAGGGCCCGAGGGGCGCCGGGCCAGGGGCTGGGACCCAGCGCGCCGCAGCCCCGGGCGCTGGAGGAGAGCAGCAGCCGCAGGCGCCGGAGCCTCGCCGAGCGCCCGCCCGCCCGCCTGGCGACCCGAGCCCGGAGCGGCGGCGGCGGCGGCTATAGCGCCGAGCGAGCGGCGGGCGCTGCGGTCCGGGCTCCACCCCCCCTAAGCCGCCCGCCTCTCGGCTGCCGCCCGCCCCCTTCTCTTCCCCACCCCTCCGGCTCCCCGCGCCTCCCCGCGCTGCCCCAGCCTCCCGCGCTCCGGACACCCCCTCCGCAGGCCGGCTCCCGTGCCAACCCCACTCCCCCACCCCACCCCCGCTCGGAGGGACCCACACCCCGGGGTTCGGGGGGTCGTCTGGCAAGGGCGGGGGCTGCTCACTGGCACCTCTTCCCATACCCGCTCAGCCCTCCCACCGAGGGCGCTCACCGAGGGCCTTCAGCCTGCGTGCCCCCCAAGAAGTCCGGCTGGAGCTCCAACCTGGCCCCGAGCCCAGATGGCCTCTACCCCGTCCCCAGCCAGCACAACGGAAGGACTCCAGAACCCAGAGTGGGAGCCATCCACCTTTCGGTGCCAATACCCCAAAACACACCCCTAGCCCGTTACCCCCCCAACCTTTACCTCGCAGATGTGGCAATGAATCATCTGCCCTGCTCCAGCTGTGCCTCTTGGGGAGAGCCTAAGGGTGGCTTGGGGTGGGGGGCAACCCTAGGTGGATTTGCTGGGGGCAGTCTCCAGGCCAGTCCCACCCGCTTCTCACCAGACTGCCACAGGCACTCCTAGAGGGAAATGTGCAGCCCCTGCTGCCCTTCCGGAGGGGAGATCTGCGGTCACAGCCAGAGGCAGCAGGCTGAGCACCTCAGTCCTTCGTTCTTTGCACAAATATTGACTGAGCATCTCCCGAAGGCCAGGCCTCCATGGGCACCAGGGATTCACTGGTGACATGACAAACGGACCCCTGGCCTCTCGGAATGGAATGGAGAGGCAGGGGAAGCAGGCAGAGTGTTCAGCGGCCCCTGGGCTGGAGAGCACGGCAGAGAGTCCCAGCTCTGCCACCACGGAGGCCTGTCCGCTCCTCTGCAGAGGGGTAGCTGGTTGTGCGGCCGGAACCCCTGCTGCTCCTCAGCTCTGACCAAACGATGATCTTCTCCGGCCAGGAAAGGCAGTCAGCTTCCATCGGCACCCATTGCGGAATCTCCGATTTCCAGCTGTAGCCTCCGCATCACTCCCGGACTCGCCCCAGAGCCATGGAGAATTTGAAAACTCCAGGCAGCCTGGGAAAGCCTGGGAAACCCTGCCTGTTTCCTGGTCCAGAAGATGGAGATCCTGGTCCCCACCTCGTGGGGCTGCTGTGAAATGCCAAATGGTAGGTAAGACGCATGTAAGCCCTCAGCACAATGTCCGGCACATGGCGAGTGCTGAATTGTGGAACGGTGTTGTTGTTACTGTTATCGGCTGGTGGGTGTTCAGGGTAGCCGGCACTCACTCCCTCACCCGGGGGATCATGTGGGCCCTGTACTTCTCTGGGGCACTCAGGACTCAGACGTCAAGACACTCTCCCCACCTAGAATTGGGTGGTAGGAAGGACCCCACGCCCCAGGATCCCACCAGACCAAGGGTCATTGGTCTTGGTCACAATCGCAAATTCTTAATTGTAAATTCCCCCACCCACCCACCCACCTCCAGTCCTGCAGTGGATCTCCATCAAGCCGGGGCGTGACCCAATGTGATCTCAGATCACCTCTGGTGTGTTTCCCGCCCCTGCCTCTGCCCCACCTGCCCTCCACCCACCGCAGCCAGGAGGATGGCAGTGCCGGTCCTCCAACCCGATTTCAAGGTGACTAGATCCGTTTCTCAGCCTACCCCCCACAGAGTGGCAGTGCTCTGGGATGGCTCACAGAGTGCTGACCTTCCAGAAGCAAGGACTTTGTGTTAATTCCATTTGTCCCTCCGTAGAAGACCAACCTCTAACAGTGCAGAGCTGAGCCATCAGAACCTTCCCTTTCACCCAGAGCTAATCCCTCCTTGAGACTTTGGCCTGACAAGAATAGTCAGGGTTTAGAGAACACCTTCTCTATCTCACACTCTCAGATCCAGCGCCTCATTTTTCAAATTCTGGTGTATTTCGGGTGGAAAGGAGGGAAACGTACATCTGGCTGACATGAAAAGATTGGTGTGGTTGTAACGTAAAGACAGAGTGGAATTTGGATTTTTTTTAAAAGAATATTTAAACTCTAAAAATAGACATAGGTCCTGGTCTCAGGACCACCGGGATTCTGTTTCCAGTTTCCTGAAATCTCCCACCTGATAACAAGCCTGAGTGTTTCATGAGCACCTACTGTGTGCACTGTACTGTGCCAAGTGACATAGGGGAGGAAAAAGAGCAGACAACAAAGGCAGAGGGCTTTGCTTGGGGAATCTGGATCCCAGACAGTGAAGTGGGAAAGAGCCGTGGCTGCAAATGAGATCAAGTGCACCACAGGTAGCCTGCGAAGTCAGAGGAAAATGGAGCCTTGGAGAGTTGTTCAGGGAGGGCTTCCTGGAGGAGGCAGCAGTTAAACTGAGGCTTGAGGGATGGATAGGGTATAAAAAGGCGAAAGAGCAGGAGAGCCTGTGAGAAGCGGCAGTAGCCAGTTTGGGCTTATTTGTGTGAAGACAGAAAAGTTAATATTAATGGCTAATGTTTGAGGTCTTACCTCGGGCCGGGCGCTATGCCGTTTTCTTTGTGTGGATTATTTTGTTTAACCTTCAAAACAACCCTGGGAAGGAGGTGTTCCCGTTCCCACTTTACAGATGAGGAAACTGAGGGCCAAAGAGTTTAAGCAGCTTGCCCAGGTTCGCAGAGCTGCTGAGCCTCGGGGCCAACACTGGAGCGAGCCACCTGGCCGCGCACACTCACCGCTCTGCCAGGCCAGTCGGTCAGCCCAGCTAGTGGGGGTGCCTGCAGGGAACAGCAGGAAGAGAGGGCCTTCAGAAGCCCCCGGGACCCCAGAGGGGTTTTCCTGAAATAGAGACCCCCGGCCCTCCTGGAGGATTCTCATATGACACATGCCCTTTCCTCTCCTCAGCACGCAGGCCCCTGGGGTGTTTGGAAATTGGTTAAGGGATCTGGGGGCTCAAGATTTCAGGTTTTTCATATCTCTTGCCTGTCCATCCGGTGGCAGTCTGTGCTACCCACCTCGCGATCTCAGTCTGTTCTAGGAGATTGATGGCCCAGGCTTTGATTTAAGATGTGCCGCTCCAGTCCTCCATTTCCCCTGTCTCACTGGTGACGCTGAGAAGGCAGCAAACCCTGGTTGGATGGCTCCTGGCTCTTCCCAGACTGCAGGCCTGAAAGCCCGCGGCACCTGTAGAGAAAGTTCTGACCAGAAAATCTGGGTAGAGGCAGGCAGGCCCAGTGGACCTGTCCTCTGGGGCCTCAGTTTCCCCACAGATGAAATGGAAGGCCTGCTACTGAGGGGACCATTCGGGAGAGGATGGAGGAACCGTCAGAGGCAGGCTCACCCAACTCCCTCATTTCATAGATGAGCAGACTGAGACCCGGAGAACCTATGGCCAAACAGGAAGTGAGTTGAGCCTTCAGTTGGGTCTCCTACTTTTCAAAGAAAACGTCTCTTACATACCTCTTATCCCCCCACTTCTACCCCGTTCTAGATGAATTCCTCTTCTGGATAAATCAAGGGACCGAAACTTTTTGGGGGTTGAAATAAAACAAATATCCGAGGGCCTTACCTAGGGCCAGGCCCTGGACTGGTCCCGCAGGTACAGGTGATCCCAGTTTTTCCTCGTACGATCCCCGTGCATCCCTGGGTACAGAGGTCTCCAGGCCTTGCCAGCTCCTGCATTCAGAAAACCACATCATTTTGGCAAAAATGCAAAATTCCTTTTCTTGCCCTTTCTTGCCCAATCAAGTCCTCAGCTGAAGCTCCTCGAAAAGTCACCCCACTGGCCCACCTTCCGGGGTTTCTGTGAATCCCTCGGAGGGATGTTGCGTTGCTCCCAGACCAGCCTCAGTGCTACAGCCACCACGGGCCACCTGTCGTGTTTGTCTCCTCTTGCTCTAGAACTTGCCAGAGGCCGTGAGGCTACCTGAAGGAGTGCCCCCACCCCCTGCCCTACCTCCCTGATTATAACCCTGGTGGGGAAGCTAATGTCCAGGTGAAGGAGTGACTCCTGATGCCCCCATAGCCCCAAACCTTGGACAGCCCCAGAGGTAAGGGGAGCAGCCTCTTCCCCAACACCGGGGTCCGAGGTCCCCAGGGCCAGGAAGCACAACTACTTAGGCCCCAGGACTCTTGACAAAGAGACTGTCCTGCTGGTGACTGCACCGTCTAACCACTGGCCTCGAATGCGGGCCAAGGGGCCAGAGAGGAGGGCACCGTTGCCTCCTTACTCCTTCTCTTCTTAGAGCCACTCCCAACAGACAGTCCCTCTCCCTCTCCAGTTACAGAACAAAATGCCCCGAGTGAATTAGAGGATGTCAACAAATCTTGGTGGAGGGGAGGAAACAGGGAAACTGATTTACTTCTGGTAAGTAGCTACGCCACAACACACCTGCTGCCCCGACCACCCCGGCCAGCCCAGAGCCCTGGCCCTTCTGGGTCTGGTGGTTGGGAAGCAGGAGTGAGTCCATGTTGGTCCTCAGCCAATTCCCCAGGTTCCACCGTCCTTCCTCGGGCCTCACATGGTCCAGCCCAGGTCTTGCCAAGACCAGTCTCATCCAAGTCCCCCAAAGTTTCCAGGAGGAAGGAGAAGTCAGAGAAGGCCAGCTGTCCACTTCCTGCTGAGGGAGGAGCCTGCTGCAGCTGCCCTCTGAGCAAGAGGTCCAGCTTCGATGTTGACCTTCCCTGAGCCACAGTGCCGGCCATTGCCACACTCACCCCTGGAGGCCCAGGCTGAGGAGAATCAGGTGGTGCTATCAGGATCCAGCCCTTGCCCCAGTGCTTCCCAGAGCCTACCAGCTGGGGAAGCAGAGATGTGGCCACAGGGTCTGCGTTCCTCTGGAAACTTCCGCCTCAGGCTCCCCTCCCCCACCCCCACAGGGCACCCCATCTGAGACACCCAGCCACAGAGCTATGAGAAGATGGACAGACCGACCAAAGGCAAACAAGGCCTAAGGAGGGCTAGGGACCCTGTGTCTGATCTAAAAATAGGGTGCAGAGAATATCTCACAGGCCCTGGGACTGGGAAGGTGGTGGGAGTTGGGGGCGGACAGAACAGGAGCATGGGCTGCAAATAAAACGCACATCGTGGGTAATTCCCAGGCCTCTGTTGGGGTGTTTCCATGGCAAGGGAAGCTGGCCCAGAGAAGACAGGATCCTGGGAGGGCTGGGCTCCCTCCCCCGCTCCTGCCCACAGAAGCCTCAGCCCCCGGATCAGACAGTTCAGACCAGGTACACGGTCCAGCTGAGAACTGGCAAGGCACAGGGAGAGGTCTGAGCTCTGTGAGGCAGGTGCCCAAGCTGGCAGGGATAGGAAGGAGGGACGGTGTCTGGGCCCAGGGAGCAACTAATGGTGTGTGCTGGGACTTTGGGAGGCTACCAGGAATCTGGCCCAGACTCTAGGGACGTGGGCTGCCTAGGGCAGCCAGGAACTGCAGTCTGGTCGCTTACCTGAGGCAGGAGGAAATCAAGCCCCCAGGAAGCCTGGATCCTTGTCTGGTAAACTCTTGCCCCCACCGTCCAGATTCCCCCCCATCCCCTCACTCGCTTCCAGGTCAGCCCCTCCCTGTTCTGCCTCCTGTCTCCTTACCCCTCCTCTGCCCTAATCCTGCACCCCTCATTACCTCTTGCTCATGGGGGCTCACTTCATATTGGCCCCCAAGGCAACCCCTTCCCCAGCCCTGGCTGGTGCTGAGAAAGTAGGAAGCCCTTCCAGCACATTCCCTGCTGGCAGGTGGTGAGGAGCAGGTTGAGAGTGGGCCCTGCTCCGGATCTCACAGGCAGCGTTAAAGGGCATAAGGTCAAGGTAGGTGCCAAGACTGTCACTTGTGAGGAATCTGGGAGACACTCCGCAGGTAGGTGGACAGACTCATCTTGTGTACCAGCACACACGAGTCCCGCCCTGGGGAGTCCGGCCCAAAGGCAACCACAGCCCTGCGTCCTGGATCAGTTCCTGGGGTAGGAGCCACCTGGCAGTGGAGGCCTGCTTCTAGGTGGCTCCCTATGGGCCAGTTCATCCCCCAGACCCTCAGGCTCCGTTCATGCACACCAGGAGGGGAAAAGGGATAAGGTAAGCATTCAGTGTCCACTTCCTTTTTCTCTCCTTGTCCCCATTCCTCATCTGCCCCCGGCCTCTGGAAGCCAAGGCCACTGTGTACGTCTGCAGGTGCCCCAGGCCCTGGCATTCCAGCGTCAGGAAGCCAAACAGAGAATGGGAGGCATCCACTGGGCTCCCCCCAGCCAGGCCTGGGTCAGACGGAGGCGCTTTCCCTCCTCGGCCAGAGGGAGGAGGGGAAGTGGGTGTCCTGCCAGGTGTGGTCAGCCCTTGGTCAGGGGCCCACGGGCACCTCCCACTGGACAGCCCAGCCCTGGTCAGCGCCGTACCGGCTGGCTCTGGGAACTCGGCCCTGGAACAATGGAGCCATTCACACAGCCTGGGCTTTGCACAATGACCCCCTTGGTCTATCTCCGTGGCTAGACGGTGTGTGAGTGAGGAGGAGGGTGTATGAGTGAGTGTGAGTGTGTGTGTGTGAGAGAGAGAGAAAGAGAGAGAGAGAAAGAGGGAGAAAGAAAGGGAAGGGAAGGGAAGGAAAGAAAAGAAAGAAGGAAAGAAAGAAAAAGGAGAATCTGAAGGTAACTGGAGAGCCCAGACAGAGGTAGAAGAGAGAATACAGACCAGGGACTTAAATAAACCTGACATCCATCGTTTGTTGGACAATTCCTGTGCCGGGCAAGTGAGTCAGTTCTAACATTGCGCCCATTTTAAAGATAAGGAAACTGAAGTGAGGTTGAGAAGTTAGAAGTCAGAATAACGAGAACTTCTAGGCAGGGGTATTGACTGGGAAGCGGCACAAGGGAACTTGTGGGGTAATGGAAAGTACTCTGTTTGGGGGCGGTCCCCTGGGTGTATACGTATGCAAACATGCATTGCACTGTCCACTGAAGGTGTGAGCAGTTTGCCGTATGTAAATTAGATTTCATTTTTTTAAATGACAGTACATCCACAGAAGGGAGCATTACCCAGCCATAATGAAAGACTAAGGGAGTTCTTTGTATACTAATATAGATTGCCAAGATACACTGTTAAGGGAAAAAGAACGACGTGCAAAACATGATTTTCCAGATAGTGTACAAACACGTTTTAAAATACTCTCTATACATATCTGCTTGTGTGTGTTTAAATCATCTCTGGAGAGACACACAGAAACCATAACTGCCTCGGGGAAGAGGAGTCACACTGCTGGACCCACAGGCTGGAGGAAGACCTCCCATGATAAACCCTTTCCTTAACCCATGGGATCGTATCACTTCTTCAAGTTCAAACACCAAGCGAAATTAAAACAAATGATACAAGAGTGCCCGAGATGTTAATTCCCGAGCCACCATGCCCCCTGCTTCAGTGCGCTTAATTCCAAAGCCAAACAGCCCCCCCCCCTTTTCTCACTCGTCTCCAGCCTGCCTCCCCTCCTCAAACCCTGCCAGACTGCATCTGTGGCTGAGGCTGCCTGGCTAGGAAAAGCTCATGGCTGGGCTCCACCGGGGACCCTCCAGAACCTTCTGTGGCTTGAGAGTCCGGAGGCCGGCCGAGCTGGGGCTGCAGGGAGGAACGAGCAGCTGACGTCCCAGAGCCCAGCCCCTCATCGGCCCCTGAAGAAAGTTGGGTGCTGCAGGCTTGCCCCCCAGCCGAGGGCAACTGTCCAGGTCCCCACGCAGCCTCTTCTCCTTGCTCTGCTGTCAACTTCCTCGTGGGCTCCCCTCCATGGGGTCTCCAGGCAAACCCAGTGAAGGCCCAGGCCGAGGAGGCCAGCAGGTGCAGCCAGAACCCCTGCCCGCCCGGCTGGGCTGGGGGAGGGCGGCGAGAGGCAACAGTCCTCCTTCTCCGAGAGACGCAAGGCTGGAGCTCACTGCCCCTGAGCACGTCCTTCTCAAAATGTGCCGGGTTCAAATCCCAGCTCTGCCATCTCCTGGCTGGGGGACCTGAGGCCAGTCACTTCGACTCTTTGGGCCTCCATGTCCTTGTCTACAAAATGAAAAACAGTGATGCGGCCCGCCCGGCAGTTTGACCGTGGGGGTAATGAGAGGCTAAGGTGCCTCAGCCCTGAGCCCCGAGCAAGGCAAGTGGGTCTGAAAGAGACCCGCTCGCTTCCACTGAGTAGCGTCTTCCAAGCAGAGCTGCAGAAACATTTATAAAGTGCTTCCCAGAGTGGGTGACCAAGAGGGAGGACCTGCCCCTCCATGTCGGGACTCCAAGTCCCTCCTGAGTTCCCCCCCACACACACAAGGGTTGTCCCGAAAGCTGAAAGGGACAGTCAGGGCTTGGAAACCTGGTTTCTAGATCTCAGGGCCAAGAGGCCGGAAGGCTCATGGGGCACTGGGGCCATCTTCAGGACTCTAAGAGTTACCACAGGGAAGAAAACGAAGACAAAAATAGTGGGAGTTCAGGCAGGACAGGTGTTGGCCAGGCCAGCGTCTCAGCAGTGTCACCTACCTGGTTTTCTTTACCTTACCAGATGTTTCGTGTTCAGGGCCGACACACACCCCACCACTGCAGTGGATCCCAGAGGCTAAGACTGACCTGGGCAGATCTAGCCTGAAAGCTGAGTGGCTGGGGTCAAGTCACTGGATCACGGAGCCCCACTTTTCTTACCTGTCAGGATCCCACAGATGTCCCGCCTGCCTCCCTCCTTTTTTTTCTTTTTTAAGATTTTTTTTTTTATCTGACAGAGAGAGAGAGACAGCCAGTGAGAGAGGGAACACAGGCAGGGGGAGTGGGAGAGGAAGAAGCAGGCTCCCAGCGGAGGAACCCGATATGGGGCTCGATCTCAGGACCCTGGGATCACACCCTGAGCTGCAGGCAGACGCTAAATGACTGAGCCACCCAGGTGCCCCCTGCCTGACCCCCTCCCGAGTCTCGTCCCTGTGAGAGGCAGAGGCCATGGCCCTCTGCAGCCTTCACTTGGCAGCGTTAGGGACCCCCCTCCCTGTGCGGGCCTAATGCCAGACAGAGCAGTAGCAACAGCCAGGCGGTTGCCCAGTCCTGAACGAGCTCACATCCCAGCGTGGTGGAGGTGGGGCAGAGACAAGCCGGAAAGAGAGGCACCAGGCCACACAATGATAAAAGGTAGCGGGGGTGGGGGGGTGGGGGGGGGTGGCAAATACCCTGGAACATAGAGGAAGAGGTTCGTTCTGCTAAGGGGGTCCCCAAGTTTCCCGGCACAGGTCTGCTCTGAGCATCACATCAATGGCCCACGTCGTCCTCAGTAGCCACAGGAGGAGGCAGGAAGGTGGGACAACTAGGAACAGCTCTGTTCTAGAGTAAGCACGCCAGGGCTCCCAGGGGGCAGTCAGCTCGTCACAGAGATGGGCCCCCAGAGTCCCCGCTCCCAGGGCGGGCTGCTCCCCAGCGCTCCTGTGGCCACTCCGTCCACCCACCTCCCCCGTTCACTGGTCAGGCCCTGCCTTTGTATGGGTAACAAACTTCCCACGACCAGAGGTCATTCCTTGGCAGGTGAGAGCTTATAGGCAGTTCCTTCTCTGCGGTGAGAGAGTCTCTCGAGACCCTAAAACAACCCTGTTTCTCGTCCTTACCCACCCCCTGCTCCAATCCACACCAGAAATAAGATTTGAAAAACACACAGAGCGCCTAACCCCAGGAGGCTCTCCATAGGTCTAACCATCCCCCTAGAGCCCGAGAGGCAGGTGAGGAAACACCCAGAGTTATTGCAACCAGCCCATCTGGTTTCCTGGGAGTTCCAGAAAGAAAAAAAAAAAAAAAGAAAAAAAAATCTGCCCTGGAGGTGAGTTCTCTCTGTCCCTCTCCGAAGTCGATCAACTGCTCTTGCTCAACCATTCTCCAAGCAAACCCAGCATACATCTGTCCTAGAAGGGTCTCTTCACATTAATGATTAGCTCCTCACCCTCTCAAAGAAAGACATCTTTTTAATGGGCAAAATCTGCCAACCGCAGCCTGCAGGGCCCTGAGCCAGGCTGTGGAAACAGGAAAGGGACACACTCTGGGGTACAGAGCTCCCTGCCCCACTCCTCGGGTCAGAGAACAAGAAAAGACTATCAGAAAAAGGGCCCTACTGGCCAACAGGCTGGCACGGGAGGGTGGAGAGGCCCAGGATCCAGCTCCCACCGCAGAGGGAGGATGTTGAGGCAAAGGGGAGACCCACAGAAAGAACATTAAAATAGGGTCCCTGGGGAAGGTTTTTGAGGTACAGACCCCTGCTTCAACCCACTGAGCAGCTGGCAACTTAGGTCAAGCCCCTACTAACAGAAAAATTGCTGTTCCTCCTTCCAGGGGCACCTGCTGACACTCCTTGTCCTACAGGGATATATTGGGGGTAGGACGGGTGTCTGTTAGGCCACGAGAACAACCTTCTGACTGGGACCCGGAAGTAGCAAAGAAGCCACTTTGACCTAAGAGCCCTCAGCCTTGGTCCTGACCCCTCCCCAGGAAGGTGTTCCAGGGCAATCCTGGCTGGAGTCAGAGAGATGTCCTAGCTAGCCTTTAGAGAGTGTTCCCTTTGCTGAGGAAAGCCCTCCCCACAGGGAAGCAGGTAAACAGTGGGCTCTTCTCACCCCCTGTCCGGACCTCCATTTTAAAGGGGGATAGTAATAGGACATACTTCCTCGGGTTGTTGAGAGGAGTAAGGGAAATAAACGTATTAAATAAAGCATTTAACAAAGTAGCAAGCACACAGCAGATACTGAATAAATGCTGGTTATTATCATTATTAGCTTTACTATCGGACTTTAAGACTGCCTGAAAAGCATCCCTCTGCCACCTCCTTCCCCACTTCCCCGCCCCCGTGATGGGCTCCCCCACCAGTGACAGGTCTGCTCAGCCTTGGAAACAAACACAAACAAACAAAAAATCTGGGCTTCTAGAATGGGGACTTCAGGCCTTGCTTGGAGATGTGCAAGGCCTTTCCAGCCAGAAGTGAAGAATGGAGGGTGGGGGGGGAGAGGGAGCCTGGGGCCCCAGGGACAGCTGCAGGCGGCAGATAAGGGCCAGAGTCCGGCACAGCAGGCGCTGAGCGAGCAGTGCAGGGCTCAGACAGGTGTCTGTGAGAGAGGGCAGAGCAAGACTAGGAAAGCCAGGAGAGAGGGAGCCGCCCACGGAGGCCCTCGGTCCAAGTCTGTCCCACAGGGAGGAAAAAGGAAAAGAAACAAACCACGACAAGGGGGGAAAACGTTAAGGTCATGCAGAGAGAACTGTGAGCACCTTCTGTGTGGGGCCAGGGAATGAAGGGCCTCTTGGCAAAAGTGCAACCTGGAAGGACCTTCCCGGAGCCTCTCGGCCGGTTCCAGCTCCCATCCTTTCCACTCCAGACCCCTTCCCGCAGGAGGCAGGGGACCTGAGCTCTCAGGGCACACTCCTTCAGGCAGGGCGGGTGGCCTGCTGTCTGACTGGCCCTCATTCTGGTGCTCTGGGACAGCACAGGAACCCCGGGGCCTATGGAGCGGCAGACAGTTCCCCCAGAAGGCCAAATCCAAAGTCCCACTTCACTGCTAAGCAGCCCAGAATCAGAAGAAGCCACAGGTAAGCTGTCATGCTCCACCTGCCTTTTTAAAATACTGGCTTGAGCCCTCTGGCTTTCAGTGGTGACCCGGGCACTTTCTCTGACCCTGGGCTAACCTTGACATAGCCCCCAGGGCTGCCCTTCAGTCAGGGCTGAGTCTGGGCTGGCCCACTGCTCTCCCACACTACCTCCTGCACCAAGGCACCCCTGCCTGGTGTCACCCCAGGCACCACAGCCTGGCCTGACAACCTTCCCACTGTCCCTACCTCTCCCACATCTGTCTGGAGAGCAGCTTGCCAGCTTTGATGTCTGGCTTCAGGTCACCTCCCCTGCCAGCCTCTTGCTTCAGCTCCCTCTGGGGAAAGTGGAATTCATTATACTTTTCACACCCCCATCTGTTACCATTTTGCCCCTTTAAATGCGCATTAGATGAGAAGTGCCTCGAGGTCATGGCCCTAGCTTAACTCCTCAGCTCTGGAAACCCCAGTTCAGGACCCAGCTCGTGGGATGCAGCTGACAAATGACTTGCAGAAAGTGGCCTCAGAATGAGAGGTCCCCATGACCCGGTCAGTGCGTTCTCCCAACCAACCCCAAAACAGGACACCGCGAACTCAAACCCTGATCGGAACCAGTGCACCCCCCCACCCGTCCATCCTTCAGTGCACTGAGAAGCCCAGTCTGACCCTCGGAGGGGGAGAAACCCTCCTGGCCCAGGGATAGAACCCTGCACACAGGACTGTAAACAAGTCAGTCTGATGATTCACCACGGCAACCAGCTTCCCCTTCATTTCAGGGAGATAGAAAAGACTCAGCCCCAAAGGCCAGCATCTGTGTTACTGTCCTTCTGAGGCCCCAGCGACACCCACACAAGAGACAGTTCTCACCCACACTGCCAGGCACCCCCCAGGGCTGGGCCTGCTGGGCTGACCTCTGACCTGCCTGCAGAGGGGGCCTGGCTGCCCTGCACTGCCCTCGGGTGGTACACTTTGCCCAGAAACAGAAACCAGCAGGAAAAGTCAGGGAGGGAGAGAGGACAAGGTTCCTACAAGGATGGGGGTTTCCAAGGGCAAGATGTGGGAACGAGGCTGGGGTGAAACCCAACAGAACACCCAAGTGTGCCCCGTACAGATGGCTTCCCCGAGAAGAGCCTCAGCTGTGGCCCTGGGATTCCCAGGAGTGACAACTGAGAAGGACCCTGGGTTCAGGCTGGAAGTGGGTGCTGTTTTCTTCTGAGCAGATCATTCTCATATTTGACACAGAGGAAGCGCCCAGGGAGGGGTCACAGTCCCAGCCCCCCCCCCAGGGGGGGTCATTGTCCAAGGGGACAGGCACTGTCCTAGAGGTGACCATCCCGTACTCAAGGAGGGCAGAAGCTGCGACATGAATCTCGCTATGCTTTTGACAAAGAGTACACAGGCTGACTCAGGGCAGAGGCTGAGACTGGGGTTTTCCAGGGACTGACGTCAAGTGGGAGGAAGGTTCCGTAAGAGCAATAGAAAGAAGTTCGCTTTCACCAAACACCTGTAATGACCAAGCACCCTCAGTTCATCTGCACAGAAACCCTCCATTCCCAGCGAGGGGAATGGACAAGCTGCCCTTATTTTATTGAGGTTTATAAAGAGCTGTTCATCCCGAACACCGCGTTCACCCTCACTAGATCTCTGTTAGGGAAGGCCCGAGCTCCCTTGTTCTCAGGATGTGTAAACTGAGGCTCTGTGAGGCATCAAGTAGCTTCTCCAAGACCAAATTGTCTGCTGTCACACCCAGGACGCTTTGTCGCCCTCTTGTACGTTGCGATGAGTGGAGGTGCCGGGCGGGGAGGAGACAGTGGGCTGAGCATTGTAAGTCTCCGGGGGAGAGTGGCCTCCTGCCCTTGCATTCAAAAAGCCAACAGCGAGCCCCCTGGGGAAGGCCGGCAGACATGACCTTGTGCCCGGGTTGGCTTTAAGTGCTGGTGGATCGATAAGGGGCTCTAGCAGAGGGCGCTTGGCCTTGATGCACTCGTTATCAGGAAAGATGTGAGATCATCCCCTCCTTCTCTCTAGGGGCGGATCGCATCGCCAGCACTGGATTCACTCCCAGGGTCACAAAGTGAGCACCGCTCCTGTCACCCAACAGGTGCCTGGGTCAGGCACTCGAAGCACAAGACATGGTGG
The DNA here is from genome assembly GCF_023065955.2 of Ursus arctos. Lineage (NCBI taxonomy): Eukaryota > Metazoa > Chordata > Mammalia > Carnivora > Ursidae > Ursus > Ursus arctos. The sequence continues at coordinate 30,730,728 of NW_026622908.1, forward strand.
ACAGGTCATTGTGGGGGGGGGGGGTCAGACAGTATGATCAAGGGCAAGGAGGTGACAGGAAAACCTGACTTCTAAGAGCCCCCCCCAGGCCGAGGGTCTGGGCAGGAGGTGAAAGAAAAGAAATCCGACAATGGCTGGAATGGTAAAGACAAAGAGAGGAGGAGAGGAGGACACCAAAGACGCATTTCACAGCTCCCAAGAGAATGACGGATGACGACGGAGCACGCTGGGCGGACAGACCAGTGGCAGGGAGGCCGGGTAGGGGGTGGCGCAGCGCCGGAGACCAGGAGCCCCAGGCAGACACTCAGGCACACCCCAAGATGGCTTGGTCTCACCTCACCGGTCTGCTGTCCATCTTAGGTCTCCTGAGCTTTTCCAGGTCACACTGCCCAGCCCCACCGTGAGCCCTTCCCGCTCTTGGTCCCTTCTAAAGCAGAGAAAACAGCTACGGCCTCTGCTCTGAGGTTGCACAGGGATGCCCGAGGAAGGAAGGGAGAGGAGCCCGGCCAAGGGGGAATGGCAGTGGGCCTCACTTAAACTTGAGAGGTGAATAACACAGAAAACAAACGAGACCAATGTTTCCCACCGGGTGTTCCACACAACAGGTATTACCAGAGATAGAGGATCCTATGGCCACAGCAGTTTCAGGAAAGCAGAGTTAAGCAGGTTTTTATAGCAGGACTTCTCAGAGCCTTCAGTGGGCCCCTATGCACGGCAAGTCTCCAAGAGGGAGAGACCATCTGTAGCATTTCTCAGACTGGTTTGACTGAGGAACCCTCTCATCACAGAGATTTCTCAGGACCAGTGTTCTGTGCAACGTACTTTGGAAAACACAGGATGGAACGGAGCAATCCGGTTTCCAAGCTGAGTGTTTCAGCTCACAAGGAATTCAGCGATCAGGCGAGACAGACAGAGACTTCCCACCGAAAGGCAGACAAGAGGCAGGAGAAGTGGCTGGGCCGCCCTCTCTGGGGTGGCTTCTCAGCCCGCCCTGCCATCCCCAGCGCTCTTGCAAGGATCAAAGGCAACGTGTAAAGCCCCTTTTAAACTACGGCTCTACAAACTTAGGGGCCCAAGGAGCAAACTCCCCTAGGGAAGGAAGACGCACTTTCCAGTATGATTTGATGTGGAAATCCCTCTTCACAGACAACATTTAAAAGAACTTATCCGTTGTATAAAGCAAGATACACCTATATAAGATAAAGACGAGACAAGGTAAGAAAGGCAAAGAGGAAAAAGAGCGGTGGTGCGTGCCACCAGGGCGGGGAAGGAGGCGGACAGAAGCCAGGAGCCCTGGGTCTGGAGCCCGTCTGCCTCCAACCCGCCCTGCGGCCAAGATCAAGTCGCTCCTCTCCCTCTGTACACAGGGGCGGAGAGAGACGATCTCTGCGGCCCTCCCAGCACTCAGGTCAGAGCTGACGGCCTCCATGCTGCTTTGGAGAGCCCTTCTCCGGGTAAACACCAGCAAGGCATCGGGGTGGGGGTGGGGGGTGGGGACAAAACTGTGCCCAGGCAGAAGCACCACAGGACTAGCCAGAGAAGCCAGCTCTGTCCCCCAGTATGAACCTGGCCATGAAACTGGAGGGGGAGCTACAAATCAGAAACCAGGTAAATACAGACAGCACCAGAGCAGCGCCTCCACCCGTCCCTGCGATTCCCAGCCGGTTCAGGCTTTCCCATCCCCCCATGGCCTGGAGGTTAAGGGGCAGGCGGGGCCAAGTTTCAGCCGGTTTGCTGGAGCCGCCCTTTGAAGGAAACCGGTCCTCAAGAGTGCAAGATGTCACAGCACCCGGTGTGATGGGCCAGGGAGCACACGGCCGGCGTGCTCTGGGAGTCTGCAGGGTCAAGGGCTGTCACACGCCTGCTTGTGCCGAGGGCTCCCTTCAGCCCTGCTCCTTCTGCTTTTCCTAGTCTTCACGAGAAGGTTCATTTTCCACTGGCTGCCAATTCTACAGAAACTGCTCAGGAGGCCAAGGGACAGTCATAAAGAGAGTTCCATCTGTTTTACATAACAAAGCAGCAGTCTGGACTTGAGCCCTGTGCTGAAGTGTGTGTGTGTGTGTGTGTGTGTGTGCACGTGCACGCCTGCACACCTAAGCACACGCGTGTACAAGCACGTTTGGTAAAGAGGCTGATGCCGCAGCCCAAGTCTTATATCAGGAGCGTGAGCATGTGGCCATGAGGTCAAGAGCCAGGCTGCGATCGTCTGACATGTCTGGGGACACAGAGGGTGCTGGCAGTGTCTAGGACTCTGAAAGTGTGCAGACTCTATCTGGCCCCACGGTCTACGACAGGGTCTCCAGGGGTGCGGGAACACTCTTCCCTGTACAGCAAGGGGCGACAGGAGACTGGGAGGGTTTGCTTGTGAGCCGAGGGTGTAAATCCCGTCCCGCCCCCTGCAGACCTCCGAGTGTCTGAGCTTGGTGATGTGTAAGAGCCCTCCATGAATCTGTGAGCCCATGAAAGGGGCGTGTGTGCTTGTGAATGCACATACACATGTACACACACACACACACACACACATGCATATTTGAGGGTGTTGGTGGCAGCAGCCTGGTATTCTGCGTCCGCCTCTGTACACACTCACTCTTAAAAGAGTTTGGCCTTATTGCTTCCCCTTAAACGGGAGGGCTGGGCCAAACTGCTGGCGCTCTGCCAAGCCATGAGAGAACCGCCTTGACCTCCATGCCCCGCCCCCCACTGCCATAGCAGCCTCCCGCTGGACGGCAGAGCTCCGTGAGAGTTCGTCGACTGCCCATGAAATGCTGAGGACACACACGGCCCTCGTCTGCTCAGCCCCAGCAAGAGGAGACTGAGTTTGAGGGTGAAAGGGCTGGGAGGGGGGCGTTGAAATTTCAGAGCCATGGTCCTGGCCCTGAGACCTGGGATCCGCTTCCCCAGCACCACTTCCGGCTCCTGGCAGGGTCCCCTAGGCAAATGGCCCAGTTCCAGGCTGGCTTCCCGGCTACAGGGCTTTAACCCCGTGCCAGCCAGAAGCACTGACCTGGCTCACCGCGCTGAGTTCCCCTCGCCACGCAGGCGCTGGGCCACCTGCCTCGGGGGCTGGAGGAGGCTTTGCATTATAAAAGAAAAGCAGAACGACAAGCATCCTGAGCTCCCCTCCAGCCAGCCTTCTGTTGAGGCCATGATGAAGGGGGTGCCTTCCCAGGGACCCTTCTCTTCAACTACCTTCCTCTCTCTCTCTCTCAATCTCTCTCATCTCTCTCTCTCTCTTCTTTCTTTCTTTTTTTTTTTGGACAGAAAGAGTTTAATTGAGTCTCCTTAGGGAAATGCAGCTCCATCTAATTCAGCTCTTAATTAACCCAGCACACCCCAAAGAGGCTGCAGAACTACTCGTAAATTAAATATGAAAAGCATTATTTATCTAGGAACAGCCTTCTAACGGCTCTGACTCTGACGTTTATAGTTACTAATGAAGATGGATTTGGAGGGAGAGAAGGTGGAGAGGAGGGACGCAACTGCCCTGGGAGGAAGTGAACCCCCGGGGGCCTCCCGAGGGTCTTGCAGGGCAGGGGAAAGTCCTCTCAGTCCGAGGGGGTGTGTTCCCCGCACCCAGGCTCCACTTCTCCAGATTTCAGGGAGCTGGGGGAGGATCAGAACAGGCTCAGGGGTCCTGAGGGTTGTTGGGACAGCGCCCTCTTCCACTAGCTGCCAGCCCACTCTCGCTGCCCCATTTTTCACTCCCAGCCTAATTACCTTGGCCTTGACTCAACTTGAACCACTGCTGAGCCACTCTACTCCTTGTTCCAACCCTGTCTCCATCTGATCCCTCCAGAGCCCTGGTGCTGAGCCCTTGGAAATTAATGGGTGGCTGAGGCCACACCGCGAGTATGTGAGTCCCTCCTCTCCCTCCAGATGGCCACAAGTAACCATCAGGAGACTCTCGTCTTGGCTTTCAAGGAGCAAAATGATGCCTCTTTCTCTGTGTACTTGCATAGAACCAAAGAAGAAGCCAAAAGTCATCTGGAGCTCGGAGGGTCTGGAACAGGAAACTGTCATCTGGTTAGCACTTCTCTGCCACTGTCCCCCATCCCATAAATCACTGAAGAGTGAGCCTTGGGCATCATGCCTTGCTCATCTTTATAACCCCAGTCCAATGCCCAGCATGGAAGTGGCACAAATGTTTTATGGCATTGTTGATTTTCAAGAGCAGAGGAAGGAAAGGAAGAAGGAGCAACCGAAAGCAAAACAAACAGGTGAGAAATATTGTAATTATTCTTGCTGTTGTTGTCACATCAATTCTTCCAGAGAGGCAGCTCTGTGAGCTCCCTTCTTTCTGGGGCACCGCCCCTCTTGTCCGGTAAGGGCCCCACCCTGCAGTGTCACCATGGTCCCAGTTCAATCCAGAAGTAGAAGTTCAACTTCCCATTCTTGGAAAACAACCGGAAAGAGAGTCCCAGTTTGGGATTTGCTCTCTCTGGAGTGCTATCTTCATCTTCCCCATCGATGAGTCTGTCTGTCTTCCTTTCGGCCCCTCCAGCCTCAGAGAAAGAGGAGTAACTGTAATTTCTCAGCTCGGCCGGGTAACCGGCCTCTCTTTTAAGAGGTTAAAATCCCTTCATTTCCTTACCCAGCTGCTAATTTAAATGGCATCTGCTGAGTCATATATTGAGTAAACACAATAAGGAACACCACACATAGGTTCTGTTTTCCAGAAGCTTCCAGATCAATCGAGGAGGACTTACAAGAAAGAAAAAAAGTCCATTGAGAAGCACCACCATTGTCCATGACATGTGTTCTCTTTCACGGCAAGGAGTCAATAAACCCAACTTTGTATGTTGGTGATGGGGTATTAACAGAAATAGAGGTTCCGATGAGATTCAGCTCAAGCTCTCCCTGCCTTGGCCCAGGATCCTGGACTCCATAATAGGGGCACACATCGAGGACTCCTGGGTCTCACCCTAGGTGTGGCCCCAATGGAAGCAACCTCGGTGTGACCCAAAAGCAGGAGGTCTGGGGTGTTGGTATTCTGAAGTAGCAGGACAAAAACATTCTCGGAGCCTTGAAAGACCTTATCACGTACTGTTAACAGCAGGAAAATGCCAAGCTGCTGGTCACTGGCTTTGTGTTTCTCAACGACAAAGACAGACGTCACCAAACTACTGGACATCCATTCCACTGGAAGACGTCACACCACGGGTTCTTATGAAACCTCAAGAAAAAGCTGCCTACAGAAAAGGAGAGCTTCAGCCTGAGATAACAGATGGGCTGCTGACCAGAGAAGTGGATAACTGCCACCTGAGACACCAAACAAGATTAATTTGGATTCTTCTTCGCCATTTTTCTTTTCCTCTACCACTAATCTTGTATAGGACTATACTTCCACACGCTCTATTAACTAACTCAAAGACTTCTCAACATGACCTTCCTCTCTAAATCCTGTTATTTTTGACCCCCTGAGGTCTTCTGCCCCTGAAGAAAAAAATAAAATTCTCTTGTGTTTTCCTCAGCCCATAACTACTGCTGACGCTAGGCGACATTTAACAACTGTTCCTTTCAACACTACACAAGGTAGATCTTCTCCCACAAGTCCTTCTGGTCCTCATATAATTAATCCCAAACTTAAATGTTTAAAAAAAATTGGACCTTGGCCCCAATCGGGAATATGCTTCTGTTTAGGTCATTATAACCCTATCAGCAAAATTCAGCCCATCAGAGACGGAGACTGATGTTGGGCATCTTCTTGTTGCAATGTTCTCTCCAGAGACAGTCCATCCTGCTTTGCAAAAGCTGTTTAACTCCACTCAGGAAAGCATCCCACCCTGAGGGCAAAAAAGAAAAAAAAAAATACCTGACTCTCTCCTTTTGGGATAAATGACATTGCCAGTATGGTCTGTGCCCCACCAGGATATTACTTTTTATGTGGACATCAGGCTTATACCACCTGCCACACACAAAGTTTTCCTGTTTCCGGACCAATTTTAGAGATTTTCAGATGTTTAAAATTACCAGCCTTCCAGTGGATCATGCTTCCCTGAAAAGAATGTCCAGAAACTTCCAAAAAGAGACAAACACAAACTACCTGGGAGGACTGCCAGAGGGGACAGCCGACTCACTCCTCACGCATACTATGCAAACTGCAATTCCCACGGAAGGGATAGTTCAGCTGGAAAAGATGGTCCAGAACCTCCCCCGACCCTAGTAAGATGTCATCAATTATATAAGTGCTGCTCTGGAAGCCAAACCAAGCGTTGTAAATGGAAATCCATTAGCCAGAGCTGTCATGCATGATCACATAGCCCTTAATTCCTTCTTAGGAAGCCCAAGGGAATCCACACTACAGCAAACCCTCTGGCTGCACCATATAAACGCTACAGGCTCAAGTAGAACAATCTAGAAGTAAGCTAAACGGAAAAAGTCACCCAGATCTCTAGAAAAAAAAAACAGTTGGGTTTGGGACACATTTTCATTGCCTGGATTTAATAATCTGGGCGCCTGTCCTCAGGGCCAATTACAAGAACCAACAACAAGTTCTATTTCTGGTCATTGCCTGTGTTAGAGCTGCCTGGTGTATTCTTTTCAGAGTCTTGAAAGCTACTGTGTAGCCTGTGTCACATCCGAAGATTAAGAAAGAAACTCTCCCTGCCACAAAAGAGCAGGAGAGACTAACTCTGGTCCAACTACAGACTACATTCTCTACACAGCCCCCTAACAGCAGAACTTTGGCCACGGTGAAGACCTGACTATCATAGGTGAATGGCTTCCAGACTTACTTTGCCCTTGGCCAAACGAGAGGACTAAGGAAGGGAAACGTAGCCCCTGACAGGTCCTGACTTGGCACTGTCACTTGGCCCTTCATATTTTCCAAGCCACAGCAATGACCAGACATCCGATTCTGGCTAATATTAATAGGAGTAACTGCTCCTTCTTTCCCAATTATGGTGTGAGTCTCGCATCATTCCCCCTGCCTTCTAGAGAAAATCTATTAAGATACCAATCATAGAATCAACATGTCTTCTGGCAGCGTTGAATCCAAAGCAAAGCTCCACTTCCTTGAACCCTCCTCCCAAAATTACTTAAACGAGCCCAAATCCTATACTAAGTCCTTTCTAACATCTTACTGAAACAGCCTTTATTCTCCATAAGGTGCCTTTCTCCTTTGTTGCAGTGAGTCAATAAACCAAGTTTGTGTAACCAGAGGTGGGTTTCTGGTGACCTTAGGGGGAGGGCACAGACACATACATAAGGGACTCAACAAGAGGCTGGAGGTGGTGAGACATGCTATGACACACAGCTTTGCTCGAGGGGCAATGTTATTAATGTCGAGAGGAATCATTAAGCACCGTGCATGAGAAAGGGATCTTACAAGCATCTCTGAATATGATCGCTCATGTTAGGACAGGAGGAGGTTGCTTTCTGTTTTGTTTTGTTTTGTTTTTTAGAAGTAGGGGACTGGACTACCCCTATTTGAGCATGATCTAGACCACCAAGAAAACATGTCTTGATCAGCAAGATAATTAGGAACCCAGATAGGAGGAAGAGGAAGACATTGTCAGTGTGGACGTTCCTGGACTGGCCGCAGAGTCAGAGGGAGCCAACGACGGTGCTTGGAAGGAGTCTGGACAGAGGGCAATGCCTGGGATGCCTTCAGGGAGGGCTTGGGCCATAGATGGGGAAGAGTGTGGTGAGCCTGAGCGCCCAGGAAGCTCAGTCCCCAGCAGGACTGCCCTCTGCTCTCTCACTGGTCTGACCAGTCTCCTTGGATCAGCTAGCTCATCTCGCCAATGACGGTGGTAGCCCATGTGCCTTCTCAGTGGCTCCGCTTTCTCCCAGGGAGTGATGAGGAGTGAGGCTGCAGGGCTCTGTGCTCTCAAAGCAGTAAGTCACAAGGGTACCAAAAGCAGGCAGGGGCACCGGGGGGAGAAGGAGAATGATGAGAAGATGCCGGAACACAGTTTGCGGGAAATCATACCTTCCATGGTGTCCAGGAAACAAATCAAAATCAACCAGACAAAAAAGCTCTCCCTTCCAGAAAGACACAAAAGCCACCACTCACTGAACGCACAGGGCCACAAGGCGCTTCACCTAATTAGATTCATTTGCTGAGCTGTCCTACCTAATGTTCCTACCGGCCAAACACCGAACACCAACACTGTACCAAAGCACTCTGCACTGAACTGTCGAATGACCTTGAAGCAGAAGGAGCGTTCGTCTTACAAAGACTTATTTTACAAAATGAGGAAACTGAAGCCTAGCGATGCAACCCAGCTGACCACAACTGAAATATCCAATCCGGGATCTTTAACTCCAGATCCGTCATTTGTGTGTGTGTCCCAATCGATTACATCAGCTGCGCTATGGCTTCCCCAGACCGGCAGGGACTACACTGGGAGGCGCTCGCCTTCTCTCTGCCGCATGATAGCGTGGTTGGAAAATGCTGGGTAAAAACAAAACAAAGCAAAACATAGGTGACAGCCTAGGTAAGCAGTCTACAGGGTGCCCAACGCCTTTGCTATTAAGAAACATGTCAGAGGCTGTACACGGCTTACCCCGACTTAGACTATTATAGTCCAGGACCCGGCTACCGTTTTCACTTCCAAGAACATGCATTATGGATACGTAATTACGGTAATCAAGAAACTAAATCATTGGGTGGGCCGGAGCCCTTCTCCAGGGATTCTGAGAGTTCTGTTCATTCACGCCTCACAGGCATTTAAAACCCTCCTAAGCTACACACCAGCCTGGATTTTTCTCACTCCACAGCTCTATTTCAGCCGCCTTCGATGGCCGTGGACCACCTAGGTTTCAGAGTGTATCTTCCAAAGCGCACTCTGACTAGGGCAGAAATTCCTGACTCTTCTAGCTGGGAATAGTTGGGAGAACCATCGTGGTTTCGTTCCTGGATTATTTTTCAGGAAGTATCTAACAGACCTCAGGTTGTATTTCTAGATGGTAGATTCAAAAGTTCAAAATTTGGACTTTTTATCGCTGTTCCTAGTATTAGACAGAGCAAAAGTGCTCTAGGGACTTTCTGTTAAAGGAGCCTTTGAAAATTGAGTTCCGGCCTCACTCTTAGCAGAAGCAAGATGGCACCTTCATGGCATCCCAAGGAGATACTCTACCACTATCTGACTCTCTGCCACCCGTGACCAGGCCAAACTTGAACTCCTATCCATGTAATAGGATGGGGCCTCCCTCTTTTTCTGGAACTGGAGAGGAGACAGCCCTCAGATACAAAGTCGCCAGTAGGGAGATTCAAATTCCAGATCCAACCACCGCATCACCATGGGCCCCATGCATTTCCAGCTTCCATTTCTCTTCTTAAACTTGGCCAAAGCATGTCCTTTGACTGAGCCTCCATTTTTCCCAATTGCGTGAGGAGTTGATCCTCCAGGTTCTCTTCTGCCTCTATGATACTACGACTTGGATTAAGAGGCGGGATGAGAGGCTCAAGAGAGGAAGAGCCACTGGAGATCCTTTCTGCCAATTTTGACTCTTGCCATTCAGACCCCTTCCCGGCTCCTCCCCGCCCACAGGCTCATCAGGTCTGGCTTAGATGGCGAAAGTGGTCCCCTAAGAAGCCTGTACCATATGAACCTCCACCACCCCCGCCCCAGCTCCCAACCGAAGGCCCTTTCAGGAGCTCCCACTGCCTTCAGAGCCTGAGCTCTGGGGAAGGAAGACACACCCTTAAGGATGCGGCCCCTCCTCACCTCGGGGTCATAGCTTGCTGTGCTCACTTAGACGCCGTGCTCCAGATATTTGCCGTTCCCTTTTGATGCCCTCCCTCTTTCTCTCAGCCCCTCCTCCCCCATGCCTTTGAATAGTCCATTGGGTCACCAAGACCCCCACCCCCGCCTTGCCACGTGGCCCCCCCTGGTCAATCCCCATGCATTTTTCAAGGCGAGCCCTGCTCCAACATCTCCTCCCCTGTGATACCTCCATCGGCACCACCACACACCTCGGCCCCTGAGTCCATTCCCATCCCGTGCACCCCCTTAGCAGAGGGTCCATAGAGCGTCTGGTAATCACGCTACTTGGTTATTCCGTGTGTCTGTCATTGTTTCTAGAGAAGGCGCCCCCTTGCTGCACAAGGAGGCATTTTTCTTAGAGCACACTGCCTGGCACCCAATAAAGCCTTGGTACGTCTGTCAAGGCAATGAATAAGAAAATGAATCAATAGGTTTCCAACATCCTCGGAAACCTTGAGGAGACAATTATAGGTTACAGAGCGGAAAGGCGCCAAACCAGTGAGACAGACAGTAAGGGTTTTAGAAGTTCAGTGTCAGGTACTATGAACCAGAACAGGTTATTTTTGTTTTGGTTTTGTAAGGAATTGAAAATGTCTTGGTTTGGGTGGCGGAGTGGGGGAGGTTCATCACAAAGGCAGCGGTTGGAGATTGATCTGGAAGGGGCACACGGGACGGATTGGAAGGGGACATTCAGAAAGCAGCCGGGAGGCTAGGTGTTGCACCAACACATGTCCTGGGTGAGAAAAAAGCATTTTCTCTGCTTTTGAGGGTATTGCGGGCGCTCAACTCCTGACCCCACCCCCACTCCATACCTTGACCTTCCACCTTCCCATATCTTCTCAGGGAGCCTCCCCACCAGAGCTCCAAGCCAGAAGCCTCCGGGGCAGGGAGGGTGTGGCCCACGGCCCCGAGTTCCAGGCTGGCCTGTCAGAGTTTGTAAACTCTGCAAGTTCTTTTTTCCCTTTTCTTTTTCCTCTTTAGGTCCTCGATCAGGAGGTGAGATTCCTGGGAGAAGCCATCTCACCTTTCCAACCCTCCAAGCCGATAGCCAGAGCCCCTCACAACCAAGCTCCCAAAGCACATCTCCAAGCTTATGTGTGGGGCCCATTCTTCGGGAAGGAGAAAATGAGCCCACACTTCGTACTACTACGTCTTGTTCAAATACTTCAGTTGAAGAAGCGGAGCCCCATAGAGGTCAAATGACTTGCCCAAGGTTATACTGCTAGTTAGCAGCCACGACCAGACTGCAAACCCAAATCATCTCTCAGGGCTCTTTCTCTAACCCAAGTCGGGGCTGGAGGAAGAGCTGATCTCTCTGGTGCTGTAGGATTTGCCCCATGCCCAGGCTCCTGGCTGCCTTGCCCAGCCGTCCCTAACAAGTTCACCTGCCTCTGGGGATGGTAGGAGCCCGATGTGTGCTACTTCCCTTGCTGTCCCAGGAAGGTACTGACTGAGTGACCAAGGCTCTCCTGGAAGGTAAGCAAGAGGCTCCGGACAGCCAAGAGGAAAACTTCATCCACCCTCCCCCACATACACCCACAGAGCTGTCCTGGACAATGGAGAGGAGGGAGGGAGTCAGCAGCCCGGCTCTTCATCGCTGGCTCTCACTCTCACTCTCCCCGACTCATGCATATTCCCCTCACAGACTGTGGATTCCCAGGGGTGAACCGCGAGGCATAAATTTTCTAGAGTTCCTAGTGAACCACGGAGGATGAACTGGGGAGAGAGCGGGTGGGGGAGGGGTGGATGTCCCAGACAGAGCTCAAAGCTGCTTTTGACCTCAGAGTCAGAGGCACAAGCGGCACGAGGGCCTCACCTGTCCCAGGCCACCTGTTCTCTTCACCACCAATAAACAAGGGACACCAAGATCTCTCTCCAGATTCCACTAAAAAGTCATCCGGCAAAGGCCTGGTGGCACTCGTCCTATACCACGAGCTGTGGGAGGTTCAAAGAAGTCTAACACCACTGGAATCCCTCCGCTGCTGCAGAAGGCCCTAGAACACGGGCATTTACAATTGATCCCTGAAGTAGCCATCAACTCCCAGGACAACCATCCTTTATAAAACCAAAAATAAAACCCCTCACACCTGACCCACCTTACATGCAAGACAGAGGTCCCCAAAGCACTTGTAATCATATCATCTCCATCCCTACTGAAATTCCTTGAGAGATTTCTCATGAGTGGGTTTGGAGTCTGGTCTTGCTGCTGCTAACTAGCTGTGTGACCTTGGGCAAGTCACTTGACCTCCGTGGGGCTTAGTCTGACCTCTCTGCGCCTCCTGCAGAACAAAGCCTTAACTCCTCAGCCCAGCAGCGCGGACCTTCCCGAGCCAGTGCCGCGAGACTTTCCAGCCTGCCCTCCCTGACACTCAGCCCGGAGCCCGGGCGTTGTCAGTCTGTCTCTTACAGCACTTGACCCATTCTGGGTCACACTCGAGTAATTTGGTTCTGGTCTGTCCTCCTAGCTTATCTGCAAACTCCTTGGGGGCAGAGCACCTCCGCAGCTCCTAGAGGGCCTGGCACACAGCATGAAACACGGGGTCAACAAATGTTAGATGGTCAATGAGATGTCGAATAAACATCCGTCCTTCCTTCCAAGCGGCTGCCTGCTGCCCTCCCCCAGACAGTCTGTTCCACACTAGATTCCAGAAGCAGGCTTCTCAAATGTGGTCCACGGACCACTGGCAGCAGAAATACCCAGCAAGCTTGTTAAAGATGCAGGTTTCCAGACTCCATCCCAGACTTACGGGTTCAAAGCTCTGGGCAGTTCTAATTCCAGGGGGCTCCCATGTTCTGGGCGTGGAGCAGCAGGGCTCTTTGGCAACAAGAGGAATACGGATGCTCCCCTAAGCAGCCTGCGGTGGAGATGAGGGGGATGGGGGAGGAGACTGTGAACGGTACCTGCTCTCCTTCCCTGCGAGTCCCCAGCACTCAACTCCATCTTCCTGTAAGCACATCACGATGTCGGAGGAGCCTCGACCCGGTCCCGTCCTGGTGCCCCCTCCACCTGGCACTTCTCCCCTTTTTGCCCCTTCTCCTGCCCACCAGCCCAGCGAGGCTGAAAGTTGCTCTCGCCCTCAGTCAGCTCTCCCTTCCTCCCCAAGGTGCTGTATCTCTTCTTCCACGGACTTCAACAGCTTCTGCCCCCAGACAAAGAAAAGAAGGGACTCTCCTCCTTGTCTTCGCCCTGCCCACCAGCATGCTAATGTGCTTGATAAAACCAACGGAAGGAGCGTTTGCAGTGGCAGCTTTACCTAATTAAACCTCTACTGCTTACCCAGGCGGCCTCCTCTCCATCCCGAGGCTTCCGAGCCACAGGGCCCCCGGCACCTCCTACGCCGGGTGTCTGTGGTTGTGGGGACACCATCACAGGATGAAGAACCCAAAGGCTTAGAGCAGCAAAAGAGCAGCTGACTAGGCATCTCTGGAGAAGTCATGTTCCCCATCTCAGTCTCTGAAGAACAAAGGATCTGGACAGGTGATCTCAGGGAACCCTTCGGATCGAAGAGTCTAGGATTAAGAGGACTTTCACACTCTCTATGAGTTCAGGACAGAGGGCTGCAGGGTGAGAGGAGCTCCGGCCACAACGGCAGGTTCCTCAAAGCCCAGAGGAGTCACTTTGATGGTGGCTATCAGGTCTCAGCTTCACAGAGGGCTGGAAAAACCTGACGTTATTTCCACGAGAAGCAAGTACTCAACCAGAGTGGAGAAATCATAGCAAACACTCACACAGCATTTTCTCCAGGGCAGGGCAGCAATGTTCTGAGCACTTTACACACATTAACTCATTTAATCCTGGCCACCCATCCAATAGGTAGGCACTATTATCCCCATTTTACAGACGAGGAAACAGGGGCAGGGAGGTGAAAGAATTTGCCCACAGTCACAGAGCTGGTGGCTGGCAGACCCAGGATTCGAACCCAAGCCGAGTGCATGAACCCATGCCCTCAAGCACCGTTGTTCAACCCTGTCACCTCAGAGGAGACACCCCCCCAGACAGTGCCAGCCACCACCCCCCACCCCCTGCCTTCCTCACAGGCTACTAGAGGCAAGCAATACGTCTTCCATGGAAGGTATATCAAGCCTGTTGAGTCTTCGAGGTCCAGAATCAAGTGGCCTCCATTTGATGAGACTGAATGTTGATTGGCGCATATTTCAAGGACGGATACCGTAGGGCCTTAGCCCTTGGCAACACAGTCATGTCTGGGAAAAGCTCTCTGGCGTCCTCCCCTCGCCTCGTTTCCCCTTCCTTCCTGGCACCCTGCTCTCACCTGCTCACTCCCACCCACCCCCACCTGCCCTGGGTGTGAAGAGCACTGGATTCAGAGGCGAAAGTCACCTCCTGTGACCTTCATTCTCCCGGCTTCTCTGAGCATCGGTTTTTCACATCCGGATCAAGAGGCACTCTGGCCAAATGACCAGGGTGCGAGCCTGAGAAGCCTCCTGTGTTCTCCTGTGAGCCCATGTCAGACGCTCAAGCCCCGGCTTCCCCCTGTGTGAAGTGGGGCTGGGGTGGGTTGTCAGGAGGACTCCAGGGGACACCCAGAAAGCTCCCGGTGCGGAGCCTGGCACCAGGGTAGGCACAGGATTTATGGATGAAACAACCTCTTCTCAAGGTGGGTCTTGGGGCCAGACGTCAAAGGGGGCGTAGCCAGAGAAAGTGCTCCGTGAGGCCGGCTGCCGGGGATTTACTCACTAAGGTTTAAATCCATTTCCCACATTTCCTTCTGTCCTCTTCCTCCCTCACCCTCGTGACGCCAGCACTCCAGCAGATTCCTGTGTTATGAGAAGGAGCTTCGTCAGAGAAGCTACCACCTGAGGACACAAACTCCAGGAAGCCCTGGGGGCCCCTCCCCGCCACCGCGCCCCGCCCGACTCCCTCCTCGCCTTGGCCCAGACCCCCGCCCGGAGTGCCTAGCCTCATACCTCTTCAACTCAAACCCCTGCCCCTGCTTCGGGGCCAGAACAGAATCCTTCCTCGTGGGAGGAAGCTCCGTCCCAAAGCTGGGAGAGACACCTGCTTCTATGCACTCCCATGATTACCTCCTGGATCTTCTGTCTGAAGCTTCCCCCTCACGTTATCTGCTTCTTCAAGAGAAACCAGGTCACACTCTTTTCCTCAACCTGCTCATCATCTAGCCTGGGGCCTGGGCACGTAGTAGTCACTCAGTATACGTTTGACGAATGAATGAGAAAGAACACCGACGTGCTCTAGTCAAACGTCACAGAAATAGCAAACAGCAGAGCCTGCTTTCCCCGATGAACCTGGCCCGGGCGTTTCTCTGCACCAAGGGCTCCTGGACCCTTTCGCAGCCGCTGGGACAGGGCTGTGCCCTTTCGATCTGGGGCCCAAGCCTCTGGCTCACAACGCCTATCTCTTGCCCCAAGAGACCGTGAGCCCCTCCCTGTTGACCTGCAACTGGGGTCTGCTCGAGGCGAGTGTGGGGTTCCTCCGGCAGCAGCTCCTCAGGAGGGCTGGGGAAGACCCTCCCACTGGGGCGTGGGATGGGAGTGAAGAATGTGGCCCTTGCCTCTCTGTGGTCCATCTGTCCAGCTAGACAGAGTAGAGCGTCATGCCCGATCAGGGCCCGAGGGAGATGGTAATAGAGAATATTAACCCACCCACCCTGAACAGAACCAGGCCAAGAGAAGCTACCTCAACCAAAAGTCAGACAGCTCTTGGGTTTATTGGGTTGGGTTTGTTTTTCTGACTTTTTGTGGGGTTTTTTAATTTTTTTGGTGGGAGGGGAGCAATAGTTGGTGCTGTAAAAACCTTTTTCGAACGGGTCTCCTTGTCTCCTTGCTAAAGGAAGGACAGGTCCCGGGAAAGCACTGGATTGATACCTCCGACTACAAAAGGGAGTGTGCAGATTTTTTGCAGTTTTGTCCAGAGCTAGCCTTGCAGGTAGGGCCTGGAGTGGAGTTTACCCTAGTTCGGTAGAAACACTTCCCAGGCTGAAACGGAGGGGAGAAAGTAATGATCCAAACTACAGACAGAGAGTTATGTACTACGAGCCTCATGCAGTGTAATTTACCATGATAAGAAAACTAAAAAATGTAATAACCGTCCGATAAAAGTTGAACGACCAAATACATAGGGGCAACTCCTTATGATAAGTTATTATTGATGATCTATTTGAAGAGTCTTTAACAGCATAGGGAAATACATACGCTATAAAGAGAAAAGGCTTGACAGACTGCCATATGGACAGCAGACACAGGCTTAACTGCTTGAAGCACCGGACCGGGAAAAAGAAGCCGGATCAAAGCGTTATCTCTGCACAGCGAGGTTCGGAGTTTATTCTCTTACGCACTTTTCTGTGAACGCTTTTCCAAGTTTCCTATAGCGAGCATATATTCCTTTTAGAACATAGGAATCCTATAAAAAGGGAGCAAAGGAGACAAGTCGGGAGGAGCGGGTCATTGTTAGAAGGGAAGAATGGGCAGCGAGAAGCCCAGCAAAAGTGAGGAAGAACCAGGACGTCTTCTTGGCTCCGCTCAACTGTGTGTGTGTGGGGGGGGACTAGACGACCTAGCCAGGGACAAGGCCATGCTGAATCACAGGTGGAGGCCAGAGATGGAAGCAGGGGCCTATTCCCAAGTCTAGAGGGGAGCTGAAGGGAGAGGGCAACAGGAGGAGATTTGGACCCCACTTCCACTGCCTTTGTGTCCCAGCATCCTCCTTGTCGCGCGCTAGGACAAGAATGCCACCCGTCACCAGGATCCAGTGCCCAGCTACGCAAAGCACATCCCTAAGGAGAAGCCCTGGCTCTTCTACACGCACATGCACACACACATGCACACACATGCACACATGCCCGTATTGCAGCCCATCTCATGTCTCGGTCCTCCCTCACAGGCGGCAAAAGGGGGGAGATTGGCTGGGCAGTAAAAGCAGCTTGCTGACAGCTCCCAATCTCCGCTCTCCCTCTCTCTTCCTCCACGCCGCCGATCTCCATCCTCAGGTCCTTGGGTCTGGTTTTTGTTTGTTTGTTTTTTCCTACCCTGGGCCCAGCTCCCCCCTTCCAGTTCCCAGCAGGCCATTCCTGGTCTAGTGGATCTGCTATCTCTCTTCACCACCTGCTGCCCATGCTGGCCTCCACCAATGTCCCCTTTCAATTTCTAGAGTCTCCAGGGCCTGACTCCTTATCACACTGTGTCCATCCAGTGCCTGTCTTTGGAAAGGAGGAACTGAAGAGACAGAGGGTGTAGACTTTGCCCTTCTCTCCAGCCTTTTTCTAGAAACCCCGAAAATGTGACAACCAGAAGAGACCCCAGCAGATATCTAGGCCAGCCCCCTTTGCCTGCCCCCAGCCCCAGTCCTGTTCCCCCAAGACCCTGGAGTAGAGATAGCAACCACAGCCCTCCTCCTGCCCCCACGGGATCCCACCCGCTCTCTTCACACAAGATCTAAGGTGCAGGGAGCACTGGAGGGCAGTCAGGACCATCCACTCTGCACAGGTAAGTCATAAGGATTGCCACAGGGGGCTAAACATGTCCTAGAGCCCAGGACGAGACTCAAGTTGCCAGCTTGAGTCTGGACACGTCTCTGGACACGTGTCCGTCCCTGAGTCACCAGGGCCAACCTGAAGCTCTTACCCTCTCTCCCATTACTCGCCTTTGGAGCCCATCACCCCTCCCAAAGGTATAAGAAAGCTTGACTCACACCCTAAGCAAACTCTCTCGGCTGGCTCTAAAGGACAGCTGCGCTACGAATGTTTGAGGGTCTTAGCAAATCCTCAAGCTCAAAACAATCACAAATGGTACCACTGCGTCTACTTTAAGGCAAGGGTACTGCCGCCTGCCCCTTACATCTTCCGGCTTCAGAAACCACCTAGAATCCCCGTATAGGAGGAGGGCTCGCAAGGAAGGAGAGATGTCCTAGAGAGGAGAGGGGCTCAGAACGTCTTCCTGTCTCCTCATCTTTCTTCTATCCCTCCACCCCCATGAGGACGTCCAGCTCCTCCTGACCTTCCCCTGCTTCATCCTCAGTCAGCCCTAGAGGAGCAATGCCACTGAAGGGACCTTAGTTCGAGTGGCACAGTGAACCTGACAAGAAGACACGGTCATGTTCTCTGGGCTCTCCAGCCTGTGTGTGGCTGCGGGAGGGTGGGGGGCATTACTGGCATTGCTGAGACAGGCTGTCACTAGAGTTAAACCCAGGCCCTGCCATCCCTCACTGGCAACCCAGCAGTTCAAGATTAATGACTGAGAGGAACAGGCCTACAGAACTCCAGGGGATCGCCTGGAATTTGAAATGTCTATCCTAGAAAAACAGGAGGGAGTTTGAAGTCCCTCCAGGCTTGGAGACGAGGTACAAATTAGGAGGAGGAGGATGAAGAGAAGGAAGACGAGCAAGATGGAAAATAGGGCCGGGTGGTTCTCAGAGCAAGGCTGCCATCTGTAATGTCACATCTGATGTCCATGTCCACGCCTGGGCTCCCAAGGGTGGCTCCCCCTCCCCCGACCCTCAGGGAGGCAGCAGCGCAGAAAACAGAAAGAGCTTTAGATCCAGACAGACCTGGGCTCCCGTCCCCATTCCATTGGTTCCTAGCTGTGTGATCTTGGACAAAGGACCTCAATTTTCTGAGCCTCATCAGTTTTGCCATCTCTAAAGGGGACGGACTGACACCTCCAAGTGTTTTGTGAAAGCTAAAAGAGAGAAAATGTAAGTCAACCCCTGAAACACTTTCTGGCCTGAAAGTGAAGTGTCCAATACGAAGTAGTTAGTTCTCCTTAAATTGCATAAAAAAAACTGGATCTTCTCTGGCAGTGGGTCTGGTTTCCCTTGAATGCAAACAAAATTTTCCTGACGGGGGTTATGAGGACAGTTCATTCACTCAGTCGTTTATGCAAACGCTCTTCCCTGAGCGCCCCCTAGGGAGCATGCCATGCAACGATGAGAGAGGTAGCTTCTCTCCTTCTAACCGCAGAGGAGAGACAACGAACAGGTGAATATACAAAACCCCAAGCAGGGATAAGTGCTATTAAAAAAATACTAATAATAAAGCACAGCATGGAGAGAGAGAACAGTCGTTTTACGTAGAATCATCAAGGAAGGCATCTCAGCATCTCTGGCACATTCCAGAGACATTTACAGGCATCTATCTGAAGAAGTGAAGCCACCAGTTGTGTGATCATCTGGAAGAAAAGGATTCCATCGGGGCAGCAGTGAGTACAAAGGCACTGGGGCAGTCCCAGGTCCAGGTAAGGGAAGCAGACACCAACTACCAATGGAAAGAGTTCAGAAGTAAGAGCACCTCTCTCCATTGGAGAGAATAACAAAAGTTTCACAGAGACCAAGGCATTGAGATTGACTTTCAAGAATAGGGAATATTTTGACAGGCGCAGGTTGACCTTCAAGAATGGGTCATATTTTGACAGGCCCAGATTGGGGAGGAGGAAAAGTTTTCAGGCAGAGGGCTTGCCCCTTCATGTTTCTGGAGTCTAGCTCGATCCCCCTGTCCTTGAGTTAATAAGAAAGGAAACCCGAAGCCCAAAGAAAAGCTTGCTAAAGCCATACCACCAGTTAGCAGTGAAGTCAGAGCAAGACCTTGTCCCCCGGATTCCCAGTCAGAGGCTTTATAACAAGGCTTGCCCTTATTCAGAATCCGTGCAAGTCAGCTCCCCAGGGAGGCTCTCGTTGCTCCCCAGTCCGGGTCCTGTCATGGAGCCTCGCACAGGCATAAGGGCACTGCCTAGGACTTCTGACCAACCCTTGCTCCCCCTTCACTGGGGTTTCCTGAGCCCACCAGCTGCCAGGCAGCCCGGCGCTGTGTCGCAACTCTGGGGAAGTACCACACGCCGTGATTAATACCCTATCTCCTAGCAAGTAATTATAATTAATGCAGAATATCAGATCAGGAAATCAGGCATTATTAGGAGGAATTAGCTATTTATTTTCATTTTACGCTCTGCTCCCCAACCCCACCTCCCACATCTCCTGCTCCCTCCCTCTGGTTTCCCAGACCCAGGTGGAGGAGAGGAAGAACTCCTTCTCTGAGGGTGTAGTAATACCCAGCTTCCAGGCCCTGAGTTCAGTCGTAGGAAAACAAGGATCGCCCCAGCTCCTGTGCTCAGGGAGCTTAGAATCTCGCGGAAAGCCCAGAGCTCAGGCAATGGGCCGCGATGGGAGTAAACAGAAGCTACCGCACAGGCAGCCCGGGAGCAGGAGCTTGGAGCTCTGCCTGAGACAGCCAAGGAAGGCTTCCAGAGGACGTAGCATTTGAGCTGGACCTGGAAGGAGGGGCAGCCATTTTCAAGGTGAGCAAGTAGGGGGGAAGGCATTCGAGAAACAGCTCTAAAATGCAAGAGAAAAGGGCCAAAGAGCAAAGAGTGGAAAAGGGGGAACAGGCGGTGAGAGGGTCATATATTCCCAGGCAGTCCCAGGAAGTGAGCCCCAGGGGCAAAGTTCTGGGGGATCAGGAAAGATGAAGACAAGTCCAAGAGCATGAGATGTGGGGGGAGAAGGGGCGGAAAGTGCTGAGAGGCTCAGCTCTGAAGTGGCAGCGGGCGGAGCAGTGCTTTCTCCTGCTATAGTCCTGCTCCTGGAGGCTTGAGGGACCCCGCTAGGCTTCTGACCACAGGAGCAAAGGTTGGGGAGATTTAGCTTGAGGGCAAGAAGAAAAGCAGAGTCAGAAATGAGGGCGGGTCGTTAATTAGGCTGGAAGCTCCAGGAGACCGGAGCTGGAAGACTCAGTGTGCACTCCATGGTAATTTGAGGACAGATATAACTGGATGACAAGAATAAACAAATTCCAGCAGCCATATGGAGCAAGGATTGCTGCCGATGGACTAGAGGAAGGAGGGCCACTGAGGAAGCTATCGCGGTATTTCTGCCGGTAGACGAGACAGCAGGGGGAAGACCCAAGCAGAGATCCCTGAGCCTCATTACAGGGAGGATGCCTGCATCATTCCTGGGGAGGAAAAGATTTGGGAAAGAATCTGAAAAAAGGACCAGCAGAAGAGCCACCACCAAACAAATCAAAAAGCCCCCAAATGTCCAGAATCCTCATCCCCTCGCTGCTTTGTCTCAGAAAAGTACAAACTGGAGAGCTGTTTTCCTGAGGGCCACCACAATCGCCTTGCTCGGGAGAACGCGGTTTCTCGAATCCCCTAATCGCAATCACAGGGGATTAAAGAAGCATAATCCAGCAGGCTGGCCTCAGGCACCTGGACTGGGGTGAAGGAGTGTCCTGAGGAGGAGGAAGGGTGTGAGAAGCCGGGAGCATAGCAACAGGGCCTAAGGACTACGGGTTGACGGGGCAGGTGCCCTGGAAGCCCGCACATGTAACGTCGAGGAGGCGTCCTCCACGTAGCTGCTGCGGGAGATGCTGATGTCTTGGCAGCCAAAACTCTCCGAGTCCAAACAGCCTCCTCCCAGCTTAGAGGGTCATCATATCCCCAGGGATTCAGGACTACAGACTCGGAAATCTTCCTCGTGGCAGATGTCATCGCCTTACGATGAGAGGCTAGACTTGATTCTAAGGATTCCTGACACGAGGACCCCATGGGAGTCCCACCCCAAGCTATCCAGCCCGAGATGCAGTCTTCAGCACGGGCCCTGGGGTCAGAGTTGTGGCTGCTCATAAACCAGTCTTCCTCCAGTCTCAACAGCAACTTAGGCCAGTTCATTTGAATGCAGCTTAACTACTTTATCACTCCGTTACTGAGCATCTAGGACCTTCTTCACAGCTAATGTAGTTCTAACGCAGCAAGAAAAGTATGACCCCCATTTTTCAAATGAAGAAGCAGGCTCAGAGAAGTGAAATGACTTTGGCCAGTGTCACATGGCCTCACAAAGGGCTCCAACCCCAATTTGTCTGACTCCAAGTTCAGACACCGGATGCCTTTGTCTGGTCCTGTCTACCTTAGTTGGGATGTAAGATGCAATGATGGCACAAACTCTATTCTGGATGAGAAGTACACAGTTGATTTTGAATTAGCTATATGGTATTGCTCCACCAAAAAGGAAAACGGAAATTAGTTTTTCTTGAGTTACTCCCACATGCCAAAACATCGTCCCAGCCTTTCCCTATGCTTTGTTTTGTGTTAGATCTCTTCATTCTGAATGCCTCTGTCCAGCCCATTTTGGACCCAAGTCCGTCCTCCCCTCATCTTCCCCGGCAGACTCCTGAAAGTCTGTTTTCGCAGATCCACTCTGTTCCTCCAACCAGACCAATCTGGAGCTGTCCCTGAGAACCACCTCCCCACCTGCCACTCCCGGCTGTACCTCCAACTACAGAGAAAACAATGATTCCATCTGCTCCCACAGCAGCCTCTGTTCCAGGCCCAAGCTGAGCTACACAATGAACCCCGGCAGGACATTGATCTTCTCTTACACTGGTATTCCTACAAGAGATCCTGCTCTGTTCTCCTGTCTACAGTTTCCTCTTACGAATTAACTCTATTCATTACCCTGGCGATGGAGAAGAAGACCATCACTCAGAGGCACAAGACAGAATGAAACCACATATGCACAAACTCCCCCCCCCCACACACACACACAGAAAGAAATCTATAGAGGGAGTGACCAAGAGAGGGAAGGCCAAAGGGTTCACTGGTCTAGAAGTCCCCCCAAATCCTCAGGAGCCCCCACCCCAAGACCTGCTGTGCCAATTAGTTACAAAAGAATCTTTCCTATAGAAATCTGGCCCCCACCTGAAAGCCCCAAGCAAGTCAGCCCCCTTGGAGAATGAATGACTTGGCTTGACAACCAGAAAGAGGCACTATCCCCAAAAGGCTGCTGTGAAAAATGGGGCAGCTCATTTAGGTCGACTGAGCCTTAAATTCCTCATCCATACACTCAAAATAATAATCTCAGTCCGGCCTACCTTACAGGGTTATTTTGAGGATCCAGTGAGATCTTAGATACAAAAATGCTTTGCATGTTGGGAGAGGAAAATGGGGAGGAGGAAAGCAATAGGATATATAAATCAATAGAAGTTATATTTGACCTCAGGCAGGACCTTGGGGTGCCCCTCCAATCTCGCCAGGTAGTATTGGTTCTGAAACTGTCTAGGGTACTGGCTGTGCCTAGGGCCAGACACGCCAGTGTAGGGAGAAGTGGTGTTCCCAACTGCATGCTTCGACATCGGTGGAATTATATGCAAACAGGGCCAGCCCGCCCCTCAATACTACCAGAAGAATAAGTAGTAGGACTTGAAAAAGCATGAGCTCTGAACACAAAGACTTAATGCCTTAGCCATGCCACCTCTTTAGCTTTTTTACTTCTCTGAGCTTCTATTTCCTTGTATGTAAAATGGGGACAAGATACCTAATTTATAGGGTTATGGCAAATTTGTAAGGATTATGTTCAATAACCTTCATAAAGTACTTGGCAGAAACGGTAGTTAATAATAATTCCCCCTTTGCTGCGGCTTCATCCCTAAAGGTGAGGGGCAGCACTGAATGGCTATTACTGAGAAATCCACAATCCACCTTACAATAGGCAGCCAGTGGGCCCTCAACAAGCTCACTAAGCATGAAATTGAGCAAGAATATCGATGTGTCTACTTGAATGCTAATGAGGCTCTAACCAGGAAAGAAAGGATATCTGTGGGGCTCCCATGTTGATGGTGGGGATGGCAGGTCAGAAAAGCAGGTGGAGAGAGGAAGGACAGCAGGGAAGCTAATGCTCAGGCCCCAAAAGCCAACAGCCTCTGCCTGGCCTTGTCCCTGCAGGCAAGTTCTATAAGCCCTCTGAACACTCCTTTCCAGCCCAGGACGAAATGCTCAGGAAACTCAGGGTTGGCCATTTCCAAAACTAGAAGAGTCACAATCCGGGATTTCCAGGTTTCAAAGAATGAGAATGGTTGATTCTAGTAATCCTAAAAGATGGTCACCATGATCTGGGACGTTCACCTCAGTGGGAGAGCTAGGGAGCAGCTGTAAGAAACTCAGGGGTCTCAAGGTGGAACTGGACAAGGAGAGAATGGAGGAAGGAAGGGAAGGGGGAAAGGGCTGGAATAGATTGACAACAGTTTTAGCAGATGGGAAAGCCCGAAGGAAAGAGGGACAACGAAAGGAAAAAAATCCAGTGGGAGTCAGAACTCAAAGGTAGCTGTGTTCCTGTTCGCATGCATCGAGGCAGACCAGAAAAGAAGGGCAATAACATTTCTTAAGCATTTGCTTTAGTCTGGGTCCTACATTAGTGCTTTACAGGTATTTTCTCATCTAATCTTCACGCTGCCCATGTCGGCGCCATAACTTTTGTCACCATCTCATCATTTCACAGGTGAGGATCAGGAGATTCGAGCCATTGCATAACTTGCTCCATTAACCTTTTTTCCCCCTCCATTAACTCTTAAACAAGGCAACAACACCCATTTTGACATTCTGATACTCCCACACCTGGTAAAGATAAATTACATAGCTATGTGACCCAGCGTGTGGGGGCTTTTCCCCTTCTGTTCCAGATACTGGTTCTCTCTCTTCTTTAGCTCTTCTCTCTTATCTGTGGGTTTCCCACTTCTTGTTTAAAAAAAAATCATGTTCTTATCAAAATACTTAAATGCAAGAGTAGAAATCACATAACTCTTATTTTTATAACTATATAAACACGTGTTTTAGGTATTTAAATGCCTAGGTTACAAAATTCAGTACCTTTCTCAAGAATCCTAAACTTTTCATCAGCTCCGCCCTGAATTTTTGTTTGTGGAGACAGAAGCTGGTGCCATTGTCTTGACCTTGTTTGACCTTTATACAGCCACCCACCGCCCCCTCCTCCTCCAGGCTCCCTCTCAGCGGCTGCTCTTCCCCCAGCCCCTCTCTGCTATCAACCATTTAGTCCCTCCTGCTGAGGCCATTCAAGTCACCCAGAGGGGAAGGTTGAATGTGCCCTTCAACTTTCAGATTTTCAGAACTCCTGAATTCTTTCCCCTCGAAGAGTAGGAGACAGCAACGAGAGTGGGGAGCAGTCTGTACGTGGCCCTCCCACCATGACGGTTCATCTATCTCGCTGTTTCTGTTTAGCTGTTTGGAGACAATCCCTCTCCTGACTCAGTCTTTGCCTACACCAGGCAGGGTGTCCCCACTCCACAAATCTCCACGCCCCCAAATGTTACCTCTCAGGCCAGATTGAGCTTAACTAAATGCCATCTTGTCCAAAATGTCTTCCTGGATTCCCCCCCCCCCCCCCCCCCCCCGCCTCCTTCCCAAGTCTGATGAACCTCTCTTCCCTGAATTGCTGTGGCATTAGCAGAGCCTGTCAGCACGTTAGCCTTGCGGTATGGGCGTTGTCTGTCCTTTCTCCCAGACTCCAAGCTCCTAAAGGGCAAGACTAAGTCTACCCTGGAAAAAACTTCAGATGTACTCTCCAGGCTCAGTCTTTTTTTTTTTTTTAAGATTTTATTTATTTATTTATTTGACAGAGAGAAAGAGAGAGAGCACAAGCAGGGGGAGCAGCAGAGGGAGAGGGAAAGGCAGGCTTCCACTGAGCAGAGCGCCTGACGTGAGGCTCAATCCCAGGACCCCGGGATGATGACCTGAGACAAAGGCAAAAGCTTAACTGACTGAGCCACCCAGGTGCCCCTCCAGGCTCAGTCTTAACAGGGCCAGCCCTGTATCTTTTTTGGATTTCCCCTCTTCAACGTTGAGCACCCCCCTAAGAAGGATCTTATCTGGGAGTGACCCTCATGAGAACAAGGACCATTATGTCTTATTGACAGATATCTCCAGCCACTGGCGGAAGGCCTCCTTCTGAGAGGCTCTCAGTAACTGTGTGTTTCACAGATGACGTCTCCAGATTGGGATTTCCTAAAACGATTCATCATCCTCAACTTCCGTGTCAGTGCTTATCCTCTAGGATCTCATACCCCCTGTGACTAGGATCAGATTTCTGATAAGGCTTTTTTCCGGGCACCTGGGTGACTCCGTAGGTTAAAGGTCTGCCTTCGGCTTCGGTCATGATCTCAGGGTCCTGATCTCAGGGTCTTGGAATCGAGCCACCCATGTCAGGCTCCCTGCTCAGTGGTGAGCCTGCTTCTCCCACTCCCTCTGCCCCTCTCCCTGCATGTGTTCTCTTGCTTGCTCTCTCGCTCGCTCTCTCAAATAAATAAAATCTTTTTTTTAAAAAAAGACTTTTTTCACCGATTAGAATAGCCAGCCCTCTTATCTGCTCTGCGACTTGTTTAGCTAGAACTAGGGGCAACGCTGTCTGTGAGCAATGCCAGTCTACTTCTCTGTCTAATAGCCTGTTACTCCCAGCAATGCCATCAGACATAAGGGGACAGCAAGATTTTTTTTAGAATTATTGTATTAACGCTTCCAGATCCCGTATGTGAGAGAACATCATGTGAAAACATTGCTTAAGATATAAAGGGTACTTGATAAATCCTCCCTCTTTTTCTTCTTACAGAACATGCAAAACACAGGTTAAACAAAGTTCTCTGTGGAGATTTAAGTTCTTTCCCATCTGTGCAAATACAGGCACGTCTGGGTGCAGAGACCTGCCTGAAAATGTAAGGATCCAGATAAGGACACATGTGGATAAAGCGACATGCATAAGTGAGGAAGTCTCCACAGCTGATGGGAAAATTTTAGATTCATTCTCAAAGAAGTTTGATCTGAAGGGAGACAATTTGAATGAAGTCAGGAACCACCCCCAAAGAGCCACGAGTGGCATAAATTGTCTAGTAAATGTGCAGTCCCGGTCAGTATCATTCATTATGCTATGAGCACATTTTAAGCCCTCTGATCTTTACAGCAACACTGATGACATTGATTTGAGTACCTTTCCACACATTTTTCACTCTCTATCAAACCAGACCCAAAAACAAAACAAAATTAAGGATGCTTAATTTTTAGCTTTTCTGCATCCTTAGATTGTTATGATATGGTTAACATGTAAAAATCATGAAAGGCATCGGAGCAAGAAGTAAAACTCCTGGGAGGCTGTTAACAACTTAGCACATTCAGCTCACGAGTGTGGGTCAATTCATAGCTAGCTAGCCTTTTCATTTAACGAGTGTGAGTTAATTCCACCCGAAAAGTTGAGATGGTGGTCACCTTGATTGAAACTTTGTCACTGAGAAAATGTAGATGTCGCAGACCTTGAGTTGTGAAAGAAGACAAGGGGACCTCTACAAAGGTATTGTTTGCATAGGCATTGCCAAGGCACTCAACATTCACTCATCCAACACTCCACCATTCAAGGAATTCATCCAGCTATTGACTGAACACTCACTAGGTGCCAATTGCTGGGGATACAATAGAATATTTGAAGGACCATGTTCCTGCTTTCATGGAGTTTGTCAGTGGGGAAGGTGGACAGTAACCAAGGAAATAAATAAGATAATTTCAGATAGTGATGAGTGCTATGAAAACAAGGTGGAGGGCATGACAGGGAGTCTTGCAGGAGAGGCTATATTAAGTAGAGGGCACAGGGAAAGTTTCTCTGAAGAGGCAAACATTTGAACTAAAGACCTTAATGTTGAGAAAGACCCAGGCCAAAGATCAGAGGAAAGAATGTTCCAGATAGAAGCAACAGAGAGGCAAAGATTCTGAGAGAACAATATATTTGGAGTATTTAGAGGCTAGAAGGCATGGAGCAGAGAGAGTGCAGGCAGATGGCGAAGCCAAAGAGCTAGGCTGGAACAGGTGAACACTGCATCTTGTAGGCAATGGCAAGGCGGTTGGATTTTATTCCAGGTTCAAAGGACAATCAGAGAAAGGTTTTAAGCAAGGCAGAATTGGATTTACATTTGTAAGTGACCACTCAGCTGTTGTATACCGAGTAGACCTAGAAGGAAGAGCAAAAGCAGTGAGGAGGCTATCCTGATCAACTGTCTAGGCTGGCAGTGATGGCGGCCTCATCTGAGGGGGTAACAGTGGAGCCAATGAAGTAGCAGGCAAGCTGGGAATGTACCGGAGGGAAAGTGTTAGCTTCCTTGAGAATGACTTGGGTGTGGAAGTGTAAAGAAAGTAGACAAATAAAGCATAAACCCAGTGTTAGGGCTCTGAACAGACATAAGTCTCATTATTACTACGGAGGAAATGCAGTAGAAACATTCTGAGGGTGAAATTGGGAAAGAAAATCAAGGGTTTTGGTTTAGCCGTGATGTGTATAAAACCCTTGCTAGACACTCAAGCAGTTTCAAGTCCAATCTGGACCTTATGAGATAAAAACTTGGGAAGTGATTGGCATATAATCTAAAACCATGAGTCCGGCTGAGGTTAGAAGAGTATAGAAATGAAGAAAAAACAGGGGCGCCTGGGTGGCTCAGTCGTTAAGTGTCTGCCTTTGGCTCAGGGTGTGATCCCGGCGTTCTGGGATCGAGCCCCATATCAGGCTTCTCTGCTGGAAGCCTGCTTCTTCCTCTCCCACTCCCCCTGCTTGTGTTTCCTCTCTCGCTGTCTCTCTCTGTCAAATAAATAAATAAAATCTTAAAAAAAAAAAAAGAAGAAGAAGAAATGAAGAAAAAACAGAACAAAAAACCCAGGACCTAGCCTCACCCCGTAGCAGCCACCACAGCAGCCACTGAGAAGTGGCTCATGGAGCAGAAAGAAAACCAGAAGAGGGTAATGTCAACCAAGGCATGGAGGAAGAGGCACCAACTCTTGTTTAGGGCTCATCCAGCCCTCCACACCATCAGTGCTGAAGGTCCTGGGCCAGGCACTGGGACCACCCTGATGAGCAAGGCATGGCAAGGAATTTGAGTGGATTCAGGGATGACACCCAGCGAATGGGAAATTTAAATTTCATTTCCTGGCAGTACAGCTTCTGATTCAACTACAGCAGTACCGGAAAAAAAAAAAAAAAAAAGCAGAACACAAACCAACTGAAAAAGAAAGTTAAAGCTACAAGACAATAGTTGGAATCCTTCTGTTTTATGTGCAGATCAACAGATCTTTAAACATAGGCTGCGATACAACCTAAGGGTTATTGAACTTGCGTTCTATTCAACTTCGAAGAGGCTTCATGTCTTGCAAATAAGACAAAAGACTGACTGTCAGCTGCCCCATGGCATTTAGTGTCCCCAGCAAAACACTCTGAATGTTGACAGTAGAGAAAGAAGGGGATCACACCTGATATTTCCCTGTTATCCCTCAACACAAGTGTGCAGGGTAAATCCTATCAGAATAATGACATGAACAACTCTGAAGAGAAATCGTAGTCTCAAAGGAGCAAGCCTTGAGGCTCACTGGGATTGGATTCAGGCAGCCACTACTGAACTTTCTTCATAATATTAATGGGGTGGGGTGGCATTTGCACAGTATGTTGTGGATATATTTCTAATATAGTTTAGAGAGCATCCCCCTTCCGCCATCTATCCCCTTTACCCTGCCTCTCCTGATCCTCTGCCCTGAGCTCCTGCAGGAGTCACACCCATCATTATAATACAAGGAACACTAAAGGTATAAAGAAAGGACCCAAGTTTGCATACTTAACACTGCCTCTGGCAAAGCTCCTTACACAGCTAAAGCTTTCTGAGGTTCTCTGAATCTAAAAGTATCACCTCACCATGGTGAGGTAATTAATTGTTTGACCAACAACAAGAACGTGAGATGGAACCTGATAGGTAGCACTGTCCCTATTGTAGCCCTGTTGGATTTATTAGGCAGATACACAAAGCTGTCCTAAATCAAGAGCTGGGGAAAGTAGAAGGGCTAAGGAGCTCTGTAAAAAGAAAAGAAAATCAGGAAGAAAAGCGTGAGGGCGTGAGGACCAACTGTGGCATTAGGAGCATACTTGTACCAGGGCTTCCTTTAGGTATTATTAATTTTGGGTCGTGGCTTTTTGTATTTCTTCCTCTCCCTCCAATTTAACCTTAGGCTTTTAAATCTTTGCTGCAAGGACATGGTCATGGCAGAAAGCTGAAGAAACCTAAAATGAACTCTTTGGTTTTGGGGAAAGCCCACACCCACTGAGTTGGTCATGCTGGAGGTAGAGGAAGGGATGCCTGAGAGAAGCAAGAAAGCGACAAAGGACATTTCCCAAGTCTAGAAAGGGGCAAGGGCTAATGTTGCCTCAAGCAAATAGGGATCAGCTCCCCAGCAAGGCACTAGGAAAGGGGAAAAGCCAAGAAAAGAACAAGAAATATTATTTTATTCCCTTTCCTTCCCAGGAATGAGATAGAAGAAAGGCCAGTGGTCCTAACCTGGACTCATCCCTTATGAGTCACAATGTCTTAGCCTGCAAAGACCTTGGAACCACACGATAGTAGGGAGCTACAAGAATGACTGAGGTTGAAGTTCAAAAGTAAAGTCACAAATGTAACCTATTACCACCTGACCTAAGCAACTAGTTAGAGCGATCATGAATAGAAAACATTTTTACTGGACTTTATAAACCTACAGAACCCCACACTAAAAGGCTCATAGCTGCCTATGGTTGAGCAAGCTAACAAATTGGCAATGGCAGGATTGGGGTGGGGGGGTGGAGTAAGAGGGAACTTCCCTTTTAACCCTTCCTAGAATCTAGGAAGGTTAAGAGATAAATAGTAAAGAACACCAATGGACAGCAGACTTTTCTTTTCTCACCCTTCTAGGAAGCTCTCCCTAATCCCTACCACATAACCTACAAGTGGTCTCTTTCATCTAAATTCTGGTTGGCTTCTTTAGGCTGAACTTTCCTGGACAGCCACCCTTTGGTGGAGCCACTGCTTCCCAGGTTTTGCAGAGTGTGTATTACGAACTTGATTTTATCATTTCCGCAGTCAGGCTCCAAGTAAACAGATTCACACTCACCAAGTTCCCAAGAAACAGATTTTAATGACTACCTAATTCTTTCGCAATAATCAATTTGCCAGCCTGAGTTCTCTAGGTAAGACATATCCTTCTTGGAAAGGCAGGGCAGTGAAGAGATCAGAATAGAATAATATTGTTTGGTAAGCACAGAATCAGAAAGCAGAAAATAGTGTATTGCTCAAAGGATATTAGACTCAAATATACAGATAGATTGGTGTTCTCCTTCTCTAGTCCAGGATACCTACCAGTATAAAACTATTCCATCCAGATCGTTCTCTGCTTTGCCTCAGAAGTGTCATCAATTTGTAGTTTTAGTGTTAACTCCGCAAGTGTCTGTAGATACATTTTATATTAAGGATCAACCAAATCAGTACGTCAGAACTTCAAAATTTGGGGACAGGGTGGGATTAAGTACAAGCACATTTGGCTTATTTATTAACTGCTTTTGCCCATATAAAATGCTGATATTTACAGGAAACCGGGCCACCTTTATAATTATGATAAATGTACCGAGTATAATGCTAGAAGTTAATGTGCAGGCAATAGTGGGTAACTCTGACAAAGTATTTCTCAAAAGTGATAAAAGACTTATTTTTAACATTAAAGAAGTTTATTTGTGGAATCAGGGCTTTTGGGTTTTAAGTTTTGGCCAGTCAGCGTTCTAGGTGATCAGTATACAGACCACTCCTGAATGAGACTGTTCTATCTTTTAAGTTGTCTTAATCAGTTTATTGAATAATCTCTGAATTTTAAAATAAAACAGTGCTACTTATGAGAGAATTAGGCCTTCGATAAGCCAATTGAGTGTTTAAAAATCCATCTGTGGAAATACATAAAAATAGTATGTGTTGATTGTTGGGTATTTTAACAGGTTTGACTTGTTTCTGGATAAATACAAATGAATGGAGTAAACAACTAAATGAGACCTTAGAATTGGCCTTTGATTTTAAATATTTAATTTGTTCCTATAAACCTTGTCAATAAAAATAATCCATTAAAAAAAAAAGCTATTCCATCACGGGTTCACTGACACCGAGTCATGCTACACTAATTGAATTTCCCATTGTGATAGGGTGATGAAGATTAAGAACAGGAGGAAACAACAGATAGATTATACAGCTTGACCAGTAAAGTGTCTGACAAAGTGTCTCATAAAATCTATATCAACCAGGCAGAGACACAGGTACAGGAGGACAGGACAAGTAGGTGAACCCATCACTGCCTGATTCACCACAGTCAGACTCTGCGTGGCTCCATCCCACTCAACATGCTTTAAAATTACGGAAACAAAGACGTAAAAGTAGTGTCCCTCAGTATATGCCAATATCACAAACTAGACGGGTATAGCTGATATTGCCTGATGGAATTCAGACTCAGAACTATCTCAACAGATAGGACACTAATCAAGAAAAGAAGAAATTTACCAAGGATAGTTGGTAAATCCTGCACTTAAATCAGTTGCGCTAAGTGTAAAATGGAGATTCAAATTCCAGCAATTCAAATTTCAAGGAAATTGGCTTAACAGCAATTCAAATTTCAAGGAAAATGGGGGAGAGAACAGAGATCCTGGCTTTTATTGTTTGCAACCTCCTCTGGCTGCATTAATTGAACTATAATATCCAGGTGATGATTTAACTACACACTCTGTGCCCAGCTGTGTCCCCGCTGCAGTACCACACTTAGGAGGGACATTAATGACCCAGAGCAAGTCCAGGGAATGGTGAGCAGGACTTAAAAATATTTTTTATGGGGGCACCTGGGTGGCTCAGTCGTTAAGTGTCTGCCTTCGGCTCAGGGCATGATCCCGGGGTCCTGGGATTGAGTCCCACGTCAGGCTCCTCCGCTATGAGCCTGCTTCTTCCTCTCCCTCTCCCCCTGCTTGTGTTCCCTCTCTCGCTGGCTGTCTCTATCTCTGTCAAATAAATAAATAAAATCTTAAAAAAAAAGGAAATACCTTAAAAATATATATATATATATTTTATGAAGAACTGTAGGGAGGCAGTGGGGAGGGGAGAGAAAGATTGAAGTAACCAATCAGGTTGATAATAAACAGTGGGGACATTTGCTTGCTTTCTTCATATGTTTATGTGGACACGAGATTTTGGATTTTCACAGGGTACTGAAGGCTGAGCCAGTGGGTCCTCATTCTAAGCAAGGCAGGTTTCAGTTCAATACAAATAATTTTTTTAAATAATTGCAATTATCATGCGGCAAAATAAACTCCCCTGTGAAGCTGAGAGTTCTCCATCACAAGGCTTTGAAATGCAGGTTGAATGACTGTCACCACCCGCCAAGAAGCACGCCAGTCCCCCATCTCCAACTCAGAGACCAAGGGACCAGCTTTGTATCAAAACTATTAAGAGCCATCCCAGTGGCGTTGAACCAAGTCAAACTGCTGGTGGTCCGGCTCTGACCCAGGAACCTGGGTTCTCGCATCTGGGCCTTTGACTCTTCCTGATGAACAGGTCATTTTCTCAAACACTGATGTCAATAGCTGAAGCCACTGTTTTTCCTCTTGGTCCTCAAGAGCAAGCTGGGATCTCCCCTTCCATTCTCCCCACTATTTCTTAAGCTGGAATCTTATCTGCAAACCCCAGTGTCTATAGGTAGGTCTCCAAGACCACTCTCAAGGATAAGGCTGTCCAAACCCCCAAGGTATCAAATCATACAGCTGCCAACCTGGATGCGTGCCTGTTACCCACTGCCAAGAGACCTGATACCAGGCCTGGCCATCAATTTTAGAGCGACTAATAAAACTCCCTGCCACTAGCTCCTGATGAGTTGGACTTTAAGTCACCTGCTATATATCGGGCACTGAAGATACAAAAAATAAACAGTCCCAGCCCCCAACGATGCCCCAGTCTAGCAGGGAAATCATCATCTTAGCACACTGGTCATGCCATGAATAGAACATATGAATGAGAAATTAGAAGACACAGTGCTACTACTGAAATACAGAGAAGTCAAGTCATCAAAAATTCCTTGCTAATGTGGCAGTGAAGGCTCCCAGGACAGACTTCGGAGGATATGGCACTTGAGCTGGTTTTGAAGGAGTCGGATTTTGTCACTTGGAAAATGTGAAGGAGAGGAAGGTATTGCATTCCCCGCTGACAACAGAGTTTAAAACACAGCCAGAGGCATGAAACTCCCCGGCATGCTCAGGAAGTCGGGACTCACTAGTCCGGAATGACTAGAGCACCAGCGGCTGTGGCGGGTGTCTCTAGCAGCCACGCAGCCTCCGAAAGTCCATTTTGTCCCAGGTACAAGCCATTCAAGTGGGTCCACCCCGTTGTCAGAGCGAAGGGCAGCACAGTGGAGAAGTCGGTTGGCTCAAGATTCCTCAGCACCAGTGGTGGCCAGTCTGCTCCCAGAAGGGCACCTGAGGAAGTGTTTGTTCTGAGATTACATCCTTCCTATTTTCATGGAGTTAAAAGAGCAAATTCTTTTGTAAAATCAAGGACTTGTAGATGGTGTTTAGATTCTTCCTAAGAAACTCTTAGTCCCCCAAATTTTGGAGGGGAAATTTTGCTATTTGTGAATCCAAGCCTGGGAGGCACCTCAAGCAAAGGCCTTTGAGGTACTTTCCAAAACATATGTTTCTAAGAACCAGGACCTTCGTTCCAGACTCCCAGACCCCTTTCTCTCCATAGGTCAGATGCGGGGTTACCTGGCCAACTCCCTTTCTTCTCCAGTCATGACAACACCTCCTCCCAGCAACCCACGGCCCATCCCAGATGATAGATTGATGTGGGGTAACACTGAGGCTATTGGGTCCCTGATGAACTTGAGAGGCCTCTTCATGAACTTACAATTTGTCCCAGATCAGCTCTGAGCAAAGAGGTCAATCTGAAGAGCTTTTACAGATGGCGAATCTCATCTGTTGCCAGGAGTGCCAATTATCTTTCATTTATGTAGTAACTCTCCTCTGTTGCACCCCTAACTTTAACTCTTCCCGGGTCCACCATTACATCCCCACCTCAACACTCCCCCCACCCTGCGGAGTCATCCTCTCCCTCTCCCTCCCAAGTGCTATAAAATGGCAGTCTCTGACTATGCTGTGTTCCCTAGTGAGGGGTCAGGGATCCTACTTGCTAGAACCACAACTTTAAGACTCAAGACTTTAGGACTTTCCAAGGAAGAACTATGCACACGTTCCAAAGCAATACGGCCCATGCACTAGGCTACCTCAGCTATGCCCTTCACTCTTTTTCACTCTTCTGCCTCCTTTCCCTCTATCCCTTTTCAATACCTATTCTATCCCCATTCTAAATAGTGGTTATTTGGGATAGATTCTGCTTCTCTCCTTTGCATTTCCAAATTCAGACCATCTCATGCTCCACCTTCTACCTCTATGGTCCCTCGTCCACAGCAGGAGCTAATTTTGTGTATTTACCCACACGGAAATTCAACAAATGATTTACTTCTATTCAATAAATGCCTATTTATTGAGCTCTGGCAATATGCTAGGCATTCAGGATACAGAGATAAAAAGAGCCTGCTCTCTGCCCTCAGGGAGTCAGGGAAACAAGGGAAGAAGCAGTCTTCTGCCTGGCTCTGACTCAAAGTCTCTCCATTCGCCACCCCTCTCCTTGCACTCTAACCTGAGTCCCGTGGGTAATTAATGGAGATGAGTAATAGATTTTCAACAAGATGGTGCCTCTTGCAAGCTTAGAAAGTTTAGCAAAAGTGGTTTTATATGGTTCTAGTTGTTTTTCCCCCTTTGACCTTTTAAAAGCTCTGAAGACATGGCAAATATAACTTTGGACCAGCCGAATCCTTTCGAAGGGCAGATGGTATAGGACGGGTAACTTGGGGGACTGGACCACTCAGTAGATACAGTCTTTTCTGGGTTTCTGCCTTTCAGTCCCTATCTGGTTTGCTCTCTTTCCATGTCTCTCCTTCGGCTCATCTGATTTTTTCTCCCTCAAGATGGAGACGAACCAAAAGGCATGGGCACCTGCCAGCTATAAGGGCAAGCTTCAGAGAACGGGAGGAGCCATCGTGACCATAGGATGCTTCAGTTGGAGACCTTGCTTCTGAACCTACACCTTTCAGAAGAGGCTTTTCCCATTCATCAGAAACTCTCCACGTAGCATGTCTGCAGGAGTGACCCAGGCCCACTCATGTGCCACAATCTGCATAATGTCCTCACCCATGACCTCATTTAACTAAGTCAAGGACCTACCATTTCCTAGTACACTCACCTTAGATTCTGAACTGCCGAAGGAGAGCGTTTACCATTCTTCCTCCAGCCCCCCTCTGGCTTATTTATCATTTTTTTCTAACTACCAATATAGTTATTAGATACAAACCCATTGAGTTGGAGGATTCACACCCCAAAGCGCTCCTCTCTCCACAAAAGCCACCTCTGCCCTTTGCAATCATAGGCATTGGTTTTGCTAAGCTGCCATTCTTCTAACACCACTAATCTGAAGAAAGAGCTAAAAAGAGAAAAGCAGAGCTGGGATAGCAAAGAAATCAGGAAGGAGCTAGCAAAGGAGTGAGCTTCTCTTAGAACTGAGAACAGGGAGCAGGCACACTATACCTGAGCACCGTTCGTGGGCAACTCCCTTGTGATCGTGTCTACGGTGTCCCCAAACATTGCAGCCTGACCTTGCCATCGGGATCAAGGCACAGTGGAGAAAACGCCTATCAAGAATGAGTTCTAAGTGGCATGGGTGGAACCTAACTCTCCCTCTTCCGCTCACCTCCCATCCCTTGTCCTCCCACTCTGGCCCCACCGTCCTCCCCCACACTGACCCGTCTGACTAGGGCTGACTCACAGGGGTACAACTGTTCCCTTTCTTCCTCTCCTCACTGGATCCCCAACCCAGCCCTCCCCACACTCAAGCCCTCTGCCTTTCACATCCTTCTTTTCCAGGCTACCCACCAAAGGACAGGCGCTGTCTTTGTTATGCTAGACCCCAGGGAGAAAGACAAAGGAGGCAGCTTCTCTAGCTCCATTGCCCCTTCTGCGTCCC
The DNA here is from genome assembly GCF_023065955.2 of Ursus arctos. Lineage (NCBI taxonomy): Eukaryota > Metazoa > Chordata > Mammalia > Carnivora > Ursidae > Ursus > Ursus arctos. The sequence continues at coordinate 30,767,110 of NW_026622908.1, forward strand.
CCCAGCGGACTGGAAACCAGGAGTAGTGAATCCTGACCAGGTTCAGGCCTGCGTCTGTGAAAGTGAACGCCTCTGCGCTGGAAAGAGCTACCTGAGCTGCTCGGGGTAAAGAAACAGTCTTCCTGAGGCTCTCAGTGCTCTGGGAATGCGCTACCTGGGCGCTGCCTATGAGCCGAACTAACTTTGGTGAAACACAAAAACTTGGTGGTCACTTCCTCCTAGATGGCCTGTCTCTCTTTATCTACGTTAACTTCATTCCATGCTTCTGTCTCTCTCCTCTGGCCTCACTGTTTTCTTTGTCCACCCTTCTCTCACTCTCTTCATCTGGCATTATCCCCCCCCGCCACGCCCCAGGAGAGCTGGGAGAGCTGAGCAAATGCGGATGGCATGGCGGTGGGGATTCCAAGAGCTTTACCATCCCCTTAGCCTTGGGTGCCACTCACAGCGCGGCCCCACGGGGGCTGCAGCAAACAATGATCCCTAGTACTTCCTACCATTGCATCGCTCTACCCAGCCAGGGGCTTCCCGGCTCTCCACAGGGAGATCAGAGCCCCCTGCCAGAAGGCCCTCCCTGGTGGGCCCTTCCAACAGTCTCCTAACAAACTCTAGAGGCCTGCCAGGCCCACTGCAGCAACCAAACATAGGCACTTGAGACTCCAGCCTGCTGACAGCCGCCGTGACCCTGCCCTTCCCGCTGCCTTACTAAGTGTCATCTCGTCTGTTGACCTTCTCAGTGGTTCCATTTACAATTCCAGACTGGAAGGTTTCTTCTATCGTCGGTCAGTGAAGCTGTCTCTTTCCTCACCATCTCCCTTGCTGGCCATTTGACCTCACCTCAGCTAATAACTGAGGAACCAGGGGATGGACGGGAAAAGTCAGAAACTCTGGAGGCTAGAGAAATTAAGACGATGGGAAGCAGAAAGTATCCGCTTCCTTTTTTTTTTTTTTTTAAGATTTTATTTTATTTATTTGACACAGAGAGAGACAGCCAGCAAGAGAGGGAACACAAGCAGGGGAAGTGGGAGAGGAAGAAGCAGGCTCCCAGCGGAGGAGCCTGATGTGGGGCTCGATCTCAGAATGCCAGGATCACACTCTGAGCCAAAGGCAGACGCTTAACGACTGAGCCACCCAGGCGCTCCAGAAAGTATCAGCTTCCTCAAGCATGCCAATGGAACAAAGATAATCTCTTGCTTGCTCATCCTCCCTGAAAAGGGTACCTTGTGTCTAGGAATGGGATATATTTCTTCAGTAAATTATCCCAAACTGCCATTATGACTCTCATTCTATCAAGGCTCAGAGACTTGACAAGAAACTATCTTGCCCCAGAAGTTTCTGCCCCACACTGCTGCCGGCAGCCAGGACACACTCAGGCTACTTCAAGAAGCATACCATTCTCTGGAGAGCTTTCTCCTCTCCCCTCTGCTCCCCTTCCTGCTGGGAAGTTTCCTCTGAGGTCCATTTGCTCATACCAACTGAGACCCAGTTCTCAGCCTTTTGCTAAGACTCCTCGAGCAGACTGACCCTCATCAGTCCCCTCAGTCACAGAGTATCTCAGCTACCCTGGAGTCACTCAGAACTCGGGCTCTGCTACCCACATCCCACACCCACTGCCCCCTGAAATGACACCACCCCCACCCCCACCCCGCCGAGGCCCCAGCCACATGCCCATAAGCCTGGCAATGTCCAAGAAGACTCCCGAACAGACCACAGACTCCAGGGCTTGCTGAAGGCAGCCCCTGCCTTGTCCACACCCTTCTCTTCCCCCCTGCTTGCCTACCATTCTAGCAGTCCTTTTATTTGCATATACTATTAACACAAGTATTGTACACTTTTAGATTAAATATAGAGTACGTTCGTATTTTCTTTAAGATTTAGTTTGTATTAGTAGACTCTGAACACATCTTCCTCGGAAAGAGATGATCCTTCTTTTCCTTTGAGAAAAATTCCTTCGACAGAACTTGTATTTTCAGTATTAATTTTGGAAAACTGGGAAGACTGGGAAGCTGGCAATGGGTGTTGGGGGCTAGGGGTCTTAGCAGCCTTCAACAAGGAAACAAAGATGGAAATGTGAGCTGTGGACAACATTCGCTTCCCTTTGCTCATGACCTGACATCTTGCTCTCTGCCCATCACACTGACAGCCTACCTCTCCTTCCCACCCCTAAACCAGCCGCTCTACAGGTTAGAACTGAAGGATAGCAGGGCTTTGCACCCCCACTAGTCGGCAAAAAGAAGTCTCAGCTAAAGTACCAGACCCCGAAAAGGAGAGGGGCCACCCAGATGATGAGGGAGACAAAACTACAAAGATGAACTTTCTGGGCAGACTGGGAGAGGCTGGCCCACCCAAGCAGGGCAAAGAAGACAGTACAGTGGAGGAGACAAGCCCTGGAGTCTGGAAAGAATTCATTTCCCACAAAACCAAGCTGAGAACGGGTTTGGAATCCAACAGAGCCAAACAGCTAATAGCGAAGCGTAGGATCACAAGGGGTTACAAACCAGTCGGAAAGATCTCTTGACTTCCATCGTTCACGTTTTCTTATTTGGGTTGGTTTTTTGTTTGTTTTACTTTTTATTTCCCTGAAAAAGTTCCCTTGAAGAAGTCCAGTCTTTTCATAGGCTGCTATGTTGAAAGAGCTCTACTCACTCCCGTGGCAACAATAACATCGCAGTCAACCTGGCACCCTCTCTCCTGCCTGTCCTGCCCTTCTCCGAAGAGGGGCTTTGGGGGAGGAAAGGAGAACTGGACAGAGAAGGACAATAGTAAGAAAATGCCTCCCGAGGACAGGGAGCTTTTATTTCTTTTGAGACTTACAACACATTAGATGGTATTCCTCCCATCCACAAATAGGAAAACAATTCTCCTGGATACCTGAAGCATCCAATACCCATCTCTGTATCTGTGGCCTCTAGGCAGACTTGATTTCATAGCGTAACCACCAGAAGAGCAAAGTGATACCAAGAGAGCTCTCTGCTATCCATCCCTGTCCGCCCCTCAACACTCCTCTCTCCTCTCCTAACCAGAGTATTCCAGCTGATGAAAGGGATAAGGACTTGCAACTTCTTCCTGCCCCTTACTCCACATTTTATCCCCCATCATATCTTTCCCCATAGTTGCCCATGTGCAGGGGAAAGGCGACAGTTGGCATGATTTGTCCCCCAGAAATGCTCTTCATTGTTGGGAAACTAGTACAAGCCACTGTCTCTGAATCACTTCAACTCCCCGTTGAGCCAAGGAGCCATGATTTTTGGCAAGTAGTGGCACCTACTGCAAATTTCGCTCAGTTGTATTATGGTCGGAGCACAGGGCTCTACATTCTTCATCGAGGGGGTAAATATCCCTTGAGAAGGAGCATAATCACTATGAGGAAAAGCAGCCAGAGAGAGGCAGAGGCTATGTTACTGTTTCTCTGTCTTTCCATCTGTGTGTATAGTATCATCATGGCTCGGGCTCTCCCCAGCCCTGTCTCCCCTGTTCTTTCCTCCCTGCCCTCCCTTCCTACTCCTCATTTTACTGTAAGACACATGATGGATGGCCGGCAAAGAGGCTGAGAAGGATGGGAAGTCAACTCTTGCTGATAGGCCAGTGGCAGGACACGGCCTGGGAAGGACAGGGTAGGGAGGGGATTTGTGTGTCTGCCTGCCCTCCTCCCACAAACTGTTTCTCCCTTCAGAATAAGTCCTCTCTGCCTACCTGACAACCCCCCCTCAGCTCCTCACAACCCCCTCGTGACCATCAGACCCCACCACTACTTCCTGTGGCAGGAGGGAAGACCCTGGTTAAGATACTGTGAGATCGGGGATAATTAGCTCCTGGCCAGCCAGCCAGCCCCTTCCTCCTGGACAGTTCCCACACCTGGGAGTGTGTAAGGCCACTGCTCAGGGAAGGCAGTCGCCCTCCTGCACGGACAGCCCAGTTTCCTTTATGGACACACTTCCCACACACTGGGAGAGGGAGCTGAAGCGAGCGCAGAGGATGAAGGTCTCGTTCCGTCGCCGCAGGAAACCCTGGGCTCTTTCTGAACGTCTTTGGTGTAGTATTGGAACCATCGCAGGAAAAGGAGCACAGAGAGACCTCCTTAGATGACCTCTGGCGATTCTCTGGAGCACTGGTTTGCCTCTCTCACCTCTGGTTATGTCCTCTTCTCCATCTCTGACTCATTCGTGACCCTCTCTGGCCTATCTGGTTTCCCTCTGAGGGGAGGGGAGAGCACCGTCCCCCCCCACCACCAGCCGGCTTCCGGGCCCTGTTTAGTAGCTGTGTTCTTCTTGCCCAGGCCCTGCTTCTGGCCTAGCTTCCTGCCTGGGTCCCAGCTCACTTCATCAGAAGCATTTCTACTCACTGAGGGTGAGCAAACCACCCAAAGAGCATCAGAAACTAGCCTTCGCTGAAGGCCAATCTAGGGCACAGCCACCGCCACCGCTCCGTGCCTGGGCCAACAGCCCTCTCATGATGGGTGCTAGACCACTGCCTTAGTGCCCCCACTGCGATGCCACTATCTTGTCACATCCCAGCATGAGAAACATCGCTGCTCCAAAGCAGCTCGTTCTGCTCCTTATCCCACTGCTTGTTTCCACCCTTGATCCGCGGAGGTGAAAAAGGGTAGCAGCTTCCAGAAGCTGACTTCTGAGATTTGGCTCTTACAAGCACCCCACTGCCTAGCTCATGATGATAAGATCATCAGGAGTTGCCTGTGAGCCCCAGCAAGATTCTGAGGGATTTATATAAAGCGGGTATAAGTTAGTATGACTTTGTATGTAATGCTTTCTGGAATCTGGGAAGACTCTGAGAACTCAATCAATTTTCTTCGAAAATTAGTGGAACCATATTCAGTGGAAGTAGAGACAGAAAAACTGTGAGGACCTGGCAGCCAATGAGCTCTTTTTATGGCTGCCTCTCTCAGCTCTCTCAGTCCGTTTTGCCTCAGTCGCTGGTCTCCATTCTGCCTCAGTCGCTCTCATCCTCATCTTTGTCTTCCTCTCTGTAGCTCCTCATATCGGCTCCTAGATCTCTCTGGCCGACCTTATCCCCTGCTACCCTTTTTTTCTCCCTAGATACTAGGGACCAGAGCCCCTTCACTCAGGTAAGTAGTCCAAGTAGCTTTGAGCTTCAGCTGTGGGCCGGCCTGTTCCCCACCCTCTGGCACACTAAGGGTAATTTGGGGATTCAAAAGCATTCTTCACTCTTCTTCCAACATCCCGTTCTCTTAGCTATCTCAGTGCTGCCCGCTCTGCACCCCCCCAGCAAAGGCCTGGGATTCAGTGACTCACGATGGGAACACGGAAAAGAGCGAGGATAGGGAAGGCCACGGAAAATGGGGTATGATGTGTGGAGTTTCCTTTTCTCTCAGAACCTTTAGGAACTGCACTGTGCACTCTCCAGGGTATTCAGGAGCCTCCATTGATTGATATTACACACTTCCTGTCTAAACAGAAAATGGCTTTCTTATTTCAGGACCTCTTGGGGGATGCTTCCCCTCACAGCCCTCGAAGAGCAGTGGTCCCTGAGGGAGTTGACACTTGTGTCAATGATTGAAGGGAATTTCCAATGGAGTCTTGAATCTTAGCACCGTTGCCTTTGCCCAGGAGAGAGGACTAAAGGGGTTGCTCCCCCCCTCACCCCGGCCCCACCCCAGCAACCAGGACAGCTGTACTTCCCATTCTCCTCCTCACCTGCTCCTCCCTCTCTCACCCTTCACGTCTATCTGGCCTTATTTAAGATTGATTTGGGAAGGATAGGATGACCTCGCCTCGCTCCTACAGCCCATCCTTTGGGCTCCCAGCTCCAGCACTCACCAGCCCTTACTCTTTAGTTTAAGCCTCCCTTCTCATCCCCCCGATGGAGGGGTAGCTTCTGTGATTCTCAAAAGTACAGGGGAGACAGAGAAAGCAGTTGGAATGGCCTGTCTTCCTGGCTCCCTTTTTCTTCATTCAGTTCCTATTCCATGTGAACTATCGGACTCAAGCAGCCCCTCGCCCACCCGTCCAAGAGGAGCAATGGTAATAGCTGGCACTTACTGAGTGACAACTATATGGCAAGCATGCATTTGCTCAGCTTTTCCCAGACACCAGCTCTGAGTTCCTACAACAGACTCTCTTTCCTTTGCCATCCTTCCCATCTCTTTTAACTCCCTGTCTCTTCTCTCTCCACCTCTGACTTCCTCCTCTAAAAAGCTGTGTGGTGATTCACCGCTATTCTTCCAGAAGCCACATCTTCTGTGATTGTACCCTGAAAGTACCCCTCCATCTCTGCGCTCCAACCATCCCCACATACTCTAAAGAATCATTCTGCAGTCCAGGCCTCCCTTTTACCATCCAAGCCAGCTCTTACTTAGAGGCCTTTGCAGAGAGACTATTTCCATGTGCAAGAAGAAAGGGGGGCTAAACAGAAGGGGGAATGAACCACGAGAGACTGTGGACTCTGGGAAACAAACTTAGGGCTTCAGAGGGGAGGGGGTGGGGGAATGGGATAGGCTGGTGATGGGTAGTAAGGAGGGCATGTATTGCATGGTGCACTGGGTGTTATACACAAGTAATGAATCATCGAACTTTACATCAAAAACTAGGGATGTACTGTATGGTGACTAACATAATAAAAAATATTATTAAAAAAAAAAATTAAAAAAAAAAAAAAAGAATGCCACAACCACTGCCTTGTGGCCTGCCAGCCTGGTCCCTACCCCTGGGCCTTTATAGAGTCCCCAGCAGTGACCCCATCATTTCACCCAGGTCCCAGAACCTATCCAGGCCTCAGGAACAGCCGCAGCTTTTCATACAAACGCTGCAAAACACATCTTGAACTCCGGCCTTCTGAGGGAGTCCCCACTCTCCGCCACCTTTCCTCCCTCCGGCCCACTCACTTTCCCACCAACTTCTTAACAAATCAAGCCCCCCTTTACTAAAGTGACTCCTTCAGTATGACAAAACCATATTCTTTTGGAGGATTCATTTTGTACTTTTAGACCCCCAAATGTGTTCCTCCTTTTGAGAGAGAAAATTGCCTTTCACTCTTTACTATAAACGACACTGGATTTTAAGCATGAAAAATGGCTGAACCAATATTGTCTCAACCGTTACCTTAGGGTCTCGCGATGAGAGATCTGTCAGGTAACTGCCACCGCCCTTCCCAGACTCATCATCCATTGCATTACTGACCTGTCAATCACTTCTGCTGGGCCAATGACCAGCACGGCCTCACAGGAAACAGGTGGGGGGGCAGATGAATGGTTTCCCGGGGTGTTCAAACTTGCCGACTGTCCTGCTCCTGACGTGTGTTGCCCTCGCTGCTGAGACTATGCGACATGGACAAGTGGGCAGTGGGGAAGGGACAATCGAGTCGGCCCAGACCCACGCGCAGGTTGGGGCCCTTGGAGGAAGCAGGGAAAAAAGCTTAGCACCAACGTTGGGCGTTAGTAATAGTGATAGTAATTGGATTCTGCCCCACCCCTGCTACTCCCCTGTGTGACCGTGGGTCAACGTTCCGGGACCCGGGGCCTCAGCTGCTTTTTCATGGAGTTGGTCGATTCGCCATGATCTCTCAAACCCCTTTTCTTTTGATATTTTGGAAGACACCTTGCCTCAAGAGAGGGAGAACCCATCTTAACCACAGTCCAGCTAATTGACCATAAGGGAAGGCAGTGGGCCAGAGGTGAAGAAGCACTTTGACGATTCAGAACCAAGGGAATGCTCAAATGAAGGAAGGATGCCCTTTCGGCTAGGGAGAACTTTGGGCCCTGGCCCTGGGGGTGGGTGGGGGATCAGGGTCGCTGGCAGTTGCTTACCGGAGGGTCCTCTGAGTGCAGACTCCAAAGAAAGGATGCTTTTCAGTCCAGGGTCTACTCAAGCAGGGTCAGTGGTAAATCTAATGGAGTTTGAAGAATCCCCTCTAGCCCTGCACTAACCCTGCACATGGGTTGTTTCGTTTTTTTCCTGCAGTTTCCTGTAAGAGGTCCTTTTGAAAATTTCCCACTCGCCAAACTGAACAAGCCTTTGTACCCACAACCAGAGTGAGCTCCCTGCATTTGCTGTCTTCTCTTGTTTTTTCAACCAACCTCCTCCAGAAACTGACAGTGACTTTTGGGCTTTTCCAGTGGATGCTGGAACACCATTTCCTGCAGCCTGGGGGAGAAGGCAGAATAATTGTTTGGCAGCAAGAGGTGAGTGTGGGGGGCGCCTGGGTAGCGCAGTCGTTAAAGCGTCTGCCTTCGGCTCAGGGCGTGATCCCGGCGTTCCGGGATCAAGTCCCACATCGGGCTCCTCCGCTATGGGCCTGCTTCTTCCTCTCCCGCTCCCCCTGCTTGTGTTCCCTCTCTCGCTGGCTGTCTCTCTGTTAAATAAATAAATAAAATCTTTAAAAAAAAAAAAAAAAAAAAAAGAGGTGAGTGTGGGCAGGGAAAGTGGAACTCCTCCTCCATCCAGCCTCCTCTCTCCTCTTCTCCTCCTCATATCCTTCTCTCCAGCCCTTCCCTCCTCCTACCTGCTGACTTTAGCCCCCTCCAACTTCCACGTTTCACTCCCTCCCCCGAGAAACTCAGGAGATCTCAAGGCATGTTCAGGAAGGACTATTTCCTGGCACAGGCTCTCCATTGTCTGCTCCACTGAGAAGCAATCAGCTTCCAGAAAGTTTGAGAAACTGCTTTTCAGCAAGAGGGCACCCCAGTGAGTTTAGGGAGATGGTCTGTAGGGAGCACAGTTGGCAAAGCCATATTTCTGACCGCTGGAGCAGGAGTGCTTGACATTGGCCCTTGTGAATTAGGAGCTGTCAGCTGTGGAGGTGTCATAAGTTTGTCCAGACCCAAAGTAACTCTTGCTGCTTAAGCTTCTGCCAAAAAGATTTCTACTTTTCAAACCATCAGCCTCCCCACAGAGGGTGTCTCATTTTCCCTCTGTCTCCTTTTTCTCACTCACTCTGTTATCCTTCCTGTCTCTTCTCTTGCGTCTTTTCTCTCTGGTTTGATCTTTTGCTCCCTTTTGTTTTCTGAGGCCACACGGGAGCCTGGAGAAGATGCGGGGCTGGTGGTAATCCAAACAAGGAGACTTAACCTGCGCACCTGCCCTCGCGGGAGTGAACGTTGCCCCCCAGGCCAGGTCCTCAGATGCTCTCTCGGGCACCATCTTGGTACCGGGTTTGTTCTCCAGGCCTACCACCGATGGGTACCCCACACTCCAGCCCAACATCCCCAGGGATGAGAAACTCAGGCCCCCTATCCCGTGCCCCCCCCACGCAGCAGGCCCTCACAGAAGCAAAACGCAGTTGTCTAGACTCCGGCGTACTGAGGCCGGGCCCCAATCCTGTCAACCTCCCCCTCCTGTCAATTGATCACTCAATAAAAATCTTGTTGAATTGTATTCCTGTGTCTAAAGTATCCTCTCGGTATCTCCTGTTTCAAAATAGAACATTAAATTGCATTCTCCCCTCCTTCTCCTCTTCCCCATTGTATCTGTTCTGGGACCAAAATGATTGGGAGAGACTGAGGGGGAAGGGAAAGTTGGGGAAGGTGTGAACGGGTCCATTTCTCAGTAGATAACAACCATGAACTTGGCTCCACACTCATGGGCAAAGACCCCTGCTCTCCCCGACAAGATGGTTTTGCTGAGTTCAGGACACAGCAGTCGGGGAGGGGGACACTTCCCCTGCTTTGTAGGACATCCTGTAACAAAGATTTACAGGTGAAAAGGATCTTTGTGGTACTCGTAATAAAAAAAGCCCTAACATAGTTACATTTGTCGGTCCGTTTAGTCCGCTGTTAAAAATACATTTGAAAACACTTTTTTTCACGACAAGAGTAAAAAGGGTATTCCCAAACTGTATGTGCGTATGTTCATAACCTCGTAAAGCATCTGTGTGCACAGAACAGACCAGAAAGATAAATACCAAACATTCCCAAAGAGGTTGAAATCATGGCTGATTTTTACTTTGTTACCCATTTCTGATTTTCAACCGTGAACATGTATTATAACCAGGGGAGAAAAATTTGCAAAAGGAGTTGGTTCTTCCTGGTCATCAGCGGAGAAGGAATCGGAGCTGGTGCCTTCAGGGAGCTGTTAGGGCTGGTGGTCCCTGCGTGACCCCTTGGGCCGGTGGAGGTGGAAGGCCCTAAAGGGAGCCAAGATCCTACAATCCTGCAAGTTGTCAGGAAGGAACAGATGGATCTAGATCTGGTGGAGGACAAGACGGAAGGTGTCCCACCTCCTCTGCAGTCACTCTTCCTTTCTCTTACACCTTCTCCGTGCTGGCGTGACACGCACTCCATACTTAAGGGCAAAAGACGTGGGTTCAGATCCCAACCCTAGCACCTCCTAGCTCCTTGCACCTCAGAGCCTTTGCCATTGTTTTTCCCTGCTTCTGGAATGCCATGTCCCCAGATCTTCATGTTTGCTCCATTCCTGGCATTTGGGTCTCCACAAAAATGGCGTCTCCTCAAAGAGTTCCTCCAGTCACTTTCCATAAGGTTTTTTCTATTTTCTCTGAGCACCTAATTACACTTACATCTGTGCCTTATTGCTTATCGTCTCCTAGAAATTAAATTCCTTGGGAGCAGGAATCTTGTCAAGCGCCATTGCCTAAAACACTGCCTGTCACTACGTGAGCCAAGCACTGGGCCATACATTTTCACCGGGTTTTCTAATTTATTCTTCCTAAGAACCTCGTGTGGTGTTCGTAGGAGGGAAAGGTGATGAACAGAGAGGTGAGGTACAATGAGTAAGTGGCAGAGCCCAAATTAGAACTAATTCCAGAATACTTTCCACTTCACTACCCTTCCCTCCCACGCAGCCGGCATGGGGCCTGTGTTGGAGAGACAGGGTTGGCACAGTTCAAGGGCAGGGAACATCAAGAGCCAAGTGTCTGAGTCCAGAAAGTTCAAAATAGTGAAAAGTTGGAATTGGGTCCGGTCATGGGAAATAGTGGGAGTAACTGGTGGAAAGAGCCAGAGGGGCTTGGTTGCGATTCAGGAGCCATTTTACAAGTGGCTGAGCCACACACAGTCTCTTCTATTAGGTCCATAAATAGAAATGGAACACCTCCTGTGGGCTTTAAGAGATTCGGACCATCCCTAGAATGGGCAGTCCCTGTCCTTAATGGAACACTTACTGTGTGCTCCACGTGGCTCAGAACCCATCCAAGCTGGGAGATTCTTGTCCATGTCTTCCCGGGAGTCTGGGGTACCGCATCGAGCCCACTGGGTGTCTGGTTAGCTGGGGTTACCTGCCCTGAGCAGAGACAGATGGGAGATTTCAGTCATCATTAAGGTTTATTGACCAGCACGGCTGGAATTTCCCAGAGAGAGGAATTAATCTTGCTACCGACTGAGAGCAGACATCCTGCTGGGAGTAGTTACATAAATTCTGTTGCTCAAATTAATTAGGATTGTGATTCATTTGTTTAATGAGGAAGAATCTGATGGTGGCACGAGGCGAGCCGGCGAGGCCTTTCAGGGCCCAGGTGACACTGCAGCAGGTGGGAGGACGGGACTGGTTAGAACAGGGATCTGACATGGGTGGAAGGATGTGGCCAGTCAGTAAGAAGGATAAACTGAGGTAGACAGAGACAACCCATCACAATATGGTGCTGGTTTGGGCCTCACAAAGTTCATGCCTCACCAGCTCCTGGGTGCAGAAGGGCCCCTCCTGAGAAGACTCACCCAGTCTTCCATCCTCCTCTTTTGTCCAAGCTGTGAAGACAAGATGCTAACAGCTGAAACCACGTCAGCAGCACTGCCAGGACCCACCCAGCCTTTCCCTCCCATCCCCCTAAATGTCAGATTATATTATTCACAGGAGGAAGGAGTCTTTCAATAAAGCACAGACTGATTACCCGAAGCGTGTAGAAATAGTTTTCTCTTACTCCCACCTCCACTTAGAAAGAACTTCCTCCCTTCTACCCAAAACACCCCTGCTGCCTGTTGAAGGTGAACCCCAAGCCCCACTGGCATCCTTCACTCTTATTGGGAGGCCCCTTCTGGCCTGGGCCTTCTCTTGCGTAAGACCTAGGTCTTGGCTGTAATAATACGGTGAGAAGCTGGTGGTCGGACCAGGGAATAGCAGTGGGGGTGGAGAGAAGCATGCCCAGCTGCAAGGGGCATCATTCACATTACAGTCTATGTGGATGGTGCCCTTTGGGGTAGAGACAGAAATGCTGTTTCCTTAGGACTTACTCACTCGAGCCAACTTCTACAGAAATCCCTAGGGAGCCTTGTTTTCTTTCTAGGCTCCCCCACCTCTTATTATGACTGACCAGGAGAGCACAGCCGGCATGCGCCATGCGTTGGGCACCCCGGAATTTTCATGAAGCACAAACATGGCTAAGGGCATGTGTTTGGCTGCCCAAGGAGCTTCATCCTCTTCCCAAACAAGGCCAAGATGCTCGGCCTGGAGCTCTGTTGCCTCACTTAGAGAGTGGATAGCCACAGAGGAGCACTGATCTGGGGACCCGAAGTCCGAAACCAGCAACCCAGGACAAGTCTTGTGAACTCTCTCCGTCTCTGTTCCTTCATCCTTGAAAGGCACCTACCTTCTGCTCTGGGAGAACAGAGCTTCCGTTCTTACACCCCACGGACTGGCCCCTCTTCAGCAGCCACAGAGATCTTTTTAACACGTAAGTCAGATCTTGTCATTTCTCAGGTTTTCAAACCCTCCGAAGGCTTTCCAACACTTTCAGATTAGAAAAAAAAAAGTCCGCTGGCTAAGGAGGCCCATATGATCTAGTCCTGCCTTCCTTGACCTCATCGCCTGCAGCAGCCCTCTCTCACTCCATGAGGCCCTCACACCTGCTCGCACCTTCCCCTGGAACATTCTTCCCCAGCTCCTTACATGGGTGGAAACTTAACATGTCTTGCCCTGCTTACGTGTCACCTTGGGGAGACCTTCCCCGACTACCCGATCTAAAGCAGCCCAGGCTCCCTGCATCACCCTGCCTTATTTTTCATCAGAACACCTTTTACTAGTGGCCTCTTCATTGGTTTGTTCTCTCTCCTCTTCACATTGAATTTGAGGCCTAGAGACCCGGGACCTTCCCCATCGCATCAGTCAGGGTCCAATTAGGAAAACGGGAATCGGGACGCCTGGGTGGCACAGCGGTTAAGCGTCTGCCTTCGGCTCAGGGCGTGATCCCGGTGTTATGGGATCGAGCCCCACATCAGGCTCCTCCATTATGAGCCTGCTTCTTCCTCTCCCACTCCCCCTACTTGTGTTCCCTCTCTCGCTGGCTGTCTCTATCTCTGTCGAATAAATAAATAAAATCTTAAAAAAAAAAAAAAAGGAAAACGGGAATCGTGCCAGATATCTCCACAGTGATAATTCAATGAAAGGAATCAGTTTAAAACAAATTAGAAGGAGAGAAAAAATTAAAAGGCAGCACTGAAGTAAGACAGAAGTAAGAACTGCAGGAAACAGTGGGATTATGGGACTCGAGGAACTCGGAGGAGGAGGAGTCTGCTGAGCTGGGACCCACCCTCTAGCCGCCGCTCGCCTCCGAGGAGGCACGGGAGGCCAGAGCCAGCTGCTGCCACCGGGAAGAGGGGCCAGCGGCAGGGCAATCCTGATGGGATCCAGCTGGCAAAGAAGGATGGGGCAGGTTGTTCCTCCTGCCTCCAGCCTCCCTCTAGTGCGGGCAGAAACGGAAGTCCCACGACCATGGAGAAACCCGTGTATAGCCTCCCCACCCAGCCTCACACGGCAGCATGTAACAGATAGATTCGGGCCTGGGAGGTAGCGGCCAGATGGCTAGAACACCTCTCTTGCACACTCCCTTCGCCCCCACGCTGGAGGAGTGCCTGGCATAGAGCACTCAATATTTGTTGAACGGATGAATGAACGAATGATGGAAGAGGTACCACATAGGGTGGTAGTAGGTAGGGGTACAGAGACGAAGGGGAGACTCTGATCACACTCTAATAAGACAGACAGACACCGTTTATGGTTCTGGATAAGTGTAAGCAGAAATACCCACAGTTTGCTAGAAGCCCAGGGGCAGGGGTCGGGCTCACTGTGGCCACCATCAGGGAAGACCTCCTGCGGGGGCACCATGCTTCAGCTTGATGTTCAAGGGCAAAGAGGATTCAGGAGGCACAGAGGAAGCCTGAGGGTCAACGATGTACAGATGCAGGGGCTTCAGGTCTGGGAAGAGGTCATGCAAAGGCAGAGAGCTTGGCGGGAGTGACTCAAGAAGTTCGCGGTGGCTGGAGCCTCCATGGGAAGTGGCAATGGCTGGGCCTGGAGCGTGAAGGCCTCATACCTTACTCGGAGTACCAGCCAAGGCCCAGGAGCCAGGGAGGGACGTATGTGATCTGAGGATTGTGATTTTGCAAAGATGAGAACGAAGGCTGGAGGCCAGTTAGAAAACTGTTCGAACATACCTGAGCCGAGAGGATGGGCACCCATCTAACTGTGCCTCTAGCGGACGCAGCGAGCCATACGGAGCTTACACCACAATAAAGCTGCTTTAAGATGAAAACCAAATGCTGGGGATCTGAGCCGAGGCCCCAGGAGCCGAGGGCTGGAGGAAGAGAAGGAAAAGCTTAGGAGGCGCTGGGATGCCTCCACCCGGGCTCCCCCATCACAGGATAACCCAAGCTGAGGGGCCCTGAGAGTCTGCCAGTTCCTAGCATCTTCCGCCTGGCGAGCCCGCCAGATCCGGGAGTGGGAAGGGGCGTTCAGAGGCTGCGTCAGTGTCTGCTCAGGACACAGAGCTCCACTCGGCTGGGTCACCTGAAGAAACGCTAGTGAGGAGGGACTGCCTCCAGAGAGATGGGCAGGATGAAAGGAACCAGGAAGGGGCACTAGGAACCCCTGAGGCTGCAGACAGCTGGAAGTGTCAGGGCAGAAGGAGTGCTGCTGGAGCAGGGGGGGGGGGGGGGGGGGCGGGGGGGGCAGTGCTGGGCCAGAGCGGAAGGGCTGCTGGGCAGGAGCACTCTGTCCTCCCTCCTCCCACCCTCCAGTCTCCTGCCAGTGGCCAAACCAAAGTGGAGCCAACTGGCAAGAGCACCCATTGATTTGTTTCACAGGGGTCAGAGGCACAGAGCAGGTCAAAGAAGGGGAGACCCTAAATCAGAAGGGACAGAAAATCACAGCCTAAGGGCTCTCCATGTGCACCCCACTGTTTTTCCTAGAAGACTCAGAGAGAGGGGGCAACTTGGCCAAGGTCGAGTAGCAAGTTCGGAAAGGCCCCTCCATCTCCTTTGGGGTCAGGGTTCATTGCCTCCCGGGCTCGCACGGAAGGCGGCCAAGTGAGGACAGCCCACCGTCCCGGAGCTGCAGCTGCAAATCCAAATTAACCAGAGGAAGGCAGCCGAGCAAGGTCAGCAGCAGGCGGTGTCAGGGAGGATGAGCGCCTGAGAGTTGGCCATGCACCCTCCGTGTCTGGAAGGTAACAGACACCTGCTTCCTTGTCTTTTTGTACCTGCCCCCTGACCCCCATTTACCTCTCTTGAGCCCTCCCCAGGTGTGGGGGGGGACAGGAGCACAGCCCTGGGATTGGCAGGGACAAGGGGAGGAGCTTTGCTTCCCCCTGGTAGCCAGCCTCGCTCATTGATTCCCTAGAGCTGCTCACTGATCCAGCACAAGATGGTTTAATTGAAGTCATTACAATAAATGGTGCAGAAAAGCAACACCCTTAGTCTGCCAGGAGGCTCAGAGAAGCTGGGGGAGTGTGCGGGGAAACCCAGCAGCAGCAATGGAAGGAAGCTCGTCGGTGCTGTGGCGGAGAAGGGACTGGACTGAGCAGTCACGCCATCCTGGGTTCGAGTTCTGACTGGGTCCCTTGCAAGCCATGCACCCTTAGTAAAGCCCCTTTATCTACCTGAGCTTCTGTGTCCTCATGCAGAAAGCGGGGTTGTTGTTGCCTGTCTGTCATCCAAGGCTACTCACAGCCCTGGGTCCTGCCTGCACCTCCTGCCCCATCCCCTACTGTCTTCACACTGTGCTGTCTTCACACTGCGCTCACCCCACAAGACTTGCTGTTCCCTGACACACCACGCCTCACATGGTCCCTCTTCCTGAAATACCCTGCCCACATCTTCCCCTGGTAATTCCAGCTTACCTTTCAAGATTCGGATCAAGGGGCACCTTCTCCAGGAAGCCTTCCCTCCTTCATACCATGTCTCCTTCCCCCTGAACACCTCTAGCACTTTCTAACGTCGACACCCATTTGGCAAGCAACACTCGCCGTCTGCTTAGCGATCTTTCCCCTCCCGTAGTTTGTCTTCTCATCTAAATAACGAGCAGGAACTGGATCTTCTCTTTCTCACCCTTATGGGAGAAAATATCACTTGCCTAACGTTGTAATTGTACCCAGGGGAGGAGTGCCAAGGTGGAGTGAGGGGCAGAGATTCAGAGCCCAGGGACGGGTGCAGAAAGAACGCAGCAGGCCCTGGTAGATGACACTCTACCCTGAGCTCCCTTCCCAGATAATTAGGATGATTCAGCCATTATATTTGTACATCTTTTGCATGAGACACAGCCCCTCTTTGTGCCAAAGCCCAGCTGGCTCTCTGCTCAGTTTCCTGAACTTATGTCTGATTCCGTGGCAGAGGACGGAGGATCCAGGTCATGAAATCATCAAATTTTAGCATCAAAAGAAGCATAATCCCGTAGCGAAAGTGATATCGTGGCACCTCCAAGTCTAAATCATAAGAAGCCTTTGCAGCTCCCACCGGGGCGTCTTAGAACACTCAGCTTGGAATGTTCTGTCTCAGAACTCAGAGACCACACCATGGGAAGCCCCAGCCACATGGAGAATCCCGATCAACGGGGCCATCTGCCAGGCCCAGCCAAGCCCCCAGCTCTCACTGTGAGCATCTGTGAGAGTGAGCCGGCTCGGCCATCCAGCCCCAGCAAGCCTGCCCGTGACTCCAGTCCCAACCACGATCTGATGAGAAATACCTAGAAAGAAGTTCGCAGCTGAGCCCAGTCCACTCCAGGAACTGTAAGGAATAATGATAAATTCTTGTTGCACGTTTCTGAAAAGTTTTTGTAAAGAGATCCTGTAGAGACCGAAGCTCAGAAATTCCACGTGATGCGTCCAAGGTCGCGCGGCGAGGCCGAGTCTGGAGCATCCAGCTGCGGCCCCCTTACCGCCAGCATCGGAGAAGATAAGGAGGCGTGAGCTCTTTGGGGCAAGGCTGAAGAGGGAGGGAGGGACAAAGCTGGAGTTTATAGAAAACATCCCAAGTGAATTCTGTTCAGGAAAAAAAACCTTCCTTGAATGTGTATGATTTTTTTTTCTTTTAATTTTCAAAGAGCATCTCATACCTTCTGAGAGTTTAACAGAGTTAATTGCCCTGAATTTCAGCCTTGGGTTGGTTTTATTTTTCCTTCCCCCTTGAGATAATTAGCCATAAGCTTACCTGAGTACATTTGTCATGTCAGGAAGACAATGGCTTCAAAGGAAGGGAAAGGGCCCAGAAAAGAAGGCCAAGTGGCAAAGCAAAATCTCAAACCTCCTAGGGAAATATTCACATTTCCCGAATGATCTGTCATCAGAACTGCATGCGCGGGACCGGACAGGGCACTAGCATCGGAGCAAGCCTTCCCGGGCCAGCCTCTGCTCCCAGTAGGGCTTTGAGTACCAAACCCATGCCCGGGGCAAAAGCAACACTCCGTCCCCATTTCCCCATCATCTATTTGGCTAACCCGCAGGCCCAAAGGAAAATCTTTCATTTTCAGTCCCCTCAATTTAAGCAACATTTTCAAGGCCCGTCCCGCTCCAGATACTGCAATGGAGGATTCAGGGGAGATGCATGGCACTGTAAGGATAGAACCAAGCCATCTGGCCTTCGTTTTTACCTTTGAACTCATGTGAAAGGTATTAGCTTTACATTCGTATGGTTCTCAGTCTGAGCTCCCGAGCCCCATCGGTGATTGCTTTGAAGCGTCGCTGTGAGAAGCCACCATTTTGGGCCATCATCTACCATCCACACCCTGTCCCAAGGGTTTTATTTGTTTATTTATTTATTCATCTATTCATTCATTCATTTATGTTAGAGCTGGGGGAGGGGCAAAAGGAGAGGGACCAAAAGAATCTTAGGCGGGCTCCACGCCCAGCATGGAGCCAAGGGCTTAATTTATTTTGCCTCATGTTTAATCTTCCAACAACCCTATGCAGGAAGGAGGAGTACCTCATTCTAAGGATAAGACAATTTAGTCTCAAAAGGGAATGCGTTCCAAATAGCAGGGCTGTAATTTACACCTAGGATCTGCCCTTTCCCAGACGCTGATTGGATCAGTTATATATTGCTACGATCACACCGTGAACAAATCACCACAAAACACCCACGGGACGCAGTAATAGCATGTGCTGCTTACTCATCTGGGACGGTTAGCTACATGGTTCTGCTGATTCTGGCCAGGCTCACTAACAGGCCTACCCCGGGGCTGGCCATTGAGGGACGGAGGCTGCCTCGGCTGGGTCCGTGCGGGCCACTCAGCTCTGCTCCGCATGGCCGTTCTTCTCCGTCAGGCCTTCCCAAGCGTGTTCTCCTGACGGGGGCGGAGGTACGAGAAAGCAGGCAAACCACATGGATGGGACAAGTCCTAAGCAGATTCTGCTTACACCACATTTGCCTTTGTCCCAGGGGCCAGAGCAAGTCACATCGCCAAGCCCAGAGGAGAAGGAGGAGGACGTTGCCAATGACGCGGCAAAGGGTGTGGGTGCGGGGGAAGACAAAGATTTGTGACCACACTTTTGCAGTCCTCCACACCGACATTGGGCAAGCTATAGCCCCTTCTTGGAGCCTCTGTTCCTGCATTTTTTTTTTAACTGGATTATGTCTATTGTGTAGGTCAGCTAAGAGCATTCAACAAGATAATTTCCGTGAAACACTAACGAAGTCAAAAGTCTTCTTTCTCCTGGTGTATTTCAAGGATACCAGCCTGGGGTGTACTGTTTGTGTTGAGAGGTACATGAAAACTCCGTTTCTGTCCAGAAGCCTGACACAAGCCTCAGAGGTGAGACAGCCCAATCACCGAGACAATAAACAAGAATTGGGAAGAAGAGAACAAATCAAGGGGGGAAAAAAAAACCAATAAGTAAGTGATGTAATTAAAGTTACTGTTGAAGAAAACTATCAAGGAGAGAATGAGTCAGCGACAAGTGTAAGCGATGAATCAGGCACAATGTCATGTTTCTAGAATTCTTGTCTATTTCAAGAAGCCTGACGTCCCAGTTAAAAGAGCACCTTGAGCCTGTAGCAACAACATCTGGAAGGAAACACACTTGTCATTTTAATTTCTCCTCAGCATCACCACGAACAACAGGGGCAGCGGCGAGTGCTGGGCGAAGAGTGGGCGCTCCATGAACCCCACGTGGGAGGGACCCTTCACTGCAGCATCACTTCAAATGTATTCAAGGGGATTTCAAATGACTTTTGCAAAAGGACTCCCTGTGCGATACGCCGTGTGCTCGCCAAAACAAGGCTGTGGGCTCCGTGCAGGACAGTATGAATTCCTCTGTGCCACAAATGAGGAGGCTGAGGCTTGCGGGTCCCCTAGCTGATGACAAGACGAGGATTCGAATGCAGGCCTCCTGCTTGCTCCCAAACTAACAGAGAACCGAATTCCTCCTATTGGTACCTGAGTTCAGGGGTTTTTTTTTCATCTGAGAGGTCAGACTATGAAGGGTTCCGTTTTACAAGTGACCTGGGAGCTCAGAGATCAAAACCACTAATCGCCAGAGGCTCCCTAGCCCCTAGGTGGTGAGATGAGTCACATTCGGGTCTATGCGGACCCCCCCCACACACACCATGTGCTACACTGTCCTTGTATTTTTTTTCAAACTGGGCTGTCATCTTTTAAAACCTGGAGAATTAAAAGCAATTGTATGGATAAACTTGCCTACACACGCACACACACGCACACACACATACACACACGCACACGTGCGCGCACGTGTGCTCTTGCCTCAGCTGTTCAGAGAACACGTTTTCTGACCCGTATTTTCCACTTCACTTTGCCTACAGGGCTGCTGCCTGTACAGACACAACTCAAGGCCGAGGGGCAAGTGATATTGGTTGGGGAGACCTGAGCTGTGACCCTGAGCTGTGGACAGAATGTCTGATATTTATAGCAACTCCGAGTCAAGTACCAAGGAAAGTGTGTTCTGGATTGTTGCAGATGTCCTCAGGGGGAAAGGAAACATCTCTATGAAAAATTGTGTGGGATGCTTAACTGATGGAACAGCCAACATGAAAGGGCAAGGCAGCGGGTTTGTAGCCCAGTTAAAATAATACTAATAAAAGGAGAGCCCAGCCAGTCTCTGTGGAGAACATTCTTCAAACACTTAGGATGTAGCCATGGGAGAAACCACATCACTAGTTGAATTTATAAATTGCCACTCTACACTTTAATTTATTTATGTATTTATCTATTGATTTAGATTTAGGTCCCAGTCCACAAAGGATTGACACGGATTGTTTAATTGTGAAAACTATGGTAGACGGACTACATTAATGGCCAAGATTGTTTATGCCTCCTTGCAGCCTGACCCCAGGTAGTGTCCTCCACATCGACTCTGGGCTTGGCCCGATGACTTGCTTTGGCCGATGGAACAGCAGCAGACTTGGTGCCAGCACAGCTTGAAAATCGTGCAGGAGAGAGTCGAGTCACCCAATCAAGGCCATTCTAGGCCAGCCAGCCCTGGCTGATTGCAAGTGACCGCAGAGCCCACCTGAGAAGAGCTGGTTCTGGCCCAGATCAGCAGAGTGACCCATAGAAAGAAGAGATGGTTGTTTAAAGCCATTGAGTTTGGGGCGGTTTGTTACATAGCGGTAACTAACAGATACGGAGACTAAAAAGAAACACCATTAATTAATCAACAAGCATATATTGAGTGCCCATGCTCAGTCCTGCCATAGGTTCTGAGAAATATTTAAAAAAACACATAAAACATGGTCCCTACCTGCTTGGAACTTCATATTTACTTGTGACAAGACAGACAAAGGAAAAATACCAGCAAGATCTGCTTAAGCCATGTGGAAATTGCTTCCATCCTATTCCCTCTACAAGGCCAAGCTCAAATGCTACCTTCCTCTTGGAACATTTCCTTCCCCATCTCCTTGCTAAACTGAACTATTAACTTTTGCCTCCTCTGGGATACTGCAGACCTTTGTGTAAAGCTCTCCTGTGATGCTTTTCATGTTACATTTGGGGTTATAGTTGGGGGAGAATACATCCATTGTGTCCACTGATGGTAAAGCTGGGTCTTGCTTATCATTCTATGGGCCTCCAACAGCAGTTACTGTGGCTTGCGTGCATGTGAGCAATCTTGATAAATGTTAGTTAAATGAATGAATGTTGAAAGAGGTCAGCATGAAGGAAAACTCAAGTGGAAGTGTGGTAGTCAAGGAGGGTTTCATCAGGGAAGTGGGAGTTGAGGTTCTCAGCTGGGACCCAAAATATGAACTCACAATAAAAACTCCTAGAATCCACGGACAGAATTCAGGGGCCCCGTGAACAACCTCGTTGTGTTCACTAATCTCTAACTGAAACTCAACCATTCTTTTCCATTATAAATGTAGGCGACAAACCACGGAAGTAGATATAACAGATAGTTTCCTATCACATCTATTATTACAGACATCTCAAAAGATCACTTACGTTCATCGCTACTTTGAAATTATAGTGGTTATTTAATGTATTAGTAAAGAATCATAGTATTATTATATCACAATTTTGTTTTTAACATTTTCATAACCACATTACAATCCATCTCCTTTATAATCCTCTTTGTGTATTTAAAATCATGTTCTTGGGGCACCTGGGTGGTTCAGTCAGTTAAGTGTCTGACTCTTGGTTTCAGCTAAGGTCATGATCTCAGGGTCATGAGATCAAGCCCCACGTCAGGCTCCGTGCTCAGTGGGAATCTGCTTAAGATTTTTTCTCTCTCTCCCTCCCTCTCTGCTCCTCCCCCCACTTGTGTGCTTACACTCCCTCTCTCTAAAATAAATAAATCTTCTAAAAATTTTTTTAAATCATATTTTTGAGAAAGAGTCTATAGTATTCATGAGATCACCAAAGGGGTCCATGACACAAAAATGGCTAAGATCCACTCCCTACCTTGGAGAACCGGTAGATTGTCCCTACATAAACGTAACAGAAGTAGACAGATATCCCAAACAGATGACCCACATAAAAAAAGATAGGGTGGGGATGAATCTGAGATGTGAGGCAGGGTGGGATGGGCATCCCCTCCCCATCCTTGAGGAGACAGTCTCCTTGGCAAGATTAAGTAAAAAGGCAGAGACTTTCTTAGCATAATAATGCATCAGAGAAGTGAGAGACTAACCGATTTGTCTTAGACATGCTCTAAGAATTTGGAGAATTTCAATTCTTAAGGATCTAACGTCTCCCCTGCAGAGTGGAGCCAGGACTGAGAACAGGGCTGAACTCTGAGCCTCGAACCTCCATCGAACCTCGCAGAACCACTTCCCCCCACACACATCCCTAGTCCAGTAAATGCCAAGAAGAGGCCACCAACCTGCGCCTGGGGAACAGAGCCTCTGTACAGCGCTGAGGCCATGCACTGTCTGTGGCTCAGTTTGGGGGACTGGTAAACTTCATCATTGGGACAAGATGCTTTGCACCCTCCTTGGATTCTGAGGGAATGTGTAATCGGCTAACATTAAGACTCGTAGAAAAATGCAGCTGTGATGATGTGCCCTCCCAGAAGTTACAGACATAACAGAAGACTGACCACATGTTTGGGGACAGTGTGGAGGCCACCCTGATTACATCAGAGGGCTGGCTTAAGACTAAAGCTGAAGGGGGAGGCGGTTGCCAGGGAGGAATGAAGGAGAGAGAAGCAGAGCATGATTACAAGAGCCTCTGACCAGGACAAGGAAATGAGAAGGCGGGACAGATGAGAGGGTCTGGCTTAGAGGTGACATCCCACGGAGAATGTCCAGGAGGCCACTGGAGATTCAAGAGTACAACTCCAGGGAGGGACGGGAATGGAAAGGGGAGAGCTAAGGGAACAATCCACATACAATACAGGTGATCGTTAGTCCCCAAGAGTAATGTAAAGTAAACGAAAAGACAAGAGTGAACCTTCGGGAATGATTCCTGAATCAAGAGTGAAGATAAAGATGTTTTTAAAAATACATAAGGAGACTCCTTCCTTGCTCCTGAGCCCACGTAGGAGAGCGTTTGAAGAAGGGGGTTAAAGGCAGCCTGCAGAAGGAACTTGCACAAGCTCTCTTCCTGTGGCCAGTGGGAGGAGCTTGGGGATCTCTGAGCTAGCAGTTCCCACGGAGGGAAGGGAGGGATGGATGGATGGAAGCCGACTGCCTGGTGAGTGGGTGGGTGGAACAGCGAGGGAGGCCGGGGACGGTTGGAGCCAAGGAAACGGGAGAGAGGGAAGCTAGGACATAGGCAGGGCAACGGCATCGAATTCAGTTTCTTTTTTCCAAGATGATCCACATTTTCATTAAAGAAAGAGGGAAACTGCAAATCCAGGATATTTAGAGGTCATGTGAAAATCATGGAAACCTCAAATTGAATCTGTTCCCACCTAAATAACTTTTGTTTAGAAACCAGACCAAACCACTGAAACTATCTCAGCAACAGCTCCCCAGATGGAATGATTCAGAAGGCCCCGAAAATGTGCAGATGCTCTGAAGCCCTCTGCTAATATATGGTCTGCCCACACAGAGCCCAGTGTCCAGAGCATGTAACGCAAAGGCTGGAGTTTCCCAGAGGTTCTGTCAGGACAGCAACTCAGGAAGTGGGGTCAAGGGAAAAGCCACGGTCACTGACTACCCTGCCGCTTAAGAAAACCGTCTACCATTCAGCCGGCAGCTCCAGTGTGCTGGGCACTTTACCTGTACTTCCCCTCATCCTTAGAACCAGGTATCTTCTCTCCATTATTCTCCCCACTGTTCAGATGAGAAAACTGAGGTTCAGGGAGGTAAAGTAACTTGGCTCGACCTCACAGCTAGTGAATGGTGGAGGTAGTGTTGGGACCCAGCTGTGTCTGTCTCTAAATCCCAACCTGTTATCATCTGGCCTGTGACCTCAACCAACCCCACCCCACCCCCAGAAATGAAAGAAAGAAAGAAAAAGTGTCATTAACACGAGTGACAGCCAATGAAAGACAAACCTCCCTTCCTGTTAGTGTGGCTTTCCCAGTTCAACCCCTTCAAACGTTTTTCTTTTTGTAATTCTTCTGAACTTAACCAACATATTTCAAGGAACTCATTCACTTACTCTTCCAGCATCCTTTCTAAGCCCCTGCTGTGTATCAGTGTCCGGGACCCACGGCCTAATGCTCCAGCGGCTCCCAGGGGGAAGAGGTTAGGAAGGCTTCCCAGAAGAGTAACATGAACCAAATCTGTTTCCTAAAATTTTTTTGTTTCAATCAAAGTATTATGTGTAAATCTTTTGGAAAGTCAAATTAGCATAAAAGATGTGCAAGTAAAAGACAGTCTCTCGTTCTTTACCCCTCGCCACCCCCCCACCCCCTGCCACCCCATCTTCCTCACCTTCTTCTCTTGAAGTTGTTTCTTCTGTTCTTTACCTATTTGTAAATAACACGTGTATTCTTAGCTTGAGTCATCACCTGAAACAGCGATCCACGTCTTCTTAGTGTGGTAGACAAGAAGTCTTCTTCCCCTCCCTCAGCCCTACCCAAATACTTACATCTCAATTTTTTAAAATTCTTATTCTTTGTCTTCACTATTATGACCACGGACATAGATTTTATTCCTAAACCAAGTAGTCGACTATGATCCTATTTCCTTTCTTTTTTTGTTTATCCTGTTAGTAACTACCTCATTTTTCATCAACGTAGGTTTGTTTTTTTAAAAACAATTGACTAAATCTTTCCATGCCCTCAGTATAATTTTCCACATGACCAAACCTGTCGGATAATTTGTCAGTCTCATTTATTTTCCTGAGGACAAACTCCCTCACCCCCTAAAGCCTTCTGACTTCCTGCTGATCGGGGCTGGCTGCTCTCTGGGCCAAGGCACAGCCGTCCTCCCGACACTCTGTTAGCCGTTACCCACGGAATTCCCTTCCTTCCTGTCTCCTGTGCTGAGGTCCCTATTCCTGGATCCTACACCTTCTTTCTTCGCTCCCTGGTTTTAATTGAGTACATCCTTCAGTGGTTTCGTAAGAAAAGGTACATGGGAGGGCAAGTTATTTTAAGACGTTGCATGTCTAGAAAGGTCTTTATTTCATTTCTCATTCATATGTCATTGAGAGTCTGGGCTGGTGTAAAATGCTAGGTAGAAAAACATTTTCAATCAGAATTTTTAAAGGCTTTGGGTCCACTGACTTCCAACTTGCAATATTGCTGTTGAGAAGTTCGATACCACTGCTCTTCCCAATCCTTCCTGCGCAGGGCTGGGACCAGGGTGAGGTAACGAAGCACTCACCTCCACTGGAAAATTTAAGGGAGCATCAAATTTTAGGAGCACCAAAATTTGATGATCAAGATATGCATATTTTTAAAAATCAAATTAATGCAAAAAATTGTGATGAACACAATGTCAATTTAAATAAAAACAGAAACCTCACTTGCCTCACCCAAATCCCAACCCTGTTGGATCTTGACTTTATTTTAAATTTTGCTATTTAAATGGTGAAATTTCGTTCACAATTATTTATTTTGAATTGTTTTGTATTTTTTTTAAGTACTGCATCATTTTTTCCCCTTTAATCTTGATTACTGAGCTTTCTGGTGCCCCTTAAATTTTGCACACAAGGCAAGCAGCTCACTTACTTCATACTAACCCCATCTTCCTCTCCAGGAACTTTGAATAACTACTCTTGATTTCTGCATTTGAAATATAATGAGCTCGGATGTGGGTATATTTTTTTCATTCAAAAAAAGTTGGATACTCAGGGGACCATACCATCTGGAAATTCATGTCCTTTAATTCTGGAAATTTTTTCTTGTATGATTTCTTTGACAATTACATCCCCTCCTTTCTCCATTTCTTGAACTCCTGTTAGCTGAATGTTAGCCCCCCTGGATTGATCCCCTAATTTCTTATGCTTCCTCTCTAGCCCATATCTATATATTTCCAGGGAAAGTTTTTTTACTTCATCTTCCAACTCTTTTTTCTTTTTAAGTTTGCTATCAGAGTTTTTATTTCCAAGAGTTCTTTCTTGCTCTCTGATTATTTCTTTTAATTCCTCTTCATTATTTTTCCATGACTGCAGTATGTTCTTTTGTCTCTCTAAAGATATTAATTATGGTTTCTTTGACCTTATGTCCTGCTCACTGCATAATCTCCATTTCTTCTTGATTCATCTTTTCCTCGGGGAAAATGAGGGAAAGCTTCCTTCGGACGTCAGTGATCCTTGGCTGTGTGTTCACATTATAAGTACACCACCAAAAGGCCAGTCAGAGACATTAAGTGCTTGAATTTGACATGTTCATTGGCTAAGCTTTACCCTAGGACATTCAATTGCCTATAGATCTTCTCTGCTATAGACCCCTAAATGTAAGTGTCTATTGGTCATTTCTTTGGGGGCTGTTTAGTTCCTCCAAGAAAATACCTTCCTCTCCTCTTATGGGGTGGGGGACGGAGTACAAATGTAAGCCTGATTCTGGTGCTCCGTAGGTGGGTGGGAGAGGGGACTGGGAATCTCTCAGTTTACCTGCAGACTCAATCCCCCTGCTTTCTGTAGGACTACTCACCTTTTCCCCTTATAAACCTTTTTATAAGATTTAACAGACTTAAGATTTAATAGACTTTCAAACTTCTCCCCTGTTGTTAGCCCCTACCTCTATCCCACTTCCTGTGGCACCTGGTACCTCTAATCCCTGACCCTCTTTGGGTTACTGTAGAAGAAATCAGCTTGCTTTCCCTACCCATAAACCCAGAGGTTTAATCTTCCACCTCTCTGCTAAGTCATTTATCCCTTTCCTAGAAGCTTTTCCCCTCCATGTATCGAGATTTGGGAGTATGGTTCCATCAAAGATAGAATTCAGCCTTCTGTTCCTATACTGGTGGTTTCTGTAGTTCTTAGGAGGAACACGGAGTGGAAACATGTTTGTTCCATTACCTTGAAAAGTCTTGAGCTAAATCTCAAAGGTGTCTAGGAGCTGACCAGGCAGATGAGGCAGGGAAAAGCATTCCTGGCAGAGAGAATTGTGTGTTCACAGGCAAGAAGAGTAAGGAGAACGGCTACAATGTTGCATGGCTGGAAGCAAGGTTCAGGGGAGAAGAAGCCGGGTGGGCGCTAAGGAAAGGAGGGTCTTGTATGCCAAGAATTTTGTCTTTGATCCCGGAGCCAATGGGAAACATAAGGGAGAGGAGTCACATGACCAGGTTTGCCACTCGGGGAGCAGCAGAGCAGATGTGCTGAGGGAGCAGGGGGACAGATGCACCTAAGAGGAGAGAGATGCACTGGGGGACAGGACAATGGTTTCCACGTGAGAGATGGCAAGGAGGTAAATTCAAGGCATTCACCATGTGAGGGGAATAAGATCAAATACAGAATCGCCAGGACTTGTGACTAATAGGAATTGGGCATGAGGGCAGTGGGAGGAGTCTAGTTTGAATCCCAAGTTGCTAGTTTGGGCGACAGAGCAGGTGGCAGGACTGTTCAGAGAGAGGGAGGAGTGCTAGAGGAGAAGCAGGTGTGGGGAAACTATATTTGCATTTATATTGCATTCCTCCAAATTCCAGTCTCTGAGAAGTCCACACTGGTATTAGGTAGTTGCAGTTACTATCCACATAGCAATTTGGGTCCTGCTATTTTTCTCCTAGCAGTGCTTTCCAAGTGTCAACAGAACCCTCAAAAGTCCTTTAATTTGGGCGCAAAGGAGTCCATCGTGTTAATAAATGTATCATGTTTCCCTTCCTCAGGCCTCTATTCCAAGCATTCTAAGCCCCAGT
Source organism: Ursus arctos (assembly GCF_023065955.2). Classification (NCBI taxonomy): domain Eukaryota; kingdom Metazoa; phylum Chordata; class Mammalia; order Carnivora; family Ursidae; genus Ursus; species Ursus arctos. Next base: position 30,794,948 of record NW_026622908.1, read on the forward strand.
AAACTCCAGGGTGCTCGTGGCAGGGCCCATGAGAGGCCCCATGGCCCAGGCCTCCTGCTTCCTCCAAGGCTAAGGACCCTCCCCCTCTGAGGGCCCAATTGATGGTGTCCACTCCGTCTGCTCTGCCACCTAAAATGGGAGCGTTAACAAGCAGAGCCACACAGCCCCTCCAGCTTGCTGATTCCCCAAACCACCCCTGAACCCCATCTTCATGTCACAGGCAACAGTGACCCTACTAGGCTTGGAAGGGGCAGGGTCCTCACTCTTCCCTCGTCTGGGCCCTCCAACCTTCACAGTGGCCATGCTACTTTCTGCTGCCACCCCTCCCCAGGAATGATCCCCCTCAGATCTCCTCTCAGGAAGGCCCCAACGTGCGTGGGTCAAGTGGCATCGAGGCTGCTCCAGACCTGAGAATAGTGACACCCACACAGGGAAGATGGAGGCCCTGCGGCAGGTTGGGGGAAGAGGAGTGGACCCGTGGTTGCTATGGCAACCAGGCCTCCCAAGATGGAGGGAAGGGAAAAGGGGGCCCTGCTTAAGAGTTGCCATGGCAACCCAGATCCTCGAGGCCAGCTATGAAGACAAAAACCACACACTCCACACTTTCAAAGAGGTACCCAGGACTCCTTAGATTCTTTGCAATCCAGAGAGCCGAATGGAAAGGTCAAGGTCTCCTGATCCCGTGGTTGACATCACAGACTTTTTAGAGACAGATGGGCATCTTGAAAATAGGGCCAGGGCTTGGGAACCTATCGATTGACTTAAGAAGAATTTACCAGGCCTACTACGTGCCAGGGACACTGCAATAAATAAGACCCAGGCTTTGTTCTCAAGGGAAGGAGACAGACATTGAAACATCAGGGCAAGACCGTTACTGGGAGGGGTAAATAGCTCAACCTTTTCTGAAGACAGTTTGACAGTACCCATTACAATTCTGAGTAGACATCCTCTGTGATCCAGCAATCCCATTTTTAAGACTCTACTTTCGGAAATATCTACATCTGAAGGTGGTCATTGCAGCGGTATTTGTAGCGGTGGGGAAGGCGAAACAGTGGGAGCTAGTCCCACAGATCTGGGTGCGTCCATATATGCTGAACACACCGACGAAGGTGTGGGGAATAACACAAGCAATGTTAGCATTAGTAGCGGATTGAACAACAGGAGCAGAAAGGGGGAAATGTCACTTCCACTTCGGAACCACTGGGATATGTTACAAGAGCGTGCGTTACTTTGATAACTTAAAGGAAACTCTCAATACGGGAGACTATAGAGGATGGTTGATACTATAATGAGATTTATGGAGGTGAAAAGTCTGGACATGGCTGGTTAGAATACAGTGGAACCACGTCAGAGAGGTGTTTACAACAGGAGCGCTAGGGAGGCGAAGAGAGGAAAAGAAGGTGGGAAGAAGTGAGGTCTTGTAGGTCACCTGCAGTTTCATCAGGAGAAGGAAGAAGGCATCTGGTTTAGAAGGGACAGCAAGAGCAAAGCCTGGGAAGCGTGGGAGTTAGAGGAATCCCAACTGGTCTCTGTGTGGAGGTGGTGGAGATGGGTTGGGGCCACTGACTTTTCCCGGGGGCAGTAGGAAGGCATCCCAGTATTGAAAGCAGGAGAAGGACATGAGGAGAACAGCGCCCAGATCTCTCTGGCTCTAGCGTGGTGTGTGGGCAATTACCAGAGACAGGGAGACATCCCAGGAGGCTGCCGGAATCCCACAGGGGAGAGATGATGAAGCCTCATCAGAGGACGGATGGGAGGAGAGGGGATTGCAGGAGACGTTTCGTAAGTAAGAAGGGCAGGAGGTTATGCTGTTTATCGATCCATAGACTTACATTCTGTCAAAGCTGGATGGGACTCCTCAACTCGCAGATGGGGAAACTGAGGCCTAGCTAGGAGAAATGAGAGATTCCAGGCCACTGGTTTTTTGACTTTGAGTTTTCTTTGGGCCTCTTGGAAGAGGTGGCTCAGTCCTTCTAGAACATGGCCTTTTTTAGCTTCTAATTCAGAAGACACCCACTGAGGGAGATGGGCAAGAAGAGAGGGAGGAAGAGGACAACCCCCTTTGATGTCTGGGCAGCAAAGGTCACACTCAGAGATCTGGGCCTCCTTAGGGGGAGTGTTCAGGGCAACAGACTCAAGCATGGATGACTCAGGGGGCTTGGGCAGTGCTGGGGCACTGGGAAGGATGGCTGGTTAGTGGGCACGGTGGCTACAAGAGCTGGTCCAGGAAGTGCCTCTGGCACCTGGCTCGCTTGCCCCTGCCCCATGCCAGCAGACAGGCATCACAGTGGCTCAGACAGAGCTCCGGACTCAGGAGTCAAGCCCTGGAATCTAGTGCCTTCCTTTCCCACCACTCGGTAAGCTGGCCTTGAGCTCGTCATGGAAGGATCCCACGTGAGAAGGCTAATGAAAGCACAGAATTATACTGACAAATGCTGCATTAAACGGGGCCTCTTCCTGGAGAGGAAAGTAAAAGCCCCTGGGGGAGCATTATCACCAAGCTGCCAGTGTGTCTCCATTTATTAGATTAGTTGAAAGAAGAAACAGGGCTGATCAGTATCATCCCTGAAATGCGTGCACGTCTGCAGTTCGAAATGCACTTCCACACATGATGTCCTCCCATTTGACCAAAAAAATAAGTTAAATAAACACACAGGGCAGGTGCAGCTATTCCATTTTACAGATGCAAGAAACAGTTTTAAAGAGATTCTGACTCAAACCATGTGCATTGAGCGCCTACCTCCTACCAGCCCCTGGATAGTGGTACCAGCAGGTGCTCGGCTATAGTAAGATCTGTTAACCCTAGCCCCGACATTTCTGCGTAAGGAAAGGGTTACCTGTCAAGCAAGTTTGGGAAATACTACAAACTCTATCCCCCTTTTGAAAAATCACAAAGCTTCTTAAATTATCAAAGGCTCTGAGAAGTCCTGCAGTAATTCTGTTTAACACAGCATTCCCTAATCGTGGCCATGAAACCCCCTTTTACAGAAAACTTCATAACAGTCGGCAGAATTGGGGGTCCATGAAACACATTTTGACAAATACTGACCTGACCAGTAGCAACAGCACTAAAGGGGAGATTGCAGACACTTCAATGCAGGATACTTCCTTGGGCAGGCTTCCGTCTGTCCCTGAAATCACAACAGAAGCATCTGCCTGCTCCTGGGCCTTGGAACAGAGAATGCTGATGAGGCCAAGGTCTGCGGGACTCCCAGCTGGCCACTGGAGGACCAAACCTTGGCTGTGGCAAAGCTTGTCTGTGGCTCTGAGACCGACCGTTTTTCGGTGGGCGGCAGGGTCAGGCATCTGGAACCGTGGAGACACAGATGCTCCAGCTGCTCTCGGATCCCAGCCCGGGCTCCCGCTTTCCCTAATTCCAATATTTGGCTGCTGTCACTGCCTAATTCATATTCCAATGTCAACACTGCATAATCTCCCCCAAACACGGACAGCCTCGGAGCTGGGAAAGGGGATGGGACAGTTGAGGAGTGGGGGCAGAGAGACCCAGGGGGAGAGGAAGAGGAAGTGAGCAGGAAGCCCCCAAAAGCTCCCAGCAGGCCTCCATTGGACCCTCCAGCTGGGCTGCTAGGATCTGCAATTTCCACCCCCGGCCCCACCCCGGAGAGACAAGACTGTGGCCCCAGGGGCTCCCAGCACCCACCTCCTGTAATTGGTGCCACAAGATGGGCCCTGGTCCTCTTGTGCTCAGAGAAGACAAACCAGAGCCCTCCCCCCGCTCCCCCCGCCCCCCGCAGTTGTCAGGCTGGGAGGGTGGGTCTTGAATCTATGTGCAGGCAAGAAAGCATGACCACAGTCAGGACACAGGGGTCTAGCTCTGGCTCCACCTCCAACTAGCTGAATGACTGTGCGCGAGTCACCCAGCCTCTCTGGGTTTCATTTCGTTTATAAAATGAAGAGATTGCCTAACTCTAAGAACCTCTGCCCCCCACCCTCCCCCGACCTAACATTTGTGGAGGAGGCAACAGAGTATCGTGAGAGAGAGCACGGGCCCAAGCGCAAAGCTGACTCTGTCCTTGCTCTCAACCTCCCTGGACCCGAGCATCCGCACCTGTACAATGGGACCACTGTGGTGTCTACACGCAGGGAGCGCATCGGGATTAAACGCAGACACAGCAGATCCAAGCTGAGCTGTGACGGTTCTGGGGCAGCTATTATAACAAGTCACGCTGGCTGTGAACCTTCCCTCCCAGGCCTCACTGCTCCTCATCTTCCACAAGCCTCATGAGCACTCTCTGAGGGAGAGAAGGGGAAACTGAGGCTAAGTAACTGGCCCACCGTCACACCGCTGGACGTGACATGCAACCAGAAGTAAATGAGCTTTGTCTGACGCCAGACCCCTGCCTGATCCAGTATCCCACACTGTGCTTCCAAGCTTCAGGAATGGCTAAGGAGCAGACCTGGGACCCAGGCGGAGCCCCGCCGCTGCTGGCTGATGCAGGGTGCAGGATACGGGACTGCAAGCCACCCCTTGCCATGGCGGCCCCTGGTGCCTTCACTCAGGTGTCCCTCCTCCCACAGGATTCTGTCCCCATCGTGAGTGGCCTCCTCCCACCCCCCACCTCCACCCCCATCCCACTCCGGAGAGCCCAGCCCCACCCTATCCATCCCTCCCTTTCTGCCCACCACTACCCTTCCCCCCACCCCCTCCATCCACACTGTTCCCAGGCAACTGCTCCCCTGGTTCTGACCACAAACTCCCTGGAATCCAGTGACCTCCACCCAAATTTTCCCCAGGGCCACATCCCGTCAGACTTCCTGAGGAGGCCTGCTAATAACTATGCGTGGGATTTGCATACAATTTGCATTCACTTCTGAGGACCCTGGAAGGCAGTTTTCAAGCAAAGTATTATCAAGACTGCTTTCTCCTCCTTATCTCCCCGTTTCTTCCTGTTCCTTGGAACCCACCCCCCGGGACTGGCCCTGCTTTCCAATTTCTGAATGTAGGAACTAAAACAGGATGAGCGGTATTTTTTAAAAGAACAATTGTTGTTTATTGAGCACCTTCTATATGTCATGCCCTGGCCGTCACAAGAACTTCCAAAGAAACTACTGTCTGAGGGGGTCTGAGGGGACTCAGCGAAGAGAGCCCCTCTTCCCAGCCTCTTTTCGGAGCCAACAGAGAGACTGACCCACGCAGATGAATTTCAAATGGACTCTTGACTATTGGGAGGGCTGACTGGGGATACTTACAATGTCTTAAGTCTATAGTTTCCTAATTTGGAACTCAAGGATAGACAAACACACTCATTCCTAGACTGTGTGCACCCCACCCCTCGGCCTCCCGTGGCGGAGACAGAGCCCTGTGAAACTTGGGGAGAATGCACGCCCTGTGCGCATGGGCAGATCCCCAAAGAGAGAAGGGGGACTGCACATGGCAGCAACTTCATCCCCAGTATACCAATGACATGTCACCCCTCCTTCCAGGGGAAGACTGGGGTGGGGTGGGAGAAGCCCGGAACATTCCTCAAATGGATGCTTCCTCTATGTGGAGGAAAGAAACCTCAGGAGTGGGTGAGAAGTGTTCTCCCTATTTTACAGATGGGAAAACAGAGGTTACTTAACAGAGAGGTTTGATCACTTGCCCAAGGTCAGTTGGTGAGCAAACAATGGGGTTGGCACTGAAACCTGGGGCCGTCTAACTCCAGAGCCTGTGGGTTTTCGATCACCCCAGTCTTCTCTGTGAGAAAAGCACACAGCCGAGGGAAAGGGAGCAAAGAGAGAGCATGGGGAAGAGGACAGAGGGAAAGCTGAGGGGCCCCCAAATGTGGGTCAAGAGCGGCTGGAGAAAATCTGTGTCAGAGCAAGAGCGGGGAGGGGCTTTGGGCACTGTGGAGTTGGGGGGCCACACTGTGACATGCCCACAGGAGTGAGGCAGGCTGTGAAGGGGTTGGTGGGCTAGGAGACAGCAGGGAGTCAGCGGGGGGGGGGGTGATAACTGAGCAGGTGCAGACCCAGCCCGACCCCAGCCCACCACGGCCACGCAACAACACAAGATCATTGGACTTTTCAAGAAATGATCGCATGAAATCTTCCTATCTGGATACGTTGGCTCGCCTGTCAAAAGAATGAACAAACACGGTTCAGGCAAACAAAACATTACTGCTTCTTGGCTCTAGCCCACTGACCAGAGTCAGCAACCTCTAAAACTCCAATCCCATCACTCATCAATGTGCTCACTGGAGTGTGAGCTCCTGAGCTCCAGGCCTGGCTGCATTCTTGTCCCCGGCCATCTCCCCAGGCCAACACAGTAAGTACTCAGTCAGGAATAGGGGACATTGTTGGAAGCCCAGGCCAGTGCTAGCAAGGGGAGTACCAGGCGTCCTGAGTCCTAGATCTGTGTCCCTTCCGCAAACTCCAGTTATTCTCATTGTCCTCTGTTCCAGGAGAGGCGGTCAGAGGTTGGAAATCTGCATTTTTTAACAAACCAGCACAGGGAATTCTTAAGCGGGAATCACCACGAGGATGTTGAATGCAAAGACGCACATGGGCAAGCACGCATTAGAATTCCAGCCCTTCCGAGGGTCAGCCATATGACCTGAAGTAACTAAAGCCCTCTGGGCCTCAGTTTCCTCATCTGTAGAACAGACCCAATATCACCTGCCTCCCCATTTGCCTTGAGGAGAAAATGAAGTCAGGTACGCAAGGGCCCTTTGTAAGCTCGTCAGCGGTAGTTTGTCAAACTGCAGGGCTCAGCCGATAAATGAGTCGCAAGATCCATTTAGTGGGTCTTGACCAGCATCGTTTTTAACAAAACAGAATGGGATAGAAAATAGGAAGAATATTGTTTTATGAAATGTTAATGAAACATATATATGTATGGGAATGTATCCACTTATGGGATTCTAGATCTCAAGACATGCTGTTTTTTTTCCATGGGTAGTGGTCAAAAAAGTAATATTAAAAAGTACACTGCTCTAAGAGGCAAACCGAGAAACAGACTCTTAACTATAGAGAACACACTGATGGTGACCAGAGAGGAGGTGGCGGGGGTGGGGGGCGGTGTGAAATAGGTGATGGGGATCAAGGAGGGCACCTGTCCTATGAGCACCGCGTGATGTATGGAAGTGCTGAATCACTACACTGGACACCTGAGACTACCATCACGCTGTGTGTTAACTACACTCGAATTTAAATAAAAACTTTAGAAAGAAAAGTGCACTGCTCTAAATATAGTTATAAATCTTCATGACCTTGAATTAGGCAATGTTTTCTTAGCTATGACACTGAAAGCATAGGCAACAACAACAACAAAAATAGGCAAATTGGACTTCAAGATTTAAAACATCTGTGCTTCGAAGGGCATTATTAAGATAGTGTAAAGGCAAGCCACAGAAGGGAAGAAAATGTCTGCAAATCACATATCTGACAACAGTCTAGTTTCCCGAATATATAAAGAACTGTTACAAGTCAACAATAAAAAGACAGTCCGATTTTAAAATGGGCAAAGGTCTCGAACAGACATTTCTCCAGAGAAGATATTCAAATGGCCAGCAAGTGCACGAGAAAATGCTCGACCTCATTCGTCATCCGGGAAATGTATATCTAAACCACAGTGAGCTCTCACTGCACGCCCACTGGGATGGCTAGAATTGAAAAGACAATAAGGGGCTCCTGGGTGGCTCATTCGGCTGGCCATCCGACTCTTAGCTCCTGCTCAGGTTGTTTCGTGATCTCAGGGTCTCTCAGGGTCGTAAGATCAAGCCCTGCATCGGGTCCATGCTCAGCATGGAGTCTGCTTAAAAGACTCTCCCCATCAGCCCTTCCCCCCGTGCACTCTCTCTCTCTCTCAAATAAATACATACATCTTTTTTTTAAAAAGACAATAAAATGGTGCAACCACTTTGGAAACAGTTTGGCAGTTCCTCAAAAAGTTAAACAAAATTACCATATGCCCCAGTGCTTTTTCTCATAGGTATATATACCCATGAGAAAGTAAAATCTATGTCCACACAAAAACTTGTAACGTGAAAGTGCATAGCAGCATTAGTCACAGCAGCCAAAAGGTGTAAACAACCCAATGCCCGTCAACTGATGAACAGATAAACAGAATGTGATACAGCCATGCACGGGAATAGTATCCAGTCGTAAAAAAGGAATGAACTATTGGTTCAGGCTATGATCCAAATGAACCCGGCAAATATGATGCTAAATGAAAAGGAGCCATGTATTGCCTGACTCCGTTTCTATGTCCAGAACAGGCAAGTTCATCGAGGCAGAAAATAGATTAGTGTTTGTCGTGGGCTCAAAGTAGGATGTCATGGGGGAGTAACTGCTAACGGGGATGGGGTTTGTTTTTTGGGGTGGGAAAATGTTCTGAAACTAAATAGTGGGAATGGTTGCATGACCTTGTAAATACACGGAAAAACCCACTACATTGTACTCCTTAGAGGAGTGGATTTTGTATGAATTCCTTCTCAAAAAAAAAAAAAAAAAAGATGCTCTTCTGAAACATTGTACACGGGGACTCTATCCATGCCAAAGACGATGAGACAGGAAAGGGAATAAAGGGCCCAGGAAGAGGGAGCTAAGATGGTAAAGGTTCTGGGAGTTGCCGAGGGGCTTCATGTACCCACTGTGTGCCCTCTGCAAGTCTGAGCAATGGCAAGCCCCTTGAATGAATGAATGAATGAATGAATGAATGAATGATGTTCATACACTGGATGGTATGGTTGCCTGGTACAATCTCTTTGAGGGCCGATTTGGCAGTATCTATTAAAAACTAAAAATGCTCATACCCCTGACCTCACACGTCCCATTTTGGGGATTGCAGCCCCCCCAAAAAATCCTCCCGGAAGGGGGTCACAATAATTACAAGTACATTCACGGCCATGTTGTTTGTAATTGGGAGAAAATGAGTAAATAACGTCTAGCAATTGAGAAAAGAGTAAGAATCATGATAGAGTCATACAGGGGCTACTGGGCAGATGTAGGGATCTAAGAGTTAGTATTAAGTGGTGAATAAAGTGATAAACAGCATGAATGGGGGAGAAAACGTAGCTTTTTTATGACAGAAGAATTCCAACCACTGCCAAGATATTTGTTAATTACAAAGGGGAAGATAGTAACTTCACAGGAGAGGAACCCACCAGATGCCAACTAAACCAAGTGACCAAGGTTAACGAAACCTGTGATAGACCCATGAATGTCGTGTACCCCCCCCCCAACCCTGGGAAGGCACGTTACCTCTGAGTATTTTTGCCTAACAGGCACAATCTCATAGTCATGAAAAAAAATTCCAAATGGAGGAATGTTCTAGAAAATAAGTAATGGGTACTCTTCAAAAGTGTTAAGGTTGTGAGCAACAAAGGAGAACAGAGGCACTTGGCCAGACCAGAGAAGTCTAAAGAGACCTGACAAGTAAGGGCAGCGTGAATCCTGGACTGGATCCTGGAACAGAAAAAGACTATTAATAGAAAAACCGGTGAAATTTGAATCTGGTGTGTAGGTTACCTAATAGTATTATACCAATGTTACTGTCTTAGTTCTGATAATTGCATTATGGTTATGCAAGATGGTAGCATGAGGGAAAGCTAAGCGAAGGATATTAAGGATACTCTGTACTATTTTTGCAACTTTTCTGTAAGTCTATAATTATTTCAAAATTAAAAAAAATTTTAACAGAACGGCTCCTATAATCCTATTTTTGTATAGAAGAATTATCATCCTGTGAGCATTTGCTGATTGTCTTCTGTACTGAGCTGAAGAGTGCTCCTCAAAAATTCATATCCATCTGGAACCTCAGAAGGGGACTTTGGAAATAGGTTCTTTGCAAATGTGGTTAGTTAAGTGAGGGCCCTAAATCCGACGACAGGTTAGCATCTTTCTAAGAAGGCCCTGCAGAGACACATACAGAGCCTACAGGCAGGACACTGTGATGACGAGGGGCAGAAACTCGAACGATGCATCCACAAGCCATGTGTTTCCAGCCACCGCCAGAAGAGAAGAGTGTACAACAGACTGTCCCTCAGGAGCTCCAGAAGAAACCAAGCTTGCTGACATCTTGACTTCAGACTTCCAAACTCCAAAACTGTGGGAGAATAAATGTCTGTTGTTTGAAGCCCCCCAAGTTTGTGGTTATTTTTTACGGCAGCCTAGGAAACTAATACCTCTTCCTCGCCAGCGCTTCCCGCCTCCCCCATAGTCCACGAGTCCTGCTTCTCTCTTGAGGATCCGTGTGGCTCTATAAAGCTCACTTGCTCCCATCCGTTGGCTTACGCAGATGAGCATATGCCATCTCCCCAGCCTCTGAGAATGGTTCAGGGGTTGGGTGTGCGACCCAATGTGAGGCAGTGAGGCTTGAGTAGACTTTTGCTGCCAGCCCCTGAGAAAGAAGCTTCCTTGCTGCCAGAAGGACCCCTTTCTCCTATTAGACCTGAGTAAGGAAGCCATTGCGCTATATAACAAGAGGAACTGCATCCAAATGAAATGAACACAAAGGAAGCAGAATGAAGAGACAAGGACACTGGTCCATCAGTCAGCTGCTGGATCAAGCCTTACCTGAAACTGGAACAGCTTTGATCTTTTGCATTATGTGAGCCACTAATTACCTTTCTGGTTTAGAGCAGTGGACTAACAAGTCTTGACTAACTCAGGTAAGGCCAGATCCACAAAACCAAAGGTTGTCCTCATGATTAGGATTCTCATTCTAGCTTAGCTTTGTTTCCTTCTGCGCTAGTTTCAGCCTTAGTCAGGCTCTGCCCTCCTGGTCCAGATTCAGCTTCGCAACTCTGGAAAGAACGCATCTTCTTTCTATCAGTCAAGTGTCTGTTGCAATGATGCCGTCTAACAACAACCCTGAAAATCACAATTGTTTGCAGTAGCAATCCTTCATTTCAAACTCATGAGTTTATAGGTTAGTTGTGGGGGGGCAGGGGGGGTATGTGTGGCTAATATCAGCTGGGTTAGGCTGGACTCAAGTCTTCAGGTTGGGTTCCATGTGCTTCGCATTCTCCACTGTGGAACGCCAGATGAAGGTCAAGGTCAAGAGCAGCAAGTGGAAACATGAGGCACTTCTTTAAGGCCTAGCTGGGAACTGGTACATTGTCACTTCTATTCACATCCCATTAACAGGAACGAGTCAGATGGCCAAGGCCACCATCGCCTGGGCAGGAAGAACACTCCCCCGCAGCGAGCCACGGCAGGCAGGCATAGGGAAGGAAGAAAGATGGTCACCAAATAAGCCGGTCAGATGTATCTTCCTCAACAGTGCTTCAAAAAGCTTGGAGCTGACTCACTGGCCTGGTTTGGGGTCACTACACTCCCCTAAAGCAATTACTGTGGCCTCAGATGGGGTTGGGGGGGCTTGTTTCCCGAAGGGAAGTCAAAGTGCTGTTACCCCAGTAAGACGCTAGGGATCCCCTGTAGGCAAAATAAATAAATCAGTAAACAAAGCAGCCCTGGGTTGTTCTCAAACTAGGACACGCATATGACTCACCTGGGAATCTTATTAAAACGCAGATCCTGAGCCTGGAGGTCCAGGGTGGGGCCTGAGAGTCACCTTTCCAAAAGGTCCCAGGTGATGCTGGAAAGGCCCATAGGAATGATCAAGAATGAAACTGGGAAAATGCTACCTTCTCATTTATAAAATGACAATGCCACCTGCCATGCAGCGTTTCTTGGCAAAGAATACAGCGCCCTCCGGGAGTAAAGGGGATGTAATATTTGTGCTATTTCTCACCCCCTGCCGCCCCCTTGCACCCCCTAGGCCTCCTCCAACCCCACGAAAGGGCTCACAATAGGGCCAGCCGGCAGATCAGAAGCAAATATCACAACGCGGGTACAGCTTCCCATTAACTGCCTTAACTACCTCCGGCAATAATGTTGGTGTAATCCATAAGCTTCAATTACGGTTATCAGGCACTTAGGCACACCACAGAGAGGTCATTGCATAATTAATGCTCAGCCCCCATCCAGCAGCTTCAGAAAGTAGCGCAGGTGAGCCAACTCTCCCACCCCCACTCGGGGAGGACCAAGGGAGGCCAGACAGAGGCTGGCCCCACCTGGAGCCCTGAGAGAAGGTTCTTAGGCAAGGAGCCCTGGAGACATGGGGAGAGAACAGTGTGCAGTGAGTTTGAGCCAGGGACGGCAGGGAAGCCCTCCCAAGGGCCACTGTGCCAGAGTGGCCGGCCTTTAACCTCCAGGCCGAGTTCCAATCTTTCCTGTGCTGCCGCCCGGCCTGACAGCGCGAGGCACTCACCTAATGTGAAAGCCTCAATGTCCTTGCCTGCTCAAGAAGGGAACTGATAATGACCACCTCCGAGGGTGTGACGAAAACCAGGTGAGAGCGTTTGCGTATTGCTTCGAGAGTTACTCCAGGGCTCCCTGTTATCACTTCCCTGGCTGGGCCTCAATGTCCTCATCTGTAAAATGGGGATAAGCCCCGCCTCGCCTAGGCTTGAGGGATTGTCACGGAACTCAAATGAGATGACACACGTGCAAGGGGAATTCAGAGCATTGGGTTAACATGCCATCGCGTCTTAGCCACCACACGCCTGGCTTTCTGCTCACCCCTCCAGGGCACACGTGTGTCTGCTACCCCACGATAGGGCAGTGGGTGATCAACCCCACTCAAGGGGGGCGCGAATCGGATGGTTCGAGCGGGTAGAACGGAGCAGAATCTGTGACATTTCAAATGAGCCTCATGTGACACAAAAGAGAAAAACAGTCGAAGACGTTTAGGGACACAGTGCAGGGGAGAAGTGAGGGAGGAGAGACCAGAATCCCAGAGTGGGGGAAGTCAGGTGGTGGTTCAGACAGAAGCAAGGGGAGCAGGTTGGCTGCAGCACGAGTGGATGGGGCTTTGGGAGAAAGACTGAGGACTTTCCATATCGTCCTGGTATGTCCCAGCTGCTGAAATACACATCCTCACCGACTTGTACACACAGACACCGACAGACACAGACGCGGGCACAGACGAGCACAGATGAGTGCATGCATGCGCATACAAACACGGCACACTTAGAAAGACCCAGACGTATGCACGCTCACTCAGGGATACCTTAAGAATCCACCAGCCCCTTGGAAACTGGCCCTGACCGCTTCCCCACGGTCCTTTCCCGCGGACCATGTGCTTCCAAAGCTGTCCACAAGAGGGCGCGCAGGAACCAGAAGTCAGAAGTCCCCTGCGAGCTGCTCCTTTAGAATCCAGAGCTCAGAGGTTTGGGGGACCCTGCGTTTTATAACTGAGAAAGCTGAGACCCAGAGTGGGAGAGGACGTGTGCCAGCTCACGGCCCGTGACCCCTGCCCGGTCGCCCTATGGGGATGATGGTCAAGAATGGGGAGTGGTGGGGAACCTGTTGTCACCAGGCCAATTGGAGAGGAAGAGTCAAAGAAAATTAGGGATGTAGAAGGTAAGTTCTCCTCCGGGTTGTCAGACACTGCCCCTAATGTACTGTGACCTGGCTTTCTCCTCTGTGAGGAAGCTGCTGTCCCTTACCCACACTTCCCCAGTCCCTCTGGAGGCCCCAGACAGACCCTTCCTGTATCTGCCTGCATCTAGATCTTGAGATCTCTGCGCTTGCTTCCCACGCAGACCTCACGGCAGCGGTCTCTTCCCCAAACAGGCCTCCCTGATGGTGTCCTACCCTCTCACTATTTTATTTGCGCCGCGATATTGCTGCTTACGGCTATTTAAAACTGCCTCCTATAGTAATGTGCTTAAGTGTTCGTTTTGTCTCCTCCAGGAGAATGTAAACCTCGTAAGAGCAGGGGCTGGGGTGGCCTGTTCCCCAGCCCATCTCCCGACGCCCCCATACCTGGCACCCAGCAAGGTGCCTGGCTCCTGGTCGGCCGCGGTGAGTGGAATGCGTTCTGGACACCGCACCCCGGAGAGTCGGCCTCAGCTGTGTGCTGGTGCTGCCCCCTGGTGGCGCTGGGTCCCCATCGCACCTGGCTGTTTCCTGCTCACCCAGTGGGCCTTCTAACCTCCCACCCGTCATCACCAGGGCCAGAGTCTGTGATATCTGGGGGTGGAAGGAAAGCGAGCTTAGTAAAGATGAGCGCAGTGTGGACTATGGACTCCATCCGGGAAAAGACACCCTCGGAACAGACATAGGATGGTGCCTGTCTCTAAAAAGTCTAATAGAGCGAGAGAAGCCAGTCGGACAGTTCCGTTTTAAAGATGGGGTCACTGAGGCACAAGCCAGGACCAGAAGATAAAACTGCCCTGCGTCAGAAAGCCCTAAAGTAATTGGCCCATTACACCACCCCCTGATTAGAAACAGGGCGGTCTTACCTCGTGCAAAATGTATGTTCCTGAAGATCCTGCATAATTCAAAACATGCATATTTCCAGGCTAATTTTGCCGTGGAAATGAATGCAAAGTAGCAAGGTTGTGTTGCATAAATCTACCCCCATTGTGGCATATTTTTGCTTTAACGCCGCTTTTTATTTTCCCAGCATTATCTCTAATATTTCACAGAGTGCTCTCTGCTAAATTAACAGCGCAGCATTTCCTGCCGGTGGTTTGGCCTCCTTCATCACGTTTTATCACATCTCACTTCCTTTCCAGCGTTATTGATTTTCAGGTGCATTTTTCAGCAGCACCACTTAGAGAACACTTGGATGACATTGTTACGGGATACAGATAAAAGACTTAAAGTTATAATAACTTTAAATGTTGGGAATGTTGGGAAAACGGCCCAATTGTCTCCAGCATCTCCCACAGAAATGAGAAGAAATTCGGATGCATGCAAACGGAAGTGCATGCATAGAGATTGTATTTCATAACCAAACAACGTCTCCGTGTGGCGGGCTTACAGCTCCCACTTAACAACTCGCTTAGCTCCTTCGACTCCAGCAAACTGCAATTCTGACAATCTGTTTTAACTGAGGGGCTCCGCGTGATTCCCAACGCAGTGCATAAACATTTATTAGCATTTTTATGTTGCAGCTCTCCAAAGACACATACTTGAAATTCTCATAACTGTGACCTCACCCTGCGTGATCTCCCTTGCTAGGTCCTGAACCCCAGAAGGGTGGAAATGAACGACCCCACCCAACAATAGCAGATGTGGACTTCAGAACATTCCAGCCACTCACCTCATGCTCCTGCAGCAGGGCCCCTTTGCAGGCAGCATCGGCAGAGGCCCCGTGGGTGCCCGCACCCAGCCACCCTCCCACCACGTCCACTTCTCTTAAGACTGGAAGAGGGGGCTCCCCTCGGAGGAGTCCTCCAGTCTCCTCCTGCCCCCTCTTCCCATCAGCATTTGGTCCAAGTTGTCCGTCATTCTGTCCCAGCTACCTCTCCCAGACATGGAGCCTGAAGGGGCTTGAGATCCAAGTTGGGGTGGGAGATAAAGGACAACTGTCTCTCGGTTTCAAACATTTATAAGACTGACAGACTTACTACACTGCAAGCACGACCTCTCAGTTCCACTCCTGCGAATTGTCTCTTTGGCCTTGCCCTGCCCGAAATCCTGAAAGGCTCACTCGGCTTGGCCAGAGCCTGGGCCCAGGAGAGGGCAGGCTAGGCCCTAGGAAGGAGGAGAGGAAGGACAGCCAGGGCAGGCTCTGAACCCACCTGCTGGGATTCTGACCTTGAGCAAGCCACTAGTCAAGGCACTTCCCTTCTCTGCACCTCAGTTTCCACCTCTGTAGAATGGGGATAATAATACCACCCACTTCGCAGGCTCTGGGTGGCACAGTCAGCTGATGGTCAGACTCTTGGTTTCGACTCAGGTCGTGATCTCAGGGTCGTGGGATCAAGTCCTGCTGGGGGCTCCATGTTCAGCTTGGAATCTGCTTGAGATTCTCTCTCTCCCTTTCCCTCTGCCCTTCCTCCACCCCCTCTCTCCAAAATAAATAAATAAATCTTGAAAAAGAAAAATAATCATAATAACACCCACTTCCTAGGCAGGATGACTGTGACAATGCAGTGTGGTCATTTCCTAGAACCCAGATCCCGGTGTCAGCCCCCAAATGTCTCCTCCTCCAGGAAGCCCTTCTGGGCTGGGAGGGGTAAGTCCGATGATACAAGAAACAGTACTGGATGTTTCCCAGATACATCTCTTGTTCTCCTGCCTCTTCATTTTCACTTGAAAAGTCTTTCCTTCCTCTGTGTCCAGGTGCTCCCCGTCCATCCCCGCCAGATCTAAATGTCACTACTTCCCAGGTGAAGGCATCTGTTCCTCTATGAGAACTGGCCCAAGCACTTTCTACAATGAGTTGCTACGATCACAGGAGGCGTGGGTCAGCCTGGGGCCAGCGGCAGCTCCCAGCCTGATTTTGCTCAGGTGTCTTTCAAGTGATTCTCAGCCTTGGGAAGCTCCTTTTCCATCTGAGGGGTGGACGGGAGCTTAGAGGCCATTTAGGCTAACCCACCCTCGGTGTCATCTCCCCACTGACCTGTGAGCAAGACCCCAGAGCTATATTGGCGGAACACTGAGGAATCAGTTGTGTTGGTTGAGTGACTAAATGACCCTCAGAGTTAAGCCTCCGAGCCTTCTCTGTGCAGCAACTGCCCTTCCTTTTCCTCCAGCAGACCAGTAACAACATCACCTTCTAAGCCACCAGCCGGCCAGCCACACCCCCAGCATGACCCTCGGTGAAATAACAAAAAAGATGGACAATAGGTCCACTCACGTTTTTTCCCCAATGTAGTTATACACCATGGAGGTAATAACAATAATAATAATTGCAAATATTTATTAAATGCCTGTTCTGTCTGTCACTGGGATCTAGGCTTTCCCATGAATGCTCTCATTTAATCCCCGTGATAATCCATGAGGTGGGTTCTATTATTAGTCCCCGCTTTTCAGGCCAGGAGACGAGGCTGGAAAAGGCTGAACTTACCCAAGGTCACAAAGCAAGCCAGTGACAGAATTGGGGAACTTTATGAAATCATCTTTTATGCATTTGTGTTGCAATATTCTTGCATTGTTACAGTTCCCTTTCAGACCTTGGATTTTTGTTTGTTAATTTAATGTCCTAATCTCTTTTCAGTTCATTATGCCCGCTCTGCTTGTTTGGCAATGTTTCTGTGAACTGTCAATTCTGTCTTCCTCTCGAAGAGAGGAGAAATATTCTGTGGAATTTGTGAAAACATAGCTAAATAGGTAAAGTGGACATGGATGACTGGAAATGAATTTTTTAAACGAAACAACCTAGAAGGCAGACAGAATTGCTTTCAAAATGCATATGAAAATTGCAAAATCTCTCCAGGGTGCAACGACCTTATCAAGACATGATCGAATGGCTGTAAACATTCATTTCCAACTAAATTCCTTTCGGTTGATTCACTTGAACCTAGGGAGAAAACTTTACAATTTGTTATAACTTTGTCAGACAAATGCATAATTGCTGGAAAATTACTTAGAAATTAAAAACCCAAAAGTCTGGAGGTGGAGATGGAGCATAAAGAGATACCAATAAAAGCTAAAATACACTTTTAAAGTTTCAGGGCCACTCCATGGTGCATAAAAATTAATACTTAAAAAACAAGCCAGAAATACTATTTCAACCAACCTTTTCGTATTAGCTTTATTGAAGTGTAATTGCATACAATAAAATGCACAGGTGTTTAAGTGCAAGAGTTTAAGTTCTGACAAATATATATATATATATATATATATATATATATATATATATATATATATATCTATCTCCATTTAACAACCATGCGATCAAGGTGTTGATTGATATTGACATTGATAAGAGACTGAACATATCCAACACCCAGAACAACCTTGTGCCTCTTTGTAACCCATCCCCCTCCCCCCCAGTCAACCAATGATCTGTTCTCTATAATCAGAGTTTAGTTTTGTCTGTTCCGGAATTTCACATAAAATGACGTGTCTGGCACTACCCTTTTGTGTCTATCTTCTTGCACTCAGCAAAATGTTTTTGAGAGTTACCCACTTTGTTGCTTGAAGCAAGCAGGTCTTTCGTTTTACTGAGTAGTATCCCATTGTACGAAACTACCATGCTGTGTTTATCCACTCATCTCTTGATGGATATTTGGACTGTCTCCAATTTTTGGCTATTACGAATAAAGCTTCTATGAAGATTTTTACATAGGTCTTAATCTGAATATAATTATTAATTTCTCTCGGGTAAATACCTAACAGTAAGTTCCTGGGTCATATGAGAAATGTATGTTTAACTATATAAGAAATTTCCAAAATACTTTCCAAAGTGACTGTACCATTTTACTTCCTCCCAGCAGTGTATAAGAATCCCATTTGCTCCCCGTCCTGGCAAACATTTCCTAGTGTCAGCTTTTTAATTTTTTGTTTTTATTCTGAGAGGTAAGAAGTTGCATCTCACTGTTCAACCAAATTTCTTTTTACCCAACAGTCCACTTGCTTCTCAACATCAAATGTGTGCACGCCTGTATATTTGCAAGCACGCACATGTGCGCGCCCCTCCCCCGCAACCTCTTGTGTGAAGAATGTCCCGAATGAGGAAACAGCGGTGGAGTTTGGCTCCTGCACAGGCACTGACTGACCCTGAGCAGGTCACTTCAAACCTGTTTTTTCAACACTCAAATGTGGACAGGAATCCCCACTCACCAAAACCAGAACACCAAAAGCACAACCCACGAAAGAAAAATTGATAATTTGGACTTCACTAAAATTTAAAACTTCTGCTCTGCCAAATAGATTGTTAAGAGAATAAAAAGGTAAGCCATAGAATGGAAGGAAATATTTGCAAAACACCCATCTGATAGAAGAATTCTATTGAAAATATATAAAGACCTCTTAAAAGTGAATAAAAAACAAACAACCCAACCTAAAAAAGGGACAAAAGATTTAAACAGATACTCCACCAAAGAAGATGTACAGATGGCAAATAAGCATATGGAAAAAAAATACTCAGCATCATATGTCATTAGCGAACTGCAAATTAAAATAACAATGAGATACCACAACCACAACAAGCAGGAACAACAAACTCCAGGGAAAGCAAGAATGTGACTTCCAGAGTTGCCACATTATACTATTCAAAATACCCAGTTTTCCACCAAAACAAGTATGAAACATGCAAAGAAACAAGAAACTATGGCCCATTCATAGGAAAATAAGAAATTAATAGAAACAATTCCTGAGAAAATTCAACCATTAGAAAAAGACTTTCAGGGGCGCCTGGGTGGCTCAGTTGTTAAGTGTCTGCCTTCAGCTCAGGTCATGATCCCAGCATTCTGGGATCGAGCCCCGCATCAGGCTCCATGCTCAGCGGGAAGCCTGCTTCTCCCTCTCCCACTCCCCCTGCTTGTGTTCCCTCTCTCGCTGCCTCTTTCTCTGTCAAATAAATAAATAAAATCTTAAAAAAAAAAAAGACTTTCAATCAATTGTCTGAAACATGCTCAGACAGCCAACAGAGACCATAGGCAAAGAACAAAAGGAAACCAGAATGATGTATCACAAAAGAGATGATACCAACAAAGAGACAGAAATTACAAAAATGAATCAAACAGAAATTTGGAGGCTGGAAAAAATGCAATAACTGAGATGAAGAACCCACTAGAAAGATTCAAGAGTAGATTTGAAAAGGCAGAAGAAAAGAATCAATGAGCTTGAAGATAGGTCAATTGAAATTATTCAGTCCGAGGGGAGAAAAAGAAAAGAATCAAGAGAAATGAACAGAGCCTGAGACCTCTGGGACCTCATCAAGCTTATCAATATATGTATAATGGAAGTTCCAAGGAAAAGAGAGAGAGAGAAAGGAGCAGAGATAATATTTGAAGAAATAATGGCTGATAACTTTCCAAATTTGATGAAAGACAAGAATCTACAAACCCTAGACTCTCAGTGAACTCCAGGCAGGAAAATCAAAGACATCCACATCAAGACATTGCAGTCAAGTTGTCAAAAAGCAAAGACAAAGGGGGAGACTCTTGAAAGCAGCAAAAGAGAAGTGACTCGTTACATACAGGGATTCTCAGTAAAATTAACAGCTGATTTCTCTTTAGAAACTATGGTGGGGGCGCCTGGGTGGCACAGCGGTTAAGCGTCTGCCTTCGGCTCAGGGCGTGATCCCGGCATTCTGGGATCGAGCCCCACATCAGGCTCCATGCTCAGCGGGAAGCCTGCTTCTTCCTCTCCCAGTCCCCCTGCTTGTGTTCCCTCTCTCGCTGGCTGTCTCTCTCTCTGTCGAATAAATAAATAAAATCTTAAAAAAAAAAAGAAAAGAAAAGAAAAGAAACTATGGTGGCCAGAAGGCAGTTGGGATGACATTTAAGGTGCTGAAAGAGAAAACTATCAACCAAGAATTCTATATCCAGCAAAACTATCCCTTAAAAAATGAAGGTGAAATTAAGACATTCCCAGATAAACAAAAGCTGAAAGAGCTCATCATTAGTAGATCTGCCCTAAAATAAATGCTAAAGGGAGTCATTCAGGCTAAAATCAAAGGATCCTAGACTCAAAGCCTTATGAAGAAATTTTAAAACAACAGTAAAAATAGCTACAATGGTTAAAATTGTTAATGGTTAAAAATGGTTAATGGTTAAAAATGGTTAAAGGCAGTATTTCTGTATTTTTCACTCATAATCTTTCCTTTCCTAAAGATTTGAAAGACAAAGGTATAAGACAATAGGTATAAATCTGGGGCGCCTGGGTGGCACAGCGGTTAAGCGTCTGCCTTCGGCTCAGGGCGTGATCCCGGCGTTGTGGGATCGAGCCCCACATCAGGCTCCTCCGCTATGAGCCTGCTTCTTCCTCTCCCACTCCCCCTGCTTGTGTTCCCTCTCTCGCTGGCTGTCTCTATCTCTTCAAATAAATAAATAAAATCTTTAAAAAAAAAAGACAATAGGTATAAATCTGTGTTAATGGGCACTCAATGTATAAAGATGTAATTAGTGACAATAACAACATAAGGAGAAGGGGATGGATCTATAGAGGAGCAGAGTTTTTATACTCTTGAAACTAAATTGGTATTTAGTTTAGATGTTTAGATTTAGTGTAGATTTAATATGATTTTAATTGTAATCCTGAGGATAAGCACTAAAGGAAAAAACTAAAATATATACAGAAAAAGAGAAAATAAGGGAACCAAGATAGCACACTAGGAAAAAAAATGGCTAATTACAAAATAAGGCAACAGTAGAAGAACTGAGGAACAAAAATGACATAAAACATATAGAAAAACAGCAAAATGATAGAAGTCTTTCCTTCCAGTAATTACTTTAATGTAAATAGATTAAGTTCTCCAATTAACAAGCAAATGGAAATCCACTGGCAAAACAGATACACACACACATGCACACACGTTATCCAACTATAGTCTGACTACGAGAGACTCACTTTATTTTTTAATTTTTATTTAAATTCAGTTTAGTTAACATACACTGTATTATTAGTTTCACAGGTAGAATTTAGTGATTCATCAGTTGCATACAACACCCAGTGCTCATTACTTCAAGTGCCCTCCTTTTTTTTTTTTTTAAAGATTTTATTTATTTATTCGACAGAGAGAGAGAGACAGCAAGTGAGAGAGGGAACACAAGCAGGGGGAGTGGGAGAGGAAGAAGCAGGCTCCCAGCGGAGGAGGGATCCCGATGCGGGGCTCAATCCCACGACCCCGGGATCCGAAGGCAGATGCTTAAAGACTGAGCCACCCAGGTGCCCCTTCAAGTGCCCTCCTTAATGCCCATCCCCCAATTACTCCATTCCCCCTCCCACCTCCCCTCCAGCAATGCTCAGTTTCTTTCCTATAGTTAAGAGGAGAGACTCACATTAGATCCAAAGACACACGTAGACTGAAAATAAAAAGTTGAAAAAGATGTCCCATGCAAATAGTAACTAAAATACAACTGGGGTGACTATATTAATATTATACAAAATAGACTTTAAGACGAAAACTGTTACAAGTGACAAAGAAGGACTTTATATATTGATAAAAGAGTCAATCCATCATGAAGATATGGCAATTATAAACATATATGTATCTAACAACAGGGACCCAAACGTATGAAGCAAAACTGAGTGGATTAAAGGGAGAAACAGTTGTATTAGTCTGCTCAGGCAACTCTAACAAAATGCCCCAGATTGCATGGCTTAAACCACAGTAATTTATTTCTCACAATAATGGAGGCTGGGAAGTCCAAGATCAAGGTGCCAGCAAAGTAGGTTTCATTCGGAGGCCTCTTCTCGGGGCTCATGGGCAGCTGCCATCTCATTATATGTTCTCATGACCTCTTTGTGTGCATGCACAGAGAGAGAGCTCCCTCATGTCCCTTCTTAAAAGGACACTAATCCTACCAGATCAGGGCCCTACCCTTATCAACTTATTTAACCTGTATTACTTCCTTAGGGTCCCATCTTCAACTATAGCGATACTGGGGAGAGCTTCAAAATATGGGTTTGGAGGGGAGGACACAAACATTCAGTCCATAATATCAGTTCTAGAATAATAGTTGGAGACTTCAATATCCCACTATCAGAAATGGATAGAGCAACTAGACAGAGGTCAATAAGGAAATCAATATTTATCCAACATTATATACCAAGTAGGTATAACGGAATTATGTAGAACCCTCCACCCAACCACTGCAGAAATTGAAACATAGGTCCACACAAACACTTGAACACTAACATTCATAGAAGCCTTATTTATGACATCATGAACTGGAAACAACACAATGTGCATTCACTGATGAGTAGACAAATAAATGTGGTCTATCCATACATTGAAATATTATTCAGCCTCTGATGGTTAACTTTATGTCAATTTGACCGGCCACAAGGTGTCCAGATTAGACATTATTTCTAGTTGTTTCTGTGAGGGTGTTTCCAGATGAGATTAGCCTTTGCACTGGCAGACTCGGTAAAGTAGATGGCCCTCCCCAGTGTGGTTGGGCATCATCTAATCCCTTGAGAGCGTACAAGAAAAGGTAGAGAAAGGAGGGATTTGTGCCCTTTTTAAATTTTTGTTACTGAAGCATAGCATCATATAGTGTTGTATTATTGGCACAACATAGTGATTGGAAAATTCTATACATTATGTAATGTTTACCATGGTAAATGTAGTTACCATCCATCACCATACAACATTATTACAATATGATTGACTATTTCCTACGCTATACTTTTCCTCTCTGTGACTGATTTATTGTGTAACTGGTAGTCTGTACCTCTTAATTCCCTTCACCTATGTTGCTCATCCCCCACCCCCCACCTCTGGCAACCACCAGTTTGTTCTTTATAATATTTATGAGCCTGTTTGCTTGTTTGTATCTTTATTCATTTGTTTTGTTTTTTAGATTCCACACATGGGTAAGATCATATGGGATCTCTCTTTCTCTGTCCGAGTTATTTCACTTACCCTCTAGGTCCGCCCATGTTGTCACAAATGGCAAGATCTTATTACTTTTTATGGCTAAATAATATTCCTCTGTGTGTGTGTGTGTGTGTGTGTGTGTGTGTGTGTGTGTATTACATCTTTTTTATCCATTCAACTGTTGATGGACACTTAGATTGCTTCCATATCTTGGTATTGGAAATACTGCTGCAATGAACATAAGGGCGCACACATCTTTTTGAATTAGCATTTTTGTTTTCTTTGAGTAAACACCCAGTAGTGGAATTACTGGATTTTATGTTATTTTTAATTTTTTTAGGAATCTCCATACTGTACATTTCCACAGTCATCTTCTGCCCTCAGACTGGGATTTACACCATCAATTTCTCTGATTCTCAGGCCTTCACACTCAGACTGAATTACACCACCAGCTTTTCTGGGTTGCCAGCTTGCAGATGGCAAATCATGGGACCTCTCAGCCTCCACAATGAACCAATTCCTCATAAAAAATCTCCATATATATATATATATATATATATATATATATATATATATATATATATAATGTATGTATGTAATTGGTTCTGTTTCTCTGGGGAAGTCTGACTAATACAAAGCCATAAAAAAGAAAATGAAGTACTGATACACGCTATGACATGAATAAACTTTGAAAACATTATGTTTGATTAAAAAAAAGTCGATCACAAAAGACCACATATTGTATGAATCTATTTATATGAAATGCCCAGAACAGGCAAGTCAATACAGACAGAAGGTAGATTATTGTCTGCTTAGGACTGAGGGGGTTGGGGGAAATGAGGAGTGACCGTTAGGAGATGTGGGGGGCTCTTGCTGGGGTGATGAAAAGAGTCTAAAATGATCATGGTGATGGTTGCACAACCCTATGAATATTATTAAAAACCATTGAATTGTACATTCTAAGTGGGTAAATTTTTGGTGTGTGATTTATATCTCAATAATGCTGTTTTTAAAAGCTATTAAAGCTTATAAGTGAGTTAAGTAAGGTTGCAAAATACAAGATCGATACCCAAAAATCAATTGTGGTCTATATACAGAAATAAATAAGCAAAAATTGAGGTTTTTTTTGAAGTACCACTTACAATAGTAACAGAAAACCTGAAACAATTGGAGATAAATTTAACAAAACACATGCAAGGCTTCTGTGCTAAAAACGATAAACTATTTATGAGACCAAGACCTAAATAAATGAAGATATATGATGTTCATGGATCAAAAGACTTACAATTTTTAAGATGCTAGTTCACCCCAAATTGATCTGTGTACTGAATACAATCTGAATACAACCCAGCAAATTTTTCTTGTAGAAATTGGCAAGCTGAAGTCAAACTCTTACTCTTTGCAGATGACATAATACTCTATGTGGAAAACCCAAAAGATTCCGCCCCAAAATTGCTAGAGCTCAAACAGGAATTCAGCAAAGCGGCAGGATATAAAAATCAATGGACAGAAATCATTTGCGTTTCCATACATGAACAATGAGACAGAAGAAGGAGAAATTAAGGAGTCAATCCCATTTATAATTGCACCCAAAACCATAAGATACCTAGAAATAAACCTAACCAAAGAGCCAAAGAATCTGTACTCGGAAAACTATAGAACACTCATGAAAGAAATTGAGGAAGACACAAAGAAATGGAAAAACATTCCATGCTCATAGATTAGAAGAACAAATATTGTTAAAATGTCTATGCTACCTAGAACAATCGACACATTCAACACAATCCCTATCAAAATACCATCAACTTTTTTCACAGAACAGGAACAAATAATTCTAAAATTTGTATGGAACCAGAAAAGACTTCAAATAGCCAAAGGAATGTTGAAAAAGAAAACCCAAACTAGTGGCATCACTATTCTGGACTTCAAGATCTATTACAGAGCTGTAATCATCAAGACAGCATGGTACTGGTGCAAACATAGATCAATGGAACAGAATAGAGAACCCAGAAATGGACCCTCAACTCTATGGTCAACTAATACTCAACAAAACAGGAAAGAATATTCAATGGAAAAAAGACAGTCTCTTCAACAGATGGTGTTGGGAATATTGGACAACCACATGCAGAAAAATGAAACTGGACCATTCCCTTACACCATAACAAAGATAAACTCAAATGGATGAAAGATCTAAATGTGAGACAGGAATCCATCAAAATCCTAGAGGAAAACAGAGGCAGCAACCTGTCAACCTTGGACAAAGCAACTTTTTCCAAGACACACCTTTAAAGTCAAGGGAAACAAAATCAAAAATGAACTATTGGGATTTCATTAATATAAAAATCTTCTGCACCGCAAAGGAAACAATCAGCAAAACTAAAAGGCCACCTATGGAATGGGAGAAGATATTTGCCAATGACGTTACAGATAAAGGGCTGGTATCCAAGATCTATGAAGAACTTCTCAAACTCAACACAAACTCAAGAACAAACAATTCAATCAAGAAATAGGCAGAAGACATGATTTCTCCAGAGAAGACATCCAAATGGCCAACAGACACATGAAAAAGTGCTCAACATCACTCAGCATCAGGGAAATACAAATCAAAACCACAATGAGATACCGCCTCACACCAGTCAGAATGGCTAAAATTAACAAATCAGGAGGCAACAGATGTTGTTGAGGATTCACGGAAAGGGGAACCCTCCTACGCTGTTGGTGGGAACGCAAGCTGGTGCAGCCACTCTGGAAAACAGTAAGGAGATTCCTCAAAAAGTTGAAAGTAGAGGGGCGCCTGGGTGGCGCAATCGTTAAGCGTCTGCCTTCGGCTCAGGGCATGATCCTGGCGTCCTGGGATCGAGCCCCACA
The DNA here is from genome assembly GCF_023065955.2 of Ursus arctos. Taxonomy (NCBI): domain Eukaryota; kingdom Metazoa; phylum Chordata; class Mammalia; order Carnivora; family Ursidae; genus Ursus; species Ursus arctos. The sequence goes on from NW_026622908.1 coordinate 30,821,055, forward strand.
TCAGGCTCCTCCGCTGGAAGCCTGCTTCTTCCTCTCCCACTCCCCCTGCTTGTGTTCCCTCTTTCGCTGGCTGTCTCTCTCTCTGTCAAATAAATAAATAAAATCTTTTAAAAAAAAAGTTGAAAGTAGAGCTACCCTATGACCCAGCAATTGTGTTATTGGGTATTTACCCCAAAGATACAAATGTAGTGATCCAGAGGGGCACCTGCACCTCAATGTTTATAGCAGCAATGTCCACAATAGCCAAACTATGGAAAGAGCCCAGATGTCCATCAACAGATGAATGGATAAAGAAGATGTGGTACATATATACAATGGAATATTACTCAGCCATCAAAAAATGAAATCTTGCCATTTGCAATGACGTGGATGGAACTAGAGGGTATGATGCTAAGCAAAATAAGTCAATCAGAGAAGGACTGTTATCATATGATCTCACTGATATGTGGAATTTAAGAAACAAAACAGAGGATCATAGGGGAAGAGAGGAAAAAATAAAACAAGATGAAACCAGAGAGGGAGACAAATCATAAGAGACTCTTAATCACAGGAAACAAACTGAGGGTTGCTGGACGAGGGGTGGGGTAAAGGAATGGAGTAACTGGGTGATGGACGTGGGGAAGGCATGTGATGTAATGAGCACTGGGTGTTATATAAGACTGAGAAATCACAGACTTGTATCTCTGAAATCAATAATACATTATACGTTAGTTAGAAAAAGAAGAAATTGGCAAGCTAATTCTAAAATTTACATGAGAAAGTAAAGGATGTTGGCTAGTCAAGCATTGTTTTAAAAGGAGTCAAAATTGGAGGGTCCATAGTACCTGACTTGAAGATTTAAGATAAAGCTGCAGAAATCACGTTTATATTATTTATTATAAATATAATTAAATTATTATTATTTATGGTGAAAGGATAACCCCCTCGAAACTGGAGACAACCCAAAAGTCCATCAACTGGTGACTGTATAATTCAATTATGACACACAGTAAATGGAACAAACTGAGACAAACGACGTGGAGGAATCTTAAAAGCATTATGCTAAGTGGAAGTCAGACAGACACGAGAGGCTATTTACTCTATGATTTCATTCGTATGACATTCTGGAAAAAGCAAAACAATAGGGACAGCGATCAGTTCACTGATGACGAGACGGAACTTTCTGGAATGATAGAACTGTTCTCTACCTTGATTATTGTGGTGGTTACCCAAGTGTATACATTTGTCAAATTCATAGAACCATACACCTAAAATGATACCTTTTCCTGCACGTAACGTCCACCTCCATAAACCCAACTTTAGAGAAATTCGGGATTATCCGCAGGAATTCAACTTTGTGCCATCGGCAGTTATATCACTCTCCCTAGTATATGCTGCACATTTGCCACACTAAGCAGTCTCTCGTTTTCGACTGAGCTTCACGAAGAGCAAGAGATTTGTATTTATAAAAGAGGGGGTACCTCCACATTTCTGGCCCCCTTCCTTTTTCCTTCATGGTTTTGGTATTCTTTATCATGTCTGAATGGAAATTAATTTATCACTGATTTTACTGTATTTGCTAGTAGAACTTTTCTTGTAAAATTGAGAGGTGGCAAAACAGCCATTTTGATCTTAATTGATACCACAAACCATGAATAATTCCCAAATCGACTTTTTCCTGAAAGATTAATAGTCTAAGTAGAATTAAATAACTACAAATTAAATACAGTTCCTAGAAGTTACTTTTATTTAATGTTAAAAATGCTATTCTGCCAAACAATTCCATAAAGATTGGAATTATAAAAGATAATTGAAACTCTATTATTCTGCCTACTACTCTTATTTAAATTTGTATAAACATTTACTGGTTCCAAAAGAATAATAGGTTCCTAAAGTTATCTAGCTAACACATTCTCTCTTAACATGCATGTGAGTCTATTTTCCTATCAGTCTATTTTCCTATTGATTTAAATATTTGAAACTTAGCAATTATTTTGCACATAAAATTAACATCTTTCAATTATCATTGGTCATTGTACTATTTCACCCTAGAATCATACATGTGTATGATATCGTACATATATGTGTATTCACCTACTGATTGAAATCGTTTCAATATATAAAGCACAACAGAAGTTTTTCAGTTTGAGTTACTTCTAAAATGCTTACCTATGTTTGAAAATGTTCAGATATTAATAATAAATTCAAATGACCCGCCTTGCTTGTATTCCTGATGTAATTACACTGGTTACCTATGATGTCTGTCTCCTAATGACAGGAACATCAATCGTGCACAGTCTCCCAAGATCTCAGGAACGACACTGAAATAGGCTTTCGACTAATTGACCTTCCAAAGGCTGAAGCCCAGATCCAAGAGGAGGGCTTGGCTGAGTTGGAAGGCTGAAACCAAACTTCGGGGCATGCTGACTTACCATGGTTCTCATCAGCCCTGGGACGTCTCTTACAGGAAGTCAGCAGGGCCGTTGACTCCCCTAGCACGCCAGAAACCGCTCTACAGCCCGGCAACAAAGCTTTATTGAATGCCACCATGTGCTGAGCTCTGTGCTAGGCACCAGAGAAACAGTGGCAAACGAGAGAGTCTGGTCAGAGAGAAGTAACCTGTTACACTGCCATGTGCAGGATAGACATGGGTGCACCCTGGCCCCAATATATGCCATCAGCATACCAGCACAAGCCTTCCCATAAATCCTATGAAGTGAAGAGTGAGTCCAAAAGAGGGGAAGGGGGAGAGAAAGGGCTCCCACACAAAGACCATTGAGAAGATGTTTGTTAAATAAATTAATTTCAAATTCCAAGGTAGCCACGCCAGCCCTCTTCACCACTGCTAAGTACCCCCAGCTGGGTTTAGAGCAAAGACCCAGAGAAAGAAGCCAACTTTGACTACATCCGCCTGCTGGCAGCCCTTCTGCAAACACGCCAGTATTTACACATTCTGGTCTACACTTCCTGCTGCCCTGCCCTTTTCCTTTCTCCACCCTGCTCTTGGAACCCCAGCCCTTGGGGGAAAATGGGGTTATGGAAACTATATTTATTCCCTGGAGCTGGCTGGTCTCTACCCTGACCCCTCCTCTTGGACAGAAGGAAATGCCCACAGTAACACCTAGGGTTCTCGGACTGCAAGCAGCAGATGTGGACTTCAGCCGGTTTATGTAAAAGAGGCGCTGGAAGAGTTCAGGGTTGCTCGCAGAACCGAGGAAAAAGCAGCATGGCGTTGGGAAGGAACAGCAAGCCGGGCAGCTCTGGGGCAGGAAACGGAAGCCGTAGGCAAATTTAGTTCTCGTGGTGGCAGCTGCTGTTTCTGTTCCAGGTTCCATTTCAAATGAAGACAAAATTATCAGTGGGTTCATTGGCCTGGCCTATGTCGTGTACCCACACCCCTGTGGCCGGAGGAAAGCAAGCCTATGAACTGATGGCCCCCCCAAAGGCTGCAAAAGCGGGGAGGAGGGCGCACTCCTAAAGTGAGACTGGAATGTTCTTGCTCAAAAAGAGAATCAGTATCTCCTTTGTATACTCTTTGCCTCTCATCGACAGAGGGAAGCAGCAGGAGTGCCTATCAGGGAGATCTAATCTAACTGGAGGGTCCCCTGTGGAAGTCAGGTCTGCACTGAGTTCTGAAGGACAAGAAGTTAGCCAGGTTTAGGGGTGAGTGTGGGGGAGTCCTGAACAATGCGGAACCACAGGAAACAAGGAAGGAAGAGGTCTGTGCAACCTTCCCGATACCCTGTCCCCCGTCCAATCCTGGCCCCTCACAGTGCACACTGATCATTTGCCAGATCCTTCCCTCTTCTGACAACACCTCCTACATGTCTGTTCCAGAGCCACCCTCATACCACCTCCGCTGGGTTGAGGGGTGGAGCTTGCGATGAATGCAGGGCTTAAGCCAGAGGCTGGGTCTACTCAACTGACCACAATGATTAGTCAAGGGTGATTATATGACCTGAGCCAGACCACTTAGAGTAAACCTCAAGGCTTCCGAGAAACAGTGAATTATTTTTTCCCACCAAACTGAAACACTTGAATGTCGGGGGAAATGGGAAATCTCTGTACCTTCTGCTCAATTTTGCTGTGAACCGAAAACTGCTCTTAAAGATAGTCTGTTTAGGGCACTCAGGTGGCTCAGTGGGTTAAGCGTCTCCCTTCGGCTCAGGTCATGATCCCGGGGTCCTGGGATCAAGTCCTGCAGTGGGCTCCCTGCTCAGCGGGGAGTCTGCTTCTCCCTCTCCCTCTGCCTCTCCCCCCAGCTCCTGCTCTCTCTCTCTCTCTTTCTAATAAATAAAATCTTTTGTAAAAATAGTCTATTTGAAAACAAACAGACAAATAACAACAACAAAACTCTGAATGCTATAAGGTCGAGACTGCTTGAAGCCCTTTTGCCATCCCATGGAGCCTGAGCACAAAGCCAATACTTCGAGAAGGGCCCAGACCAGGATTTGTGTGATGACATTTTTGAGCTGCTGGGTCAAGCTACAACTAAAGCCAGGAATCTCCCTGCACTTTCCAGTGACCTGAGCCAGTAAATTCCATTTGGCTTCCACAAGCTCTCCCCTGCCACTCCATACACCATCTGGGATGAGAATCAGAGCCTTTTACCTTTGAGACCAGGGTCACTCCCTCGGCCCCGGGACCCAGGAGACCAACTGGAAAACCTGGGCTCAGGATGAGCTGAGTTCACGCAACAGGATGAACTTTAGTTCAGCAGTCAAACTCTCCTGGGTACAAATCTGGTTCTCGCCTTCTCCCTGGGTGGCCTTGGGCTAGTGACTCAACATCCCTGGGTCTCAATTTCCTCATCTGTAAAATAGGGGTGCTAATGAGACTGCCCCCACAGCATCACTGCAAGGACTGACATGTTGCATATAGCACATTGGGCCTGAATCCGCCCTCCAATGTGTGTTAGCTGTTAGGAAAACTCAGCCGAGAGGGACTGACAGCGGTACTCGATTCCCACAGATAAACTGCTAAACTGGGCGAGACGGCCAGCCTGCTTGTAGATGACCCGGATGCATATTACAGGGGCTGTAGGGAGTAGCACTTCTGGCTACTCTAGATCTCACAGAAACAAAAAGGCCTGCACAGTCCAAAGCCAGGTGCTTTCCAGAAGCCAGACCCGGAAAAAAAGGTGATGTCTCTGGTAAACGTTTTTTGTTAAAGAGTAGCTAGCTCTTTGCTAATCTTCGGCAGTTTTCCCACTCTTTTCCCATGTGGGGACCTCCTTTTTGCTGACAAGCCCTCATCCCTGGCCATGTACCCCATGCTTTGGGATTTGCCTAGCCTGACATTGGCTCTTCTGCGCCTCATCCTTCTCTGGCAAATGAGCCCTGCCTTCAGAATCCTCCACCCACCGCCAGCTCTGCAGCTTGGCTTCACTCCCTGATTATTGTATCCCCTGCACTGCTGGCTCGGACCCAGTGCCAGCCAATCCCAAGCCTTCCCAGAACCTTACACATGAGTTCCAGCAACAATGAATTGCCCATTAGAGTACTACCGCAATTGGGGCTATGGTTGCCTGCCAAAGACAGAATACTGTGCAGCAATGGCTCGCTCTGATAGGGGTTTATTCATCTCCTACAATGAGGAGTAGGCAGCCAAGGGCTGGGATGACAGCTCATCTCCATGCTTCTGCCCAGCCATCCTTAGCTTTCTTCCTCAGATCTTTTGTCTCATGGTTACAAGATAGCTGCTGCCCGTCCAGACCTCAGGTGTGCATTAAAGACCAAGCCTATGGGGCACCTGGGTGGCTCAGTCAGTTAAGCATCTGCCTTTGGCTCAGGTCATGATCTCAGGGTTCTGGGATCAAGCCCCGATGTGGGGCTCTCTGCTCAGCAGGGAGTCAGCTTCTCCCTATCACTCTCCCCCGTGCTTTCCCTCTCTCTTTCTCGCTCTCAAATAAATAAATAAAATCTTAAAAAAAAAAAAAACACAGAACATACAAGAAAAAGGAGCAACAAAGACTATACTTATATCCAAAAAGTAAAGCTTTCCCAGAAATCCTCACTGGCTACAAGTATGTCGCATGGTCACATCCAGCTACGAGGGAGTAAGAATACTTAGGGGGAAATGCTGACATACAAATAAAATATGGGTAATGTCAGTAAGGAAAAAGGATAGATTAATATAAGGTAAAATAGGGGTCAGCAAACTACAAGCAATGAACCACATCTGGCCCATGGCCTATCTTTATAAATAAAGTTTTATCAAAACACAGCTGCACCCATTTGTTCACAACACAACAACAGCAGTGTTGAGTAGTTGCTACAGAGACTGTATGGCTCAAGGAGTCTAAAACATTTACTTTCTGGTCATTTATGGAAAAAGTTTGCCAACTCCCAGGGTAGACTATTAGTAGTGTCTACCACAAGTAACAGCAAAGGAAAGACGTAATATTTTTTTCTGGAAAGAATATATTATTTTTGAAAGAACATCCCACTCTTCATAAGAAAAATCAGATATGGAGAGAGTCCAGATGTCCATCGACAGAGGAATGGATAACGAAGATGTGGTATGTATATATAATGGAATATTACTCAGCCATCAAAAAGAATGAAATTTAGCCATTTGCAACAACGTGAAGGAAACTAAAGGGTATTGTGCCAAGCAAAATAAGTCAGTCAGAGAAAGCAATTATGATTTCACTCAAATGTGGAATTTAAGAAACAAAACATGAACACAGGGGAAGGGAAGGAAAAATAAAATAAGATAAAAACAGGAAGGGAGGCAAACCGCAAAAGACTCTTAACTACAGGGAACAAACAGAGTTGCTGGAGGGGAGGGGAGGTGGGGGGATGGGGAAATTGGGTGATGGGCATTAAGGAGGGCACTTGATACAATGAGCACTGGGTGTTTTATGCGACTGATGACTCACTCAAGTCTAACCCTGAAACCCATAATACACTATATGTTAACTAAATTGAATTTAAATAAATATTTTTTAAGAAAAGAAAAATCAGAACACTTTTGGCTCTGCTTACATTTATTTTACAGCTGAGTATTAATTTTTAATTTTGAATTACATATAAATGAGGAGCCTCATAAACTTCAGGGCTTAGGGACAATAAAGGTTTAAATTGGCCTTGATTTTCAAGCACTTCTTCTGGGGGTCTGACTTCCATCCATTCCACAAATAGGTACTGAGCACCTACTATGGCAGGTGTGTGTCAGGTCCTGGATAAGGACAGGATGGATGAATAGATGGACGGACGGATAGATAGGTAGGTAGATAATAAACTGAGAGAGAGCAAGAGAGAGAGCCAGAGATCATGATAATTATGCCACGCCTTCTCAATTTTGCCTAAAGCATATGTATGTAAGAAGAAGGGAATATAGACCCCAGTGGGTACGTGGCTAAAGGCAAAGCTGCTGTAACAGATTCCTTTATAACTGCATAGGTACATAAAGGACAGAAGTTCATCTCCCTCTCGTTTAGCACTTTCAAGGTAGGCCGTCCACGTTGGCAAGTGTCTCTGCGCCACACAATCAGGGACCCTGGCTCTTTCCATCATACTGCTCGCAGAACAGCTAAGACATTCACCCTGCATGTAGCATGTATTACTTGCTTTTACCATCCGTGAGGTCATATTGTTCACCTCCCCACAAGGGAGGCTGGGAAATGTAGTCTCTGGCTGGGCAACCACGTGACCAGCTACCATCCAATTATTTTGGAAGAATGGGAGAAAGAATTTTGGTAGGCAACTGGTAGTGTCCACCACACAAAGTAGGCTCAGGAGTCCTTGTTGAACTCAAGGGTGAGATAGTTGACATCTGTGTGTTCCCAGAAACTCTCAGGCCTTGCTGGGACAGATCCATTGTCCCCTACACCTGGGAGGTTGGTTCCAGTCACTCTGTCTGGTAGAGATTGCCTTCTGACATCATTAGTGGCTCCCAGCCAAGGCAAGAATAGAACTACACCCATAAGGGGCCCTCCGTCCTGGATTATTACAGCATTCCACCTGCCACGTTGATGACCTTCTGTTCTGCCTCGCACCAAGTTCACACACTGGGTAATTACCCTTGACGAGACCTAAAACCTCACGCTTGATGAATGGTTTAGACAATTACGAATCCTTAAGAAAAATTCGAAAGCAAATCAAAAGTACAAAGTGCACACCTCCCGAGGCCTTAGACCCCCAAGAAACACACCCCTCCCCCCTTTCCCTCATGAGGAACAAAAAGGATTGGAATCTGGGAAACTTGCCTTACTGGCCTATTACAACCTTAATACAGGGGACTGAAGCTAATGGTGGAATTGCAGGTAAAATATAAGGGGAGAGATTGGAGATAGGGATACATTTTGGTCCCCTGGCCTGTGGAGAGCCAAGGCTATGCCCCACATACTCAGCATGGACTGCCCCTGGTCTCTCTCAATGAAGAGCGTCTGACCTATATACAGTATGTATCTCTTCCCTAGGGGCTCAAAGTGGCAGCACAATCATCAGACAAATTAACTCTGTTAATGTGCCAAGGAGAAGGGCACTTCCAGGAAACCAGGGCCTCTTGCAGACAAGTTTGCCCTGTTTGTCGTTAAATTATTTGTCATAGAGAAACATCAGGCCTAAGAGAGAAGAGCAAAGAGGCATGGATTGTTCTTAACACACTGAAACCCACAGCCTTCAAAGTTTGGTCCTGGAATGAGACTCTCCAAGTAGGATTCTGATGAGCAGTCCCTTTCAGTCCTTCGTCCCCCAAAAGGTAATTTGATCCCAAAAGTGACAAGGTAACCAGGTGGCAATCTCCACCAGGAGGCCAGCCCATAACTAGGAAGCCAGAAGTTCTGTCTCTGGAGGAAGGGGGAGTAGTCCGGGTCCAAGAGAGCAAGGGCCAGATGCCTGATGATGGAAGAGAATAGGCCTGGGGCAGAGCTCACTCTGGGGCTTTTGCACCTGCCTTGGGGCTACTGGCCGGTGCTTATTTCCCTGTAACCCCTCTGGTTCCGCATAGCCCACCAAGGGCTGTGTTAAGCTGGGCCCAGGGTTTATGCAGTTAGCATGCGAGACTTTAAATATACCCCACAGGTGTCATCCTCTTATGGAAATTTTCAAATGTACACAAAAGTAAGATATCAACATTTTGCCTATCTTGTTTTACCTATCTATCCACCTCTTTTTTTTTCTCTCTCTTTGGTAAGTATTCTGAGTATTTTAAAGCAAATCTAAGACATCTTACCTGTAAATTAAATGGTACTGATTAAATGGTGTTTGAAATACTACAAGCAGATGGTAGTCCCTACTTTCAACCACACCAGCCAGAGTCATGAGCAAGGAAGTTGGGGCCCCCTGGTATAGTCCTGCCGGCCCCCTCCTTTTTACAACAATGAGAACTCAGAAGTGAGCTCCCCACGTTGGTCCCAGGGCAAGAAGCAGGGAGAAGTCGGCCCTCCAGGCTGCCTGGTGACTGTCGCCCAGGGCTGGTGCCGGACTTCCCAGGCTCGGTTCCTGGAAGAGGGCACAGACCCCTCCGCTCACTTGCGGCCGGAAGCGGTTCCCGCGCGCGCTTCTGGAAGCTCAGGCGGGGCGCGGGGCAGGCGGCTGGCCAGGGATGAAGCCGGGTCCCGGGACGTGCAAGCGGCGGTAATTGGAGTGGGGTATCCCGGGCGGGCCGGGCAGGGGGATTGGGCCTCGGGTGGCCTTGGAAACAGGGGGAGGCTTGCTCCCACAACTGGCGGGATAACCCGGCGCCAAGATCAGGCTGGGGCCCGGGTCGTCCCGCCGCAGCCTCCGGGCCCCACGTGGGGAGCAGGAGGGCGAGGTTGGCTTGGCGCCCACACCCGGGGCTGGGAGCAGGAAGTCGTCCCCAGCGGGCGCGGCCTTAGGCGCGGTGCTGCAGGTGCGGCGCTGCAGGTGCAGCGTTCGGCAGTGCAGGCGGGCGGCCAGTGCATTAGAGGAGGTGAGCGCGGGGTTGCCATCGAGGCCCGGGAACGCCAGCCCTGGGGCCAGAGCTAGCGGCTGGGCCCGGCTTGGGGAAGGGGTTTTTTAGAAGGCGGAGGGAGCTGGGGGTGTGTTGCCTTAAGGCTAGCATATGGCTGTTCTCAAATGGGGCTGGCGGGATCAAGCAGATTACTTGAAGTCTCCTCAAGGGCGTGCCACTGGCGGGGGGTGGGGGGGGGGCTCGGTCTCAGGCTGGGAAGAGCGATGGAGGAAGTGAAAGTGGGGAAAAGGAAAGGAATGCGACAAGGGAGAGTGAGCTGGGGCTGGTAGAGGGTCTCTAGATGCCCAGGGATGAGAGGTGCTGCCGAGGCGATGGGGGTGCGGTCGTACCCAGGATGGGGGAGGGGGCGGTAGACCTGCAAGTGAGGGGAGCGGTGGAGGGAGAGTTAGCTTCTGGTGAAGACTGAGCTAGGGTGGGGGGAGGGCTTTCAGGAAGGGGGCCGAGGCTCAAGCACCTATAGGAACCTTCCGCGGAGGCCGATTGCCCCCCACCATCCCCGAGCGGGGAGCGCACAGGAGCGGAGAGGCGGTTAGGGGTCCAGACGCCAGCCTGACTCTGAAGGCTGTTTCTATCGGGCTGTGGCTTTAAGGGTGACGCCGGGCGTGCGGGCCCTTTAAGGAGGGGTCGGGGGCGTGTCAGGAAATGAGTCCTGGGCCCGCCTCGCGGGGGAGCGCGGCCTCGGATGTCCGGAGGTTCCCGGGCTGAACCGGAGCTGGGGCTCCGGAGGGCAGAGCGCTGCGGGCTTGGGCCGGCTCGGCCTCCTCCAGCGTCCTTCGGACCCCGCCCTGAAAACCTCTGACCTTCCCTGCACCCCTCTTTGCAAACGCCCCCGCACGCCCTCCCTCCATTCAGCTTCCTGCATGCCTCCTCTTTCTCTCTGCGGACTCCCTTGCCTCCCCCTCTCTTCCCCACGCTGTCCTCCGCCCTTCTCCAGCACCTTCGCCCTGCCTTCCTCCCCCTCCCCCTTCTTCCTTCCCTCTCCCTTCCCTTTTTCCTGAGATCTATCCCTACCAGGCACCAACCCCTTCTCCCCTGACAGGTCTTGCGTCTAACCTTAGCCTCTTCCTCACTCCTCCCCGTGTCTTGTCTCATGAGCTCCCTCAGAGTGGGAGCAGGTTGTGGGGCTCCCCCAAAACAGAACCTCTGGGTGGGGAGGCCTCTAGGCCACCCCCCATGTGACAGTTGAGGGCTTCGGCTTGCAGGAGGCAGACAGGAGAGACTGCCCTGTACTCCGGTTCTGGCTGTAGGGTGACCCAGTTCCTCTGCTACCATGAACAGGGCCCCTCTGAAGCGGTCCCGGATCCTGCACATGGCACTGATGGGGGCTTCCGACCCCTCGGGAGAGGCAGAGGCCAGCAAGGAGAAGCCCTTCCTGCTCCGGGCTCTGCAGATCACACTGGTGGTGTCACTCTACTGGGTCACCTCCATCTCCATGGTGTTCCTCAACAAGTACCTGCTGGACAGCCCCTCCCTACAGCTCGACACCCCCATCTTCGTCACCTTCTACCAGTGCCTGGTGACCACGCTGCTGTGCAAGAGCCTCAGCACCCTGGCCGCGCTCTGCCCTGGTGCCATGGACTTTCCCTCCCTGCGCTTGGACCTGCGGGTGGCCCGCAGCGTCCTGCCCCTGTCCGTGGTCTTCATCGGCATGATCACCTTCAACAACCTCTGCCTGAAGTACGTCGGGGTGGCCTTCTACAATGTGGGCCGCTCCCTCACCACCGTCTTCAACGTGCTGCTCTCCTACTTGCTGCTCAAACAGACCACCTCCTTCTATGCCTTGCTCACCTGCGGGGTCATCATCGGTGAGTGGCCAGCCGAGGCCACGGGGCGTGGGGGGGGGGGGGCATGGGGGCCAAAACGCCAAAGAGCAAGCCTGCCAAGCATCTTGAGACTTTACCTGTCCCGGTTCCCTTGTCCAAAGTCCTGTGAGGAAGAGCCTGGGGCCCAGAGAGAATAAGCTTCCTGAGGTCGCCCAGCAAATTAGGGGCCCAGCCAGGGCCCCTCATAACAAAATGAGATTATAATCTACATCTCACAGAGGGGAAAAAAAACCAAGGTAGAGAGACATCTAGTGATTCGTTGACCATCACACAGCTCATAAGTGGCAGGGCTGGGATCTGATCTCCAGCAGTCTGGCTCCCTATGCTTGACCACTGTATTGCTTCTCAAGAATTCAAGTGCCCTGACTCCCCATCCAGCGCTATTTCCAGAAGAGAACACATCTTGTAATAAATATACCATCACCCTCCGACCTTGCAGGCTCATAGGAATGGCTAAGAGAGTGGAGAGAAATAAGCTTTGAGAGGTCTTAGCTGTCTTTCCACACTTGACCCTGAGAAAGTAAGAATTATCGATGGGGACACTGGGCGGATCATCGACACGTAGTCCCTCCTTTGTTCCCCAGAGGTCCCCTGAGTGGTAGCATCACCGTCACCAACTCCAGACAGACAAGGAAACTGAAGCTCAGAGAGGTTAAGTTACTTGCCCAGGGCCACACAGCTAGGAAGTAGCCAGGCGGGGGTACAAACCCAGACTGGCCAGACTCCCAGGCCTGTGCTTTTAACCCCTCTCCCTGTTCTTGTGCCCTCGAGATCGTAGCTGCACTAGCCAGTACCTTAGCCACTGGCCACATGTGTCTATTTCTGTTTAAATTTATTTGAATTCAGTGACATATTTAAAATTCAGTTCTTCGGTTGCAGGTGTTATAACCTGATTCCGTAGCCACATTTCAAGTGCTCGGTAGCCACATGGGGCCAGGGGCTACGGTACCGGACGGCACACGTGAGAACATTTCCATCGTCACAGAACGGTTTTTTGCAGCGCTCTGGGTAAGGGAGCACCCACTTCCCTCAGAATCCTCCCAGGGCTCTGTCATCCAGGAATGTGGTCTTTCTTCAAACCTGTTTTTCCTCGTGCCTTAAAGTTCATGTTGATTGACCTACATATGCTTCGCTGGTGTCTCAGAGTCCCAGGCGAGGCACACGGGTGGCAGGGGACGGGCCCCTCCTCTGCCACCTGTCCTAGAAAATGTCACCCTCATCGAGCAATTGCTGGATCTCAGACTCCTCAGTCAAGCCCCAAGATGGGAGAGGGGAGAAGGCTGAGGTTAGAGCAGAAGGAGCTGCTGAGACCCCTGGCAGATTTTCAGCTGCCTCCCCCACCCCCCCATCCCTCCAGAGCTGATGCAGAGTCCCAGGCCTCAATAAGCCAAATGCCCCAGGAATCTTCACTTGAGCCCTGAAGACCAGCAGGAGGTGGGGGGGAGGGGAAGGAGAGGGAACCTGGAGTTGGAGGGGGGATAGAATTTGCATACAGAAAGGTGAAGTCATAGGGAAACTAGGCCAGGTCCTAAAAGTAATCAAAGTAGCTGATGGTGTGATAGCTCCTGAGAAAGGGCATTCGCTGGCTGGACCGATGGGGCTGGGCCGGCCCTAGGCAGCTGGTGCTCCCTGCCGGCCCCAAACCCAGCCCCCTCTTGGCTGGGCTTCCCCTTAAGATGGGTCTCCAGTGATTATTCCTGGGCCCCTGCTCCTTTTATAGTACCTTTCAGAGCTCCTTCGGGGTGTGAGCCCCTCTAGGATGCAGAACCTCATGGTGGGTTTCCCTTCTGGGCTTGGAAATAACGAGCAGGAGGACGGAGGGTGCTCTGGCCGACCCTCCACACCCCCGGAGCAGGTGTACAGATAAATGTTTGCCAAGGATCTGCCAAGGAAGAGAATACCCCGCGTGAGTGCCTGCATTGTTGCAGGCACCTTGCCTCCTTCAACCCTCAAGGCCAGCTCCGGAACAGCCTCCATGCCTGTGGTCACTCAGTCAGTCAGCAAACACTAACTGATGGCCAGGCACATGCCGGAGACCATGCCAAACTTTGGGGATACGAATCTGGCAAAGGTGGATGGGGTGCCTGTTCACCGTGGTGATGCCTGGCAGTGAGTTCTGCTGTGGGGGTGAGACTGCGATTGGGGCGTAGAAGAGAACCTGGTGGGGGTGGAGAGGAGGACAGGGTTGGAAATGGGGTAATCCACGCAGGCATTCTGGAGGAAGTACTAGATGGGTATAAGGAAGAGGTGAGGAGAGAATGTTCTAGACAGAAAAAAGTACCTGTGTGTTTCTTCCTGTTTGGGCCACAGCAGGACTCTCCAGACAGGAGGCTGGCTGCCCAAGTTAAGTGAGTCTGGAAGGTTTCCTGAGGGTAGTAGGCAAGGAAGGGCCTTAAGCCAGGACAGGACTTAAGCAGATCTCTCTGGGCTTGAGGAAGATCATTCTGGTTGCAAGGTGGGAATTAGTTTGGTTGGAGTGAGGGGGTCAAGAAAGTAACCCAGGTCTCTACAGATGAAAGAAATGGGAGCTCAGAAAAGTTTAGCCAGCTTTCCTCAGGCCACCCAGCCTCTCAATGGCAGAACCCAATTAGAGCCCGAATCTCTCTGACATCAAAACTTTTCATACTTCCCCTCCCACCATGTTACCGGGGTACAACATGTGTAAGGTTCAGCCCCTGCCTCCCCAGCAGGTGGGGTCTCACTAAAGAGATGGTATCGTCGTCCCCAAGGACAGGTGTCTAACAGCCTAGGGCAGGCAAGGGGTCTTGCAGGGAAGCCCAGGCAGCAAGAGGCCAAGGGGAGGTCTGGGGGCCGGAGGTATCAAGAAAGACTTATTCACTGGAGAGGCTGGCTTTGACCTTGAAGCATGCGTAGAATCTCCCAGAAAGGAGGAGCGGGGTGTTTCTGGTGCAGGACAGGAACAAGGACACTGCGTCCCAGCATGAGCAGCAGGGAGGTGAGAGAGACGACTTGGGACAATCGGGGGACAGAGACAGGCAAGGGTGCGGGAAGCCCAGTGTGCCAGGCAGAAGAGTGGAGTCTTGATGGTGGGCAGTGGGGAGCCATGGAGGCTCTGTGTGCAGGAGGTGGTGACACAGACAAGAGTGTCTGAAAGAGTGGACTGTCCCCAAAAACCTCAGGCCACAAGTGATTCTAGCTCATTATAGGCTCCCATTTTACAGACAAGGAAGCCAAGGCTCTGAGATCTTAAGTCACTTGCCCAAAGTCACCTTAGCCACGAAGCGCTCAGCCCTTTGGAGCTCATTTCCAGCATAACTTTGCAGATGCCTGAGGCCAGCACCGTTGCAGGTTATGGGTTCTCAGAGCACACTGCACTGTTTTATGGCCCTCATTACAATTGTAATTAAAGAAATAATTGGGAAATGAATCGTTTTAATGTCTTCCTCCTCTGCTAGAATGTAAGCTCCCGAGAAAGCGTCCGTGTCCTGGGCCACTTCCCAGCCCTTGTCTGGTGCTTTGCCTGGAACAGAGCGTTTGGACTTATCTATTGCAGAGAGGGCAGGGAGGGATGGGAGGGTGAAGACTGCATTACAGTCTGTGAACTCGGGTGGCAAAATTCTCTGTCCTTCTTCCTCCCCGGCCTCATCCCCCTTGCCCCTCCCCTCTCCCCCCTGCAGGAGGCTTCTGGCTTGGTGTGGACCAGGAGGGGGCAGAGGGTACCCTGTCTTGGACGGGCACCCTCTTCGGCGTGCTCGCCAGCCTCTGTGTCTCGCTCAACGCCATCTACACCAAGAAGGTGCTCCCGGCAGTGGACGGCAGCATCTGGCGCCTGACCTTCTACAATAATGTCAACGCCTGTGTCCTCTTCCTGCCCCTGCTCCTGCTGCTGGGGGAGCTGCAGGCCCTCCGTGACTTTGCCCAGCTGGGCAGCGCCCACTTCTGGGGTATGATGACGCTGGGCGGCCTGTTTGGCTTCGCCATCGGCTACGTGACAGGTCTACAGATCAAGTTCACCAGCCCCCTGACCCACAACGTGTCGGGCACAGCGAAAGCCTGTGCCCAGACGGTGCTGGCGGTGCTCTACTACGAGGAGACCAAGAGCTTCCTCTGGTGGACAAGCAACATGATGGTGCTGGGGGGCTCCTCGGCCTACACCTGGGTCCGGGGCTGGGAGATGAAGAAGATTCAGGAGGAGCCCAGCCCCAAAGAGGAGGAGAAGAGCAGCATGGGCGTGTGAGCTCCTCCAGGGACCCGGGGATGGCCCGGTCAGGGAGAAGGCCTGGGGTAGGGCCGGAATAGCCATGAAGACATCTCTCTGGACCCTGAGAAGGTGATCTGGAGGGGGTATTGTTTACAAACCTGATCACAGTCTGGTGGTTGAAATGGAACCAGTATTGTCCAGTGATGTCAGAAAGTTGCCAAACCTATCTCAACCCCCTGTCCTGTTTCTGGGTTTTGTGCTCCCCTAGGGAGGAGGGACCCCACGGAAACAGCCAGTTAGGTTCTCTGGAAGAGCACTCGCTTTCAGGGAGGCAGCACCCCTTCCTGTCCCCCTTCCAGGGCCTTCTACCTCCACATGACCTTTGGAGTTGGGGACAGGCCACGACCTTTAAGAGACAGCAGTAAGTCTTCACTCATACTCAGGGGAGATGGTGGTGCGACCCCACCAGAGGCCAACTGAAGGGAATTGGGGAACTTCACATCTCTGGGTCCCAGGACAGGCAGCGAAGCTTGGACCCCACAAATCAGCCTTCTTCTAGAGGAAAGTGTGGGTGGGGCTGAAGGAGGAAACAGACAAGTGTTCCCTCTTCTCTGCATCCAGCCCAGCAGGCCCCATGGAAGGGCACAGAGGATCATTTGTCCCCGACCCTGGCCCTGGCCCCCCCAGGGACTGCTGGGAATTGGCCTGGGAATGGGGTACCTCATGGGAAAGCACCCTTTTCCCACCATCTGCACCTTATGTTCCCAGCTTTCGAACACAGGGGAGCCACACAGGGTCATTAACACCCACCCCAATCCCTGACACTAAGAAGTGTCATTCGTCCCTCCTGAGGAGCACCTGGCCCAGGTAAGACCTAGAGGTGGAGCCAGGTAGCCCTCCCAGCTCTGCCTTCTCAGAGCTGCATCCCCAAGGGGGCTGATGGAGCATGGGTCCTGGCTCCGAGCCTCCCACCTCGCGGTGCTGCGCCATCCCCAGATCCTGCTGCCTGCACAGGTGTCCAGACCTGGCTCTGACGAAGGTGATACATGAACACTTGTGTTTCTTCCCTGAGGTTAGGGCTGAAAGACGCTTCTCCTCCCCCCACCCCTGCCCCGGGGCCTCAGGACAGCCTTCACAACTCTGTTGCACATTCCGTTCCATCTCCTTGGGGTAATTCCCTAATGTTTTTAGGCCCCACAGGGAAAGGTTGGGGAGGGTGGTCTTCTAATTCACGGTGGTTTCTAAGCAAGTGAGTAGGGCCTCATGCCCTGAATGGAGTGTGGATTTCATTAAAAGTGGGAGTAAGACACTATCACGTAAACCCTGACAGTTGGGGTTCTTTTCTTTTCTGCAAAGCAAGTGCCTGACTTAGCTCCGATGGCTGAAGCATCCACGTCAGAGATCATCAGAGATTGCCAGCCACAGGACGGGACAAAGAGCCAGGCTGCCTCCCCCATCAGAGGCCCCTTTGTTTTCAAGATCTTGGTTGATTTCAGTAACTGATCATTTGGGCCACTTGTTTGTTTGGTTTTTTTCTCTTCCTACACTTTAAATTTCCACTCTTATATTTTGAATTCACCAATAAAGAGTGAGCCCGCAAAACCCTCGACCCCAATAAAAGTAGAACGGCCTGTTTGTGCTCTCTCATACTCTCTCCATCTCCCCCCCACACATGCCCCCCACATCACTGTGTGGCCCAGGCATGCCGTGTAGTTTCCAGATCCTGTGAGTAATAAACCTTTATTTTTTCAAAGTTTCTTGATGGTTATTGCTGAAGGGTGTCTTGCAATCATAGCAACCACAGGGGCTGGTCCCAAACAACATTGCTTGCTGACAGGCTGAGATCAACACAAAATGATCAGTAGAGTCGGCAGGATTGCATGATCGCCCTTGCAATTCACCAGGGGGAATGCCCTTGTTACCTGTGACCTGCTTACCGACCCCCCAAGTCAGGTGGGTGACACCATCTGGAAAAGGAACGAGGCTTGCTGGGGTCTGTCGCACCGTGGCTGGCTGTCGCATACTGCCTCTGCAGCATGTTGCCTGAGGTAGCCCCATCTGAAAGTTCACGGCTGCCATGATTATCCAATGATCTCCCCAGAGCAGCACGATCAAGGCCATACGGCCTAATGAGACAATTAGACCACTAATTACAAAGGCTGTAACTGACTATTAATGTGCATAAGGGTCTTATAGACTCAAGGCCAAGGAGAGCTAAGGAGGGTGGGTTGGATAGCAAGGCTATCGTCACTACCCAAAAAAATAAAAAATAATGGACCTATAAATGTCCTCAGCATATGGTTCCAATGCCTCCTAAGAGCCCTGAGGAGGAACACCAGCTCCTTGACAAATGCAGACCCTCGTGGGTGCTACGTGTCATTCTAGGCGTTATTCGGTGCCATGCATACCAACAAGCCAAGACTCTGCAATGGGGCTCCAGAGGCCTGGGGGGTTTTCCGAAAGACCTGGTGTATATTGTGCTAGTGGAGGCAGATCCTAATCCTGGAGAGGTCTCTTGGGACACCCTGGAAAGGAGTGGCCATCTACGAAGAGGGTTCACTGTAACATCATCCAAAATTTTCCAGTAACAAGTAAGGTTAAAATTATAGGATAAAAGAAGAAGCAGAGGGCGCCTGAGGGGCTCAGTCAGTTAAGTGTCTGCCTTGGGCTCAGGTCATGATCCCGGGGTCCTGGGATCGAGTCCTGCACCAGGCTCTCTGCTCAGCGGGGAGTCTGCTTCTCCCTCTACCCCTCCCCCCTGCTCATGATCTCTCTCTTGCACGCACGTGTGCTCTCTCGCAAATAAATAAATAAAATCTTAAAAAATAATAATAAGCAGAAACTGAGATCAAAAACTATACCTGAACTGAAATTCAAACCTCCAGTAAAGATTTTATGCACAAGAAGAGAGGGGAACTGATCAGCTACTGTGGGTTTTCTTGTTCGTTTGGAATAGTCTCTGAGTTGTTATAGCTGCCAAAAGGTGTCAGCTGGCTGATATCTCTAAAAACCCCCAAATCCATAACTTTCTTAAAGATCCATCTTAGCCATATGCTTCAAAGAGACTCCACAATCCTGAGCCCCATCAGCTTTCCCCTGAACTGGACAGACCTAAAAGCACGCCTCTCGAGGCATCCCTGCCACCAAAGGGAAAGTTGGCAGGGTTATCAGGGCCTCCAGTGAGGAGGAAGAGGGAAATGGGAAAGCATAGGCCCCTAAAGCTACCCATATTTGTATGAGGGCCCTCCTTCTCACTGGGATGGTGATTGCCTGGCTCCGTGCTCAACCCTTCTATCACAGTGACCACTGCTAAGCTTCACAGTGAGTGGAAAACCTCAAGATGAAGCCCATCTCCTGCTCCACGAAACTGACATGATCCAATGGGTTTATCAATTCCATGACCGCAGTGACCCAAATGACCTCCTCTTCCATTTCCAACTCTAAAGAGGTCCCATTTGACCTTAAGTCCAGAGAAGTATTTTTACAGGGCACTGCCCTAGTGACAAGGCAACACTACCCCATTTTACTGAGACGGGGGTCACCATCCAAAGATACTAAATCTCCTGGAAGAAAACTGAACCTCCTCTCTCTGTTCCTTGAAGATGTAAATTTTACCAGATTGGCATGTAACTACCCTAGGAGATAATTAGAGATTACATCTCAAAGACAAACACAAATCTAAAATGTCCTCTCCACAAGTATTAGTAAAAAGCTGTAACCATCTGGGGCGTCTGGGTGGCTCAGTCAGTAAAGAGCCTGACTCTTGATTTCGGCTCAGGTCATGATCTCATGGTTATGAGATTGAGCCTCGCTAGGCGTGAAGTCTGCTTAAGATTCTCTCTCTCCCTCTCCTCTGCCCCTTCCCCCCCATAAAAAGAAAAGAAAAAAAAAGCTTTCAGCCATCTGAGCAGGTGAATTTCTCAGACTACAACTGCCAAACAAAATTTGGATACAACTGATCTTTTATAAATTTGCAAGTTTGCATTATCATACCCATCTCATGGCTAAACATTTAAAACAAAAGCTGTGAGTTCTCTGTGTCTGTCTGTACGTTTGCGTGTGTCTGTATCTCCTGTGTGTGTCTATAACACATGTATGTTGTAAATGTGAAATATATTCCTACCTCTGTATGGTTTTACTAAAATTTATTTGTAAAGAGCTCTATTCAATTGGCTAAAAAACAAGTGCATTTGTAAGTTAAGGATCTGAAAACTCTCAGAAATATAAGAGAAATTAACCCAAATGTTTTTCAAGTTCTTGTGACCTAGGATAATATTTTGTAAATAAAAGCTAGTTCAGGGTTTGGTTTTTTTCAATTTTTTTTTTAATTTAATTTAAACAGGTATGTCTTTAGAGAGATCAGCATTTGGGCTCCACTTTAAAAAACTACATTTAGAGGGATCAGCATTAAAGAGAATAATTTTACTCTAACTAGGTTTACTAAAGATTAAATGAGTTCACGTTCTCTCTGTTGCAAAATGTGTCAGCAAGAAAAGTTAGCTTAGGGTGATGTCTGATTTTGTTTAGTGTCTACCGAAGTTTTTGCGGGTCATCTAAACATAATTTTGGGAGAAAAAGATTTTGAGAGGTGTAAGTGGGATGTGAGTGTTTAGGTGAACTTTCCAGCATCCCATCCAGCAGGGAGAGAGGAACTCGGAGGAGTTGTACAAAGTGGAAAGTTGATCTAGATGGACGGTGGGGGCAAGAGAGTTATTAGCAAAGGAAAAGGATTATTCCAGAGGAAGATGTTTGCTAGGGGAAAAGCAAAGTGTCCCATCATGCCGATTACGTCATCTTTCTCTGGGATATGGAGAAGACCCAGAGACCAATTGGCAATGATGGAAAGAAAAATATCCTGACTGACGGGTTAAGCCTACATCTCTGGGGGGGATGGGGAGGGGTGAAACTGCAGTTAGGTGGGGACACCCTTTTGGGCCTGTGGGTTTCTTTTTTTAGCACTATTATCAACATCAACAATCGACCATCTCTTTATCGGGAACTAACCGTGCCCCACGCACTGGGGAGACAAGCAGAGGACAAGACACTGTAAACAGTGTGGTAAGAACAACGAAGGAGACAAACAAATAGTCAAAATGGAGACTATCAGACAGGAAAATTCTTCTAGTCAGAGAAAGCCTCTCGGTGAACTCTTTTTTTTTTTTTTTTATAAAGATTTATTTATTTATTTATTTGACAGAGAGAGACAGCCAGCGAGAGAGGGAACACAAGCAGGGGGAGTGGGAGAGGAAGAAGCAGGCTCATAGCGGAAGAGCCTGATGTGGGACTCGATCCCGTAACGCCAGGATCACGCCCTGAGCTGAAGGCAGACGCTTAACCGCTGTGCCACCCAGGCGCCCCTCTTTTTTTTTTTTTTTTTTTAAGATTTATCTATTTATTTGAGAGAGAGAGAGAGCAGTGGGGGAGGAGCAGAGGAAGCGGGAGAAAGAGTCTTAAGCAGACTCCATGCTGAGCGAGGAGCCTGGGGCTAGATCTCACGAGTCCCTGAGATCAAGACCAGAGCAGAAATCAGAAGTCGGCCACTTTAACTGACTGGGCCACCCAGATGCCCTGTGAGCACAACTTTTAACCTCAGACCCAAATGATAGGAAGGAACCAGTCATAGGAAGAGCTAGAGAAATGGTGTTCCGGCAGAACTTACAGCCCATGCAAAGGCCCTGAGGAGAGCAAAGAGCTGGGCGTGATCAAGGACCAGAGTGAAGGTCAGGGTGGCGGGAACAGAGCTAGGGAACCCAACTGGTCATTCCCACTGGGTTCCTCCTCACAGGGGAAGACAAAAATCCCAGAAATAGGAAAAGGGGTAGAAGTAGATTTAGCAACTTCCTGACATTACTGGGAAACACTGGTTCCTTTTGGTTCCACTCACCACAGGGAGGAGTAGAAAGAGAGGGGTCAGAGGCCAAGCTCCAGCTAGGGAGCGAGACACTGAGCCCAGGGAGGTTAGATTTACTCTCAGTGCCATGGGCAGCCACTGGGGGCGCCATGACTTGATTTATATCTTTTTTTTTTTTTTTTAAAGATTTTATTTATTTATTCGACAGAGATAGAGACAGCCAGCGAGAGAGGGAACACAAGCAGGGGGAGTGGGAGAGGAAGAAGCAGGCTCATAGCAGAAGAGCCTGATGTGGGGCTCGATCCCAGATCGCCGGGATCACGCCCTGAGCCGAAGGCAGACGCCCAACCGCTGTGCCACCCAGGCGCCCCTTGATTTATATCTTAAGACGATCCTGCGGGGGAGAAGGGGAGAAATAGGTGAAGGGGGTTAAAGAGTACACATATCATGGTGAACGCAGAGCAATATCTAGAATTGTTGAATCACCATATTGTACACCTGAAACCAATATAACGCTGTGTGCTAACTACACTAGAATTAAAATTAACAATGCAATTAATTACTTAATTAATTAACAAATAAATAAAACTTTAAAAAATCCCTGTGGCTGTTTCGAGGAGACTGAACGGGCACGAAACGCAAGGGCTGCAAAGGCACCGTCAGGGAGTCAGGGTGACCAGTCGGGAGGCTGCAGCGGAAGCCAAGGAAGAAATGATGCTGGCTTAGATCAGGGTGGTGGCCCTAGAGAAGAGGAGAGGACAGATTTGAGACGCATTTCGGAGGTAAAGCCAATAGACCTTTCAAAGGGATTGGCTGTAGGGTTGAGAGAAAGGGAGAATTCAAAAATAATGCCAGACCCTGGCTTACAGAACTGGGGAAGGGGCCATTTATTGGACAGGGAAGACTAAGGGGTGAGAGGTGGGCTTGGGAACAAAAGTTTATTTTGGGGCATGTTAAGTCTGAGGGGTCGGATGGTTGGTTGGAACAAGACATCATCCAGTGGGGAATGTCAAGCAGAGCATGGGACATTAGGACTCTAGAAGTTTCTGGGAAGGAGAAAGCACTAAAGAAATAGCCTATTCCTCTTACTATTGATCTGTGCTTGGCCTCTCCAGCATGGTGGTCTCAGGGTGGTGGGACCCCTTACTGGGTTACTGGTATCCACCAGAGTTCACGTCCCATGAAGAGCAGGTTAGCTGGCCTTTTCTGATCCAGGCTTGGAAGTCACGTCATGTCCCTTCTGCCTTTCTCTATTGGTTGAAGCAATTACAAGCCCACTCAGAATCAAGGGTAGGAGACAGAGTCCCCGCTTCCCATGGGAGGAGAGTCCAAGGCAACTGGGGGTATGCATTACCGCAATACAGCCCTTCTTATGGCAGGCTCTCCATTGACAACGGCCCCTTGGTAACCCATGAGGTGTAGGGAATACAGATGACACACATATGGATTTACTCCCGCAGCTCAGTGAGGAACCCCATTCGATCACAGGTACAATGAACCCAAGCCCCGTCCTTCACAGAACTCCCAAGCACCCTCTCAGTAGTAATAACAGGTGTTTATATCATGCCTTTAGATCTTCAAAGCACTTTGAATAGTGCTTATAGTCATGGACTAGCAGAACTGGAAAGGGCAAGAGTCATTGAGATTATCCAGCCTTGGTATAAGCTCCCTGCCTCACCTTCTAGAATCATCTGTGATGTAATTTAAGCTGCCTCTCATCACAACTTTTTGTATATTAATAGTATAATATCTAGGGGCTCCTGGGTGGCGCAGTCGTTAAGCGTCTGCCTTCAGCTCAGGGCGTGATCCTGGCGTTCTGGGATCGAGCCCCACATCAGGCTCCTCCGCTGGGAGCCTGCTTCTTCCTCTCCCACTCCCCCTGCTTGTGTTCCCTCTCTCGCTGGCTGTCTCTCTCTCTGTCAAATAAATAAATAAATAAATAAATAAATAAATAAATAAATCTTAAAAAAAATAGTGTAATATCTAAAAAGCATGAAATTCGTTCTTTCTTTTGGTAAACGTTTGAGTACTTACCATGAGCCGAGCATACATCAGAGATCCAGGCAGACCATAGTCCTGGCATTCTTGGAGCTTGCTGAGAAAAGAACAACAGTAAACAAAAAGACAAAAAGTAAATAATACACAGCAGGTCCCACGAAGTAGAGAAGGCCTAATTAGGGCACCGGCAATGTCAGGGGTATGACTCGTTCAGGGATCAGAAAAGACCTCTCTGAGTAAAGATGTGAGTATAGACCTAAAAGTAACAAAGGAGCAGTGGGAAGATCTGGGGTCAGGATGTGCCAGGCAGAGGGATCAGCAAGTGCAAAGGCCCTGGGGTGGGAGTGTGGTTGGTGCGAGTGAAGAAAGGCAAGGCCCAGGTGGCCGAGAGCTGGTAAGAAACGAAATCAGAGTGTGCTAGGTGGGAATATGTAAATCATAAGATCTGTTACTTACGTTACTTTTGTCCTGCAACTAAGAAATCCACTGCAAGTAGTTGTGGTATTTGTCTGCACACCCAGCACCTTCCTTTCCTCCCACCCCCAATGCACACACTGCATCTCCCACCAAGAAGTGGGGTCTATTGAATCCTTGAATCAGGGCCAACCTTGTGCTTGCTCTGACCAAGAGAATACAGAAAAAGCAATATTCTGGGGCTTCGGAGGCCAGGCCTTAACTGGACTTCTGTTTCTCCCCCTCACAATCCGGAGACCACCCTCAGGTGGCCTAAGCTATCCATATGGGAAGGCCGCAGGGAAGAGAACTAAGTCACCCCAGCCAACACCCTCTTCAGCCACACAAGTGTCCCTAAGATCAGCCAAAGGGCCACCCGGCTGAAGGGCCATCCAGCCAACCTGAAGAATCTAGAGAAACAGGAAATTGGTGTTTTAAGCCTCGAAATTATGGGGTGATTGGTTATGCAGTGATAGATAATTGATAGGTTAGCCTAAGTAAATGGGGGAGGAGTGATATTTGAATTTCAGGAATTCAAGATAGGCCAAGCCTCAGAAAGAGCAGGAACCATGGGGTGCCTGGGTGACTCAGGTCATGATCTCAGGATCTGGGGATCAAGCCCCACATCAGGCTCCCTCCTCAGCCTGTTTCTCCCTCTCCCTCTCCTCCCCACTTATGTTCTCTTTCACTGTCTCTGTCTCTGTCTCTCTCAAATAAATAAATAAAATCTTTAAAAAAAAAAAAAAAACAAGAGCAGGAACCAGAGCCCTACAGCTACCTGAGCAGGAATTCATGACCTTCCTGCGTGAGTGCCACCTGTGATATGGTTCAGTCTCCCTTTGGGGTCCACTTCTCCAATTCCTGGGAGGAAGGTATGATTGGGTTGAGTAAAGTCACATACGTCACCCAGACCACGGCTACGGGGCTCCTGGGTGGTTCCCCAGGGGTGCTGGGACAGCTGCCCGGGCAACACCCACTACACTGGAATATTCGATAGACTGAATTAGATAAGAAAATATGATCAAACAAGTTTTGATGTTTTTCAAAAAGTGCCGCTCATCGATGAGCTTGTCCAAGCCCCTCATTTTGTAGCTAAGGAAACTAAGGCACAGAAAGTTTAAAGGAGGTCTCTGGGGGCGCCTGGGTGGCACAGCGGATAAGCGTCTGCCTTCGGCTCAGGGCGTGATCCCGGCGTTATGGGATCGAGCCCCACATCAGGCTCCTCCGCTAGGAGCCTGCTTCTTCCTCTCCCACTCCCCCTGCTTGTGTTCCCTCTCTCGCTGGCTGTCTCTATCTCTGTCGAATAAATAAATAAAATCTTTAAAAAAATAAATAAATAAAGGAGGTCTCTGAGGGCATAGAACAAATTAGTGGCGGAGCCCGAAGTGGAACACGGGTCTTCTGGTCCTGATCTAGAGTGTTTTTTTTACATGCTTGAGATCATGTGCCTGATTGAAGGGGAGCTGTTTTATTATTTCAGCAATACTTAAATAAATGTTACTAAGTGTCAGGCGCTGCTGAAAGTGTTTTACACATATGAATAATTTATTTAATCCTCATAACAACTCTGTGTGGGTCCAATTATCATTTCCCGTTTCACAGGTGAGAAAAACTGAGGCACAGAGAGGTTAAGCAATTTGTCTGAGGTCACACAGCTAATAAATGGCAGAACTAGGATTCAAACCCAGGCAGTCTGTCTCTCAACCATAAACCCATGGCTTTTACCTTTCATCTAAAGATAAAAGGAAAAAAAATAAAGATGAAAGGAGACTAGATCTGGGGGTTAAAGGACTGACTCAAATCATACTCTAGTTGTGTGGACTTGGCTAAATCACTTAACCTCTCTGAGCCTTTCCTCTTCTGAAAGAAAAGGAGGCTGTTTTAATTGAAGAGATCACGTGATGATTTAAGGCATCAACACACATGAAATTTAGTTGCTAGATAAGAAAACCAAGGCCCGTAAGGGTCAAATGACGTGCCCAGGCCGATGACAAGGTCCAGCATGGCTCTCAGCCCTCCTGACCCTGCTTGCTTCTCACAGCACCAGTCAAGTGGGGAAGCTGCCTCCCCAGACACAGCCCTCACTCTCGCCCTGCCCCCACCACAAACCTTGGTTTCTGTGAAAGGGCCAAATTTAGGGTCTGAAACCAGCTGACACGGGGCCAGCAGAGCCCGCTGAGCTGGAGCACCTGGCCCAGGTGTGCTGGGAGGAAGGCTGCGAGGATGTGGGGGAGGAGAGGCACTATCGGCGGGGAGGGAAGACAGCAGGCTGTGGTTGAGCCCCCAGGGGGGAATTTATAATGGAAATGAGAGGCCAGCCCCAGATTCCACAGACAAGCCTGTGGCTGGGAGACTGTGACTGATTTGCCCAAGGTCACAGTGTCATGGGGCAGAATCCAGGCCAGTGCCCTTCCGTGGAGCACCACCATAATAATTTTTCAATAAGAATTACTATTATTATTATTATATTATCATTACTAACATTTGTTGGATACTCACCATATGCCAGGTGCCCTTCTAAACACTTCACATGTGTTAACATCTGAGACAGGTCCTATTAGCATGCCCATTTCACAGATGGGGAAACCGAGGCATGGAGCATCATGGTCATGGAGCTGAACCTGAACTTGAACCTGAACTCTAACCATACTTCTTTTTTTTTTTTTTTAAGATTTGATTTATTTATTTGACAGAGAGAGAGACAGCCAGTGAGAGAGGGAACACAAGCAGGGGGAGTGGGAGAGGAAGAAGCAGGCTTCCCACCGAACGGGGAGCCCGATGCAGGGCTCGATCCCAGGTCCCTGGGATCACGCCCTAAGCCGAAGGCAGAGGCTTAAAGACTGAACCACCCAGGCGCCCCCTAACCATACTTCATTGATCTTTGCCCTCGACTCCTATAATGCCTGGTGGGGTGGGGTCGACAAAGGCAAACACGGACCTCCAGCTCTGGCCTAGAACTAAGAGCTCCAAGTCATCTGAGCTGGACTCTGCAGGGAGGCAAGAGGACATGGAAAGGACATGAAGGTTGTCATCTTCTCCAGAGGCCAAGCAAGTAACACGCGTGAGGGAAGAGGCCAGGGTGCGAATCAACAGGTATTAGGGGGACCTGTGACAAACTGGGGACCAGGAAGCCCAGCAAAGGGCAAAAAATTCCTCATTTCCAAAAATACTGCTGGCCAAGCCAGTGTGCCCCCTCTGGCCACCAGCTTTCAACTTCTAGGCTTTGGAGTCAACTGGACCTGAGCTGGAACCCCAGCTCTGCCATCTGTTGGCTGGGTGTCTTCAGCTGAGTGAGTTAACCTCGCTCGTCTCAGCTTCCTAGCCACTTCCTTGCTGTGTGACCCTAGGCAAATGACTTGATGTCTCTGAGCCTTGCTGGCCTAATATGTGGAGTGAGGATAATAATAGTTGCAACTGCGGACGGCACTATGATAATTGGATGAGACAATGCATAGCGCATGCTGAGCAGACCGTCCAGGACGTACACAGTAGATGCGATCCCTGGAGGGAAGCTCGCAGCAGAAAGAAGGGTGTGACTTTGTCCCCTCTGCCACGCTGGCCTGCAGATTCAGCTCCGAGGCCGGCCCAGAGCCGCCGTCCAGCCTGCTGGGTGGGAGAGAGTGAGCTGGCAGGACCTAGACGGGCCAGGAATCCACGCTGCCTCCGTCCCTGCTGCCCTCATCTGCCCAGTGGATCGCTGCTCCTTCCCTCCCGCTGCATTTTCAGGAAAGATGAAACCCCCCTTTTTTTTAAAGCACAGGAGTGAACTCCTGAAAACACCAACAGGGACAACCGGGAATTTAAATGAGGAAGGGAGCTGGGGGGGCGGGGGGGGGGGCACTGTGGTGGACAATTGTAAACAAGGGATTTGCAATTCAGTTCCTGTCACCTGTTGCCATTTGGGAGTGAGGGTTTATATCGCTAGAATGTCTAAAGTTGCCAAAGAAGCTGGAAATCTGAACATTTATGTGCAATCTGATTTTTAAACAATGGCTCAAATTTATAAGCGACCGCGTTGGCTCTGTGGCTCCTGCATGGATTGCATTCAGCCTCGGGCCACCTTTCACGCCTCTTTCTTAGAGTATAACTGCTTTAGCAGCCTGTCACATCCGTGAGAGGTTGATAGGACAGGGAATCCACAGGCCGAGATGGCGGTATCCCTGTGAACCAGAGATAATAGGCATTGCCCCTTTGCCGGTCCCAGTTAAAACATTCTTCTTTCCCCACCTCCCCCAAGACAAGGGTCCCCAAGGGGGTCTCTCTGGCTGTTTCCACCACTTTCCAGCAGCAATGAGTATCATAAACATTTAGGGGCCTTAGAGTATGTGAAAGGTTTCACACCCACACATACCCCACTGCCCCGCCACCACCACGTCTTTGCCAAATGACAGGGACACCTAGTGTAATAATACTATTATAATATTATAATATTATTACAAATAATAGCAATGGTTACATACCAGTCATAATACTAACAAAGCCTTCTGTTATTGTAAGGAATGTTTTCAGGTAGCTTCATAGCTTATTTTGAGATTGCAAGAGTCAATTCCGTCCCATCACCTTCTCCCCAAAATTCCTCAGGTTTAGAATTGTGTTCACAACAGGGACAAATGGCAGCCACTGCTGGTTGTTCACCCATAACCCGCTCTTTCTGGCCAGAAGAGTCCTCATTTTGTTCAAGTGTCCAGTGAGCTCTTGTCTCCCTGAGGCCATGACCCAAGGGTGAATTGTGATTGGTCTAAATCACGTTGGTAATGGACTGGTCTCGGCAATGAGACCTGGGGGCAGGTCTGATGGGGTGCTTCCCTAAAGACTTTCTCTCTGTTACAAAGGAGCAAGAAGAAGGGTTCCATAAGGTGTGTGGAGTGCTGTAGCCATATTGCCACCTTGAAGGAAGCAGTCAACATCTGAGGACAGATGAGTGGAAAGATAGAGGGAACCTAGGTGCTTGATCTGGGGCTTATTTCACTTAACATCTGATCTTTTATTTCTTCAAGTGCTCAATATTCCCACTCACCTCAGGACCTTTGTACATGCTATTCTGTCTACCTGCAACACCTTCCTTTCTTCATAGAGTTGCACCTGCTACCCCCTCAAATCTCAGCTCAAACATTGTCCAATAAAAACAAAATCTGGATATAGATAGGGAGATGCTTTTGTTAGAAAGAGACTATAGCACAAGAGAGAACACATCTGTCTCAGAAATCTGCGAGCATCTCAATATCCAGCAGAAAAAAAAGTTTTTCTTTTACAGAATAAAGGAGGAGGCAAGCAGAATCTCTAGAGGAGAAACCAGACAGGCAATGGGAAATGACCGGTGGGGTCTGATAGGAACAGGGTCTTGACTGTGGTCAGCACATTTCCAGAAGCCGATAAGGGGAGACACGTTCTATTTTTTTGTGCTTGCTCAGGCTTGGGACAAGCAAAGTTCACCGGCCTGTAGGCAACAGAGAAGCCTCACTAAAGTTTGGTCAAGACAGAGAGTAAGAAATGGACAACAGTGAACACTTGGTTCCTCAGAGAAGCCCTCCTTTATCCACCCAACTTGGATGCTGGAACCAGACTGCCTGGATTAAATCCCAGCTCTGTCTAGCTGTGTGACCTTACATGAGTTCCTTAACCTTTCTGTGCATCGGTTTCCTCATCTGTAAAGTAGCAATAATAAAATAATCCATCTCACAAATTGTTGTGAGGATCACGTGAGTTGAGCAGGTCCCTGGGACACAGTTAGCGCTTAGTATATATTCGCTCTTGTGACATGATCTCTGAGCCCCTATGCCCTTCCTCCACAGGGAGGAAAGCGTCTCCCCCACTGGACTGTAAGGTCCTTGACAGTAGCAATGGAGCCTCTCCTGCTCCTGTCTGAATCCCCAGCCCTGGCAAAGCGACTCTGGCACAGAGGCTCTTTGTAAGTGTCGTGTAAATGATCCCCAGCCCACAAGCAGCTGATCACATGGGAGGAAGAAGATAAGCAAGCCCTGGGAGAGTTCGCTGTCTCAGGATGTTCCAAGGTTCACCCGGATGTTGAGCCGAGCTGCCTCTCTAGCTCCAGCATCCGGGGTCTGCAGAAGCTCTTGCCCTTAACAGAACCTTCATTTACTTTGCCGCTTATTTTTCCACGGGAAAGGCCAGTGCAGTTCCCATAACTATCCTCTCCTCTGTAGCTTTCACCATATTGCTCAGGGCCCCAAGTCATCATGGCCTGGTAGGAAAGGTCACTTCTCCTGTTGAGCAGCTCTGCCTCCTGGCTCCCAGGCCATGCGGGTTTGCTTGCACGGTGTTTCTCTGGCCGGCTGGGTAGGAGACTCTGGCCCAAGAGTGGTGGCTTTTGTTGACCTGGATTCTTGGCATCAATTTCTCCTCCTTCTATTCTTTCTTTTTTAGGACCTTTATCAGTTTAGATGCCAAAAAATAACAAACAACAACAACAAAAAATACCAAGTCACAACACAGAGGGCCTAAGTCACGAGTTTGCAAACTTTTTCTATAAAGGGCTGGATAGTAACTGTTTTTGGCTTTTCTGTCCATAGCGCCTGTGGCAACTCTGCCTTCGTAGCTCAAAGCACGCGTTGACCATACGCTAACAAGCGAGTGGGGCTGGGTTCTAAAAACATGCTACTTGCAAAAGAAGTAGCAATGGCGGAAGTTTAAAAGCATTATGCTGAATGGCAGGCGCCGGGGTGGCTCTGTTGGTTGGGCGTTGGTCTCTTGATTTCGGCTCAGGTCCTGATCTCAGGGTCGTGGGGTTGAGTCCACGTGTCAGGCTCCTCGGTGTGGAGTCTTGCTTGAGATTCTCCCTCTCCCACTCCCCCTACCCCACCCCCCTCTTTCTCAAATAAATAAATAAAGCTTTTTAAAAAAATGAAAGAAGCCAAGTACAAAAGACCACATAATGTATGATTGCATTTATATGAAATACCCAGAATAGGCAAATGTCTAGAGACAGGAAAGAGATTAGTGCCTGTTCAGGGATGGGGTCGGGGGTAAGGGCATGGAGAGTGACAGCTAATGGGTTTGGGGGCTTCTTTTTGGAGTCAGAAAAAATGTTCCAAAATAAAACTGCGGTAGTCGGTATGCAGCTCTGTGAATGTAGTAAAAACATTGAATTGCACACTTAGCCTCTGTGTGTGTTTTTGGCATGCAGATTATATCTCAATAAAATTATTTAAAAAGAAGAGTACACCAATGTTCAGAGCAGCATTATTCACGATAGCCAAAAGGTAGAAACAACCCAAGTGTCCACGGACAGATGAACGGATAGACAAAATACACATGCAACAGAGTATTATGCAGCCTTAAACAGGAACAAAATTCTGATGTATGCTTCAACGTGCAAACCTTGAAAACATTATGCTAAGTGAAATAAACCCGACACAAAAGCACAAATACTGCATGATTCCACTTAAATGAGGTTCTTAGAAAAGGCAAACTGAGAGAGAAAGACTAGAATACGGGGACTGGTGACGGGGAATGGGAATTATTGCTTACAGACACAGAGTTTCTGTTTGGGATGATTTTTAAAGTTCTGGAGAGGGATAGTGGTGATGGTCACCCAAAATTGTGGATGTACCTAATGGCTATGAATTATATACTTAAAAATCAAAAAGTGGTATATTTATGTGAAGTATATTTTACCCCAATTTTTTTAAAAACTAAAAAAAAAAGGAAAAAGAAAATGAAAGAGTAAAAAGAAGTTCAAAACACAAATTCCCAGGCCTTGCCCCAGGCCTCTGGAGTCAGACTCTGCATTTCGAACACCTAGGAACATTTGCCCTGGACAGGCTGGAATCTTGTTCCTGGACCCCACCTAATGGCTGGCAGGCATGGGAAGGGCCTTATCACCTCCCTCTCTCTCCTCCTTCTGCAAAAAGAAGCAGGGCTATGGGGCATCTGGGAGTGAGATGGTGGGGAGCAGAGGAAGGCAAAGTCCTCACCCCTTGATAAGAAGTCCCTCACTGTGGATGGGGACATGTTAACTTTGCATGAGGACTAAGCGAAGTCATTGCCTTTGGCATTTTCTTTTTTCTTTTTTTGAGCTAATTTGTTTACCTGGTACATCTTTTGAAAAAATGTATTAATTAACCACAAATCAAACAATGCATATTTTAAAAATTCAACGGTCCAGAAATGTATAGGGTCAATTTTCCCCCTACTCCATCCCTCCCCCACCTCGGTAACCCGACCCTGAAAACACAATTATGTCACCCTCCCCAATGTTTGCTCCTATTACCTTTTTAAAAAAGATTTATTTATTTGAGAGAGAGTGAGAGAGAGAGCATGAGCAGTGGAGGGAGGGACAGAGGGAGAGAGAGAGAGAAGCCCAAGGAGACTCCACGCTGAGCACAGAACCCTACAGGGGGCTTGATCTCACGACCCTGAGATCAGGACCTGTGCTGAAACCAAGAGTTGGACACTTAACCAACAGTGCCACCCAGCTACCCCAGACTTCTACTACCTTTTAGTATGTGTTTCTGACTCATTATCTCTTTGTTTTTATAAATTTAGAGACACGTGTAACCTTTTCCCAAAAAAATACATAAATGAGACAGGATCATTTTATACGTACTATTTCATAGCTGGCTTTTTTTTTTTAACAATTTAAATTTAGTTTTATCGTCTTTATTTTTTTAAAGACTTTTTAGTGTATTTATTTTAGAGACAGAGAGAGTGCACACCAGCAGGGGACGGGGCAGAGGGAGAGGGAGAGAGAATCTGAAGCAGATTCCCCAGCTGAGCGTGGAGTCCAATGTGGGGCTCAATCCAATCCCAGGACCTGAGATCATGACCTAAGCCAAAACCCAGAGTCGGGCATTTAGCTGACTGAGCCACCCAGGCGCCGCTATCCTCTTTATTTTTTTATTGAAATATCGTTGACATAGAATTCCTTGGTATTTTCTAGAATCTCTGCTGCTGGAGCGGGAAGACCTTAGGTTTTACACTCAGCCAGACCTGCATTGGAATCCCTGCTCCCTGCTTCCCAGCTGTCATTTAGAGGCTGCTCAGCTGCTCCGAGCCTGTGTCCTCCTTGGCAAATGGAGGTCATTGCTAAGACAAAGTGAATGTAACAGACCCTACTTTACAGGGTTATGTCAAGGGTTAAGCGAATAGTGGCTGGCATAGAGCAAAACTCAACAAATATTCCCTATTAATATTCCTCTGTGATCTTATGATCTTAGTTGGCACAAAACTCTATTATTGTACTTCTCATGAAACATATAACAAGAAAAAATGTTAATATGCTTGCTTCCTTCACTGTAAGTTTCGCAAAGGGCAAGAATTATGTCTAACCCAACCCTGTATCTTTGAGAACCTTCCTGGAGCCTGACCCAGGAGGCACTTGGTCAGGTTTGCCCAGTGAACGATTACTACCCTTATAAGCAAGGGCAATGATAATTAATGTCTGCTCAGCACACGAACCTCCATCTCTACCACCCCCCCTCGCTCATGGGGGGATGCCCTCTCTCCACATTTGGACCACAGCCTCCCGTCCCCTGCACCTGCTGGCTGGACCAACATCCTAGGCCAGCCACCATTCCTGAATCGGGATCTGAAAGATACTGGTAGTCTTCTCCTAGTACCAGCTGGAAGTTACGGGGCAGCCATGTTTGGCCTTGTACACAGAGCAAGCAGAGAAAACACATCTTCAGAGACAGAAAATGGAGAAGGTTGCAAAAAGAAGCAAACAGGAGACCATGGGATCCCAGAGAAAGAGAAACAGAGGGAGGATGGCTGCCCCGTATCCAGCGTCTTTAATGATCCCTGCTTTCAATCCCAGTAAAGCAAGACGCATGTTAGGCCCTGGGGTCCCACAAGATGTTCCTGTGTCCTCCCAATGTATGTTTGCTTTTTGCTTCAGCTAGCTCGAAGGTTTTGGTTACCTGACTCCAGAAGGATTTGGACAAAGGTCACATACATGCAGTTTCCGGCTTGACTCAGGGGCCCCAGGCATCTGGGGCACAGGGTGGCAGCTACGTGGGCTCCTTCCACCACCCTTCATCCTACCCCTTTGGAAAGTATATCCCACCACACAGAAGGCAAGCAAGCCGTCACCAGATGCTTCCTTCATAGAAGGAGTCAGTCTCTGATGTCCTCGAGAAGGAAGGTTCCATTTCTAGCACTTCATCCTTTTAAATTAAAAGGTAGAGGGAAGGGCGAACAAATGCTAATATCTCAGCGAAGACCGCGATTCTGTGTTAGTGGCCAAAGCCCAGTCTCAGGGGGTGGCGGTGCGTGAGGCTGCACTCCTCCAGCAGAGGCTTGTAATTAAGGGCAGGCTGAGGCAACTCTCCCACGAAACTGTCACCTCAAATACGTCATCTCTCCCCAGGCCTCAGAGACAGATGAGCAGAGAAAGGCTCAGCAGCGAGGTCCTTTTTCCTGGTGGCTGAGAGGCCCGTTACACGTGCCCTTTGTCCCTCTCGTGCCCGCCACACACACACCTGCAAACACACACACCACACTTCCCTCCCGTGAGCCCAAAGAGTAGTTGCCATCCTCTTGAGCAAGAACCTTGAAATTTCAGTTTTGACATTAAACCAAGTGCCATACCCCCGTTCCCTTGCCCTTCCTCCTGGTTTTTCTTTCTTGCATTTACTCTTTCTTACTGGGTGGTCCGACATCTAGGCTGGGACCTTGCCTCTCAGGGTGGGGAGAATGGAGTGCAGCTTTCCTGAGTGTTGGGGGTGACTTGAGGTCTCAGTCCCAGGAGATGGGAGCACAGTCGCTTGCCCATCCCCCGCTGGCCATAGGCCCCTGGCCCACCCCCATCTGGAGAGGAACATCCTGTATGCTCTTGGTCTGCTGCGGCAAAGATCAGAAAAGCACTCACTTGCCTATTTCCTTGGTCCTTTATTCAAGGCTACAAGTTTCTGGCATGGCTAGCAGGAAGTTAGGCCCAACTTGTCCCTTGGTGGTTGACAGAGGGTGAGGCCTCTTTAGGACTGAACAAAGCAATAATCCTGGCTGCTTCCTGCTCGGGTAGAAACCCGGGTGTGTCCGTAAGAACTCAGATCCTGCCCGTCCAGCTTCCTCAGTTCCTTTGATCAGCAGAAGAGTCTGGGAAGGCTCCGAGGGAAATAGAAATAGAACATCATTAGCACCCCAGAAACTCCCCTAGGTGCCCCCTTCTCTAGCCCTCCCTCCTGGTCCGTAGTCACCATCCTCCTGGCATGTGAAATCTAGCACCATGGATTAGGTTAGTTTTTGGTTTTGTTTCTAATTTATGAGCCGAAAATCTTTTTAATATGGACACCAACACACTCATCTGTTTAAAATACTGTACCTGTTAATCCAGTGCATATATTCAGATAAATAAAAGACCCCATGACATCAATAAAAAAAACTAGTGCTTTTATATGCAAATTTGATATAAATACTGCTTTTTGACTTTGGTATTTCTGAGTGGAAGACCTGTCTTTTTAAAGTCCCACTCTGGAACTGAGGCTTACTTTACTTTTTATTTATAATGCCCTTTATATATTTTTTTAAGTGATAGCTTTATAGAGACACAATTCACATGCCATACAATTCACCCATTGTTGAATTCAGAGTCGTGCCACCATCATCATGATCAGTTTTAGAACATTTTCATTACCCTCTCCCCAAAATTCAGTATCTATTGGCTGTTACTCCCCATTTCTCCCCAGCCCTCCCTGCCCTAGAAAACCATTTTCTGTCTCAATGAATTTGCCGGTTCTGGACATTTCATATAAATGGATTCCTACAATATGTGGTTACTTTGTGACAGGCATCTTTCACTTAGCAAGATGTTTTCAAGGGTCGTGGACGGTGAAGCGTCTACTGGTACTCCCTTCCTGCTTATCGCTAAGTGATATTTCACTGAATGGATATACCACGTTCGTTTGTTTACCCGTCCATCAGATGATGGACATTTGGGTTGTTTCTACTTCTTTGGCCATTAACACCAGGTTGTGAACTTTATATGGTGGATACGTACATATATAAATGTTTGCTTTTGTGTCCAACTTCTTTTGTTCAATATTAAATTTGTGAGATCAGGGGCACCTGGCTGGCTAAGTCGGTGAAGCATGCGACTCTTGATCTTGGGGTTGTAAGTTTCAGCCCCACGCTGGGTGTAGAGATTACTTAAAAATAAAATCTGTTTTAAAACATGTGTGAGATTCATCCCTGAATGTATGCATGTAGCTATGGTTTGCTCATTTTAACTGTTGTACAGTATTCCTTTGTTTGAGTGACCAATAAGTTATTTATCCATCCTACTGCTTAGAGACATTTGAGCTGTTTCCCGTTTAAGAATACTCCTAAGAATGCTACTACAGTGAATATTTCCATACAAGCTGTGAAAGTCAAGGACAGATAGAGGCTAGCCTTGGAGGCTCCCTGAGCAGACAGCACCAGTTGTAGCCATGCAGACAAAGCTTAATTTACCTTTTTTTTGCACTAACTGGACCTGGATTGTTTCTTGCTTCTGCCTCTGGAAAGGATAAGCAAAACTTGAACAGTTTCCCAAGGTTAATATGGGGTAACCACTGAAAATTTTCATATTGTAACCAATCACCGAGAATAAACGGTCATTGTTTTCTGTCTAAACTGCTTTATAACAATATACCCTTAGGTAGCATTCCATGTTCTCTTCTGACTGCTCTGGTTTGCAAGCTGCCTTTTTGATGTATGCAGTATACATTTTTACTAATTACTACTTCTGTGATTCATTGATTTTACTTTGGCTATTTTGAACCTTTGACAATGTGTTTTGGTGTACATGTGGACAAATTTCTGCTAGGCATGTGCTAGGGGTTAACTTGTTAGGTCGGAGGGTATATTGTTTGCAATCTGTAGGATATTCGGTCTTTCAAATTTAGCATATAACACCAGACAGCTTCCTAAAGTGTTTGTTATCAGTTTACACTCGCAACAACAGTGTGTAAGTGTTTCAGTTGCCTACATCTTCCCCCACACTTGGTTTTGTCCATCCTTTTAACTTTATCCATGTTAGTGGGTTTATGATGGTATCTTGTGGTTTTTATTTGTATTTCCCCCATGAACTAATTAATGCAGGTGGGCACCTTTTCCTGTGCTCACTGGCATCTTGCATATCTACCCCTCGTGGGAGAGAAGGTGTCTATCCGAGTTTGACTTAGTTTCATATTGCATTGCCTGTCTATTTTTGCTTTTTTATTTTATTTATTTATTTATTTTTTAAGATTTTATTTATTTATTCGACAGAGATAGAGACAGCCAGCGAGAGAGGGAACACAAGCAGGGGGAGCGGGAGAAGCAGGCTCATAGCGGAGGAGCCTGATGTGGGGCTCAATCCCAGAACACTGGGATCACGCCCTGAGCTGAAGGCAGTCGCTTAACCGCTGTGCCACCCAGGCGCCCCTATTTTTGCTTTTTTATTCTGTATCTGAGCTCTTTAAGAATTACAAGGGTTACAAAGATCTTGTGTCATTCTGTGGCTTGCTTTTTCACTCTCTAAATAATGTTTTTTGATAAACAGAGGTTCATAACAAAGCAAACAAGTAAAACCAGAAACAGACTCATAATTACAGAGAACAAACTCTGGTTACCAGAGGGTGGGGTGGGTGGACAAACCAGGGGAAGGGAATTAAGAGGTACAAACTTCCAGTTATTAAATAAATAAGTCATGAATGTGAAAAGTACAGCATAGGGAATATAGTCAATAATATTGTAATAACTTTGTATGCTAACAGGTGGTGACAACACTTACTGTGGTGAGCACTGCATAATGTAGAGAATTGTTAGATCACTATGCCATCCACCTGAAACTAATATAATATTGTATGTCAACTATACTTCAACTAAAAAAAAAAGATAAAAAAATGTTCATAATTTTAATGTAGTTCAATTTATCAATCTTTTCATTTATGGTTAACACGTCCCATGTCTTATTTAAGAATTCTTTGTCTGCCCTCAAGGTCATAAGAATTTTCTCCTATATAATCTTCCCAATGCTTTATTTACTGTTTTACTTTTCACATTTAAGCATATAATCTACCTGGAATTGATTTATGTGTATGTTCTGAGATAGGGGTCAAGTTTCTTTCTTTCTTCCTTCCTTTCTTTCTTTCTTTCTTTCTTTCTTTCTTTCTTTCTTTCTTTCTTCTTTTTTCCACATCGGGATATCTGTTTGACTAATTGCCATTACAAGAAGAACCACCTTACCCCACTTCTGTATAAAGATATCTTTGTCCTGAATAAATACCCAGATATGTGAGAGTCTTGTTCCTGGACTCTCAATTCTGAGGCTTTTATCATGCTCCAATTCCATGCTGCACGTGTATCACCATCATCATCATCATCTCCATTTTCCAGATGAGGAAACTGAAGCACTGAAAGGCTAAGTACCTTGCCCAGTAATTTGAGAGTTCATGGCAGAGCTGGGAATGGAACAAGGAGTCTGGCTTTTAGATCCGTAAGTCTCTATAAGTTTTACAGGTTCTCAAGCTGAAGCGTTCAAAGAACATCAAAGTAGGCTTTGTGGGTGCGAAATCTTGGGAATAGGAATGCCGAGGTTGCACACTGCGTGTGTCTGCACAACTAAAGGGCGGAGGGTAGGGCCCTGACGCTGGGTGCTCAGCCCAACAGTGAACGGCCCCTTCTTTCCCAGTCCCACCACTAGAGGGCGCGGGTAACTGAAACTCGCCAGGGACGTCCCTCCCTTCCCGCCCCTAGTTACCTTTCAACCAATCATCAAATATTTACCCAAAGCGCCGCTTAAAGGGAATGCAAACAGTTGCCCAGTCCAGTCTCCATGCGAGTTTAGAACAACAAAAAAAGCAGGACTGACGTCCCACTACCTGACTAATTTGTCTCATTCCTAAACCACTGAATATGAAGTCCCTTCTTAAATCACTTACTCTTCCTAGCGTAAACTAAATTTTTTTTTTTCTTAAAATAGATTCTTTCCCTCTACCCCTAATGGAAACGAGGAGCAACTGTTTGGCATCCTCATGGCAACCATTCTTCAGAGATGCTTGTAAATACGAGGTGTACGGCTATGAGGTCAAACCTCCTTATTTCTCTCAAAGATACAATAGTACTTGATTACATTTCACCTCCCTAACAATTTACAGGTTTCTTTGGTCTCTCTCCAATTTCTCTATGTCCTTTTTTTTTTTTAAGATTTATTTATTTATTTGAGACAGAGACAGAGACAGAGACAGAGAGAGAGAGAGAGAGAGAGAGAGAGAGAGAAAGGAGGGGCAGAGGGAAAGAAGCAGACTCCCCACTCAGTACAGGGACAAAGCCAGGCTGGATCTCATGACGGTGAGATCATGACCTGAACCAAAATCAAGAGTTGGCTGCTTAACCAACTAAGCCACCCAGGCCCCTCTCTAGGTCCCTTTTAAAGTGTAAAGTTCAAAAGTGAACTTTGAACTCCAGGATTCTATCCAGGGCCAGATTCACTTCCTGATTGATTCTTGATCCCTGTTATTATACTCAAACCATATGCAATCATTCCATAAAATAATTCATCCTTATCAACACGATGAAGGATTATACAGTCATTAAAATAACAAACACAAAGACAATGACATAGCAATATAGAATATACTTACTATTTTGTTTAAAAATGCATGCAACACTGCACTGGTTCGGGGGATTCTTGCAGTTTTTCATTACTGGTATCATTTTGAGGTCTTTTAAAAACTGATTAAAATCTTTTTTTCACTCAGCAACTTATAGAATGCTCATTACGTGTAAGACCAAGAACAAGGTTGCAAGGAAGACAAAAGGAGACACAGATCCTGTTGTTCAGAATAATAGTAGCTGACTCATCAAATGCTTACCATGTCCTCGCTACTATGGTCATTCCTACTGTATAGCTTAAGGAAGTGGGGAACAGGGAGGTCAACTAGTTTACCGAGGTCACACAGAGTAAAAGCAGAAGCAGAATTTGAATCCAGCCACTCCAAATGTGCGAGATGTTGGGCTTAACCATCGTACAACACTGCCTCCTATCATAGCCTAATAAGATAAGGATAAATGACATTCAATCACTCATCAACTATTTATTGAGCAACTACTACATGTCAAGTACCAAACTAGTGTGGGGAATACATTGATGAGCAAGACAAGCACAGTTCCTGCCCTCATGGACCCACAGTCTACAGAAAGCATTACAGGAGTTCAGCAGAGAAAGAGTACCCATCTTTGAAGCTAGGGGAAAGAGCCATCTCCTTACACTCTCTGTTCCATTCCTTCTCAACCTTATGGAGAGAAAAAGGGATGGGGGGGGGGACACAAAGTCCCAAGAGAAAAGTTATGAGAGGTGACATCTAGTCTTCCAACAAGCATTGGGGATTCAAAAACAAGGACAGAGTCAGGACTGGATAGAACTTTTAAGGTTCCTGCCAACCTGAAACTAGTTTCTGTTCACTTTTTACTCAAGTAATCCTCAATCAGTAAGTGCCAAGCACTGAGCTAAACCCTGAAATTTCACCTGTGAATAAGCCAAGGTCCCTGCCCTCCAGGACTTTATAGTCTAATGGCACAGAGAGACAAGTAAGAAATTCCGGCAC
Source organism: Ursus arctos (assembly GCF_023065955.2). Lineage (NCBI taxonomy): Eukaryota > Metazoa > Chordata > Mammalia > Carnivora > Ursidae > Ursus > Ursus arctos. The sequence goes on from NW_026622908.1 coordinate 30,861,789, forward strand.
CACGGACTAAAGCTAGTGATAAGCAGCAGTGCAGAATGAGATGGGCACTCTGCGGGCGGGGAGCAGACAGCAAGAAAGTGACATCTCTACTGAGCAGTGACACAGAACAAACTGGAGTTAAAAAGGGGACAGGGTAGGGGCGTCTGGGTGGCTCAGTCGGTTAAGCGGCTGCCTTCAGCTCAGGTCATGATCCTGGGCCCCCAGGGGTTGGGCCCTCAGCTCCGTGGGGAGCCTGCTTCTCCCTCTCCCTCTGCCTGACGCTCCCCCAGCTTGTGCACTTGTGCACACTCTCTGTCAAATAAATAAAATCTTTAAGAAAGAGAGAAAAATAAAAAATTTTTAAAAGGGGGTCGTGGTGAGGAGTGTGATTCAGACTTGTGGGAACAATTTATGCAAATGAGAGAGAACCTGGGATTGAGAATGATTCTGTGGTTTATAGAGTTGTGCCAAATAATGCCACTAATTTGCTAAATTCCTTCCTTCCTCGCTCATTCCCAAATCCAGGAAGGGATGTGAGTATGGGCACATCCTAGGGCCAGATTCAAACTCTTTACTTGATAACCACAAAGCTCCAGTCTAAATAGGCTAGCTTAGCCCATCAACACTTCATTGCAGGTGTTCATATGCTTCTCTTGCCATTCAATCAGTCTATCAGCAAAGCCACTGCTAGATTCCAGAATAACAGGGCTCTACTTGGCTCCCCAGGGGAATAGTGGAGACAGTCTTCATATCTCTGAATCCCACACGGAATCCAGTTCAGCACTTTGGGAGCACAGAGGTACCATTGTTCTATATTCCACTAAACACAGAACAAAAAGAAAAATTCATCTGATGGCATAATTACTATCTTGACCCACATCTTCTGCATTGGCCATCCCTACTCCCAAGCCCTCCACTGCCGCGCATCAGGGCACTTCTCTCTCTTTAGACTCTGCTGCTTTCAAATGCCAAGCAGCTCTACGCAGATAAAAGTATAGCTTTGTGGATAAAAGCAGAAGCTTCAGATTCCGAATAATCTGGGTGGGATCCTTTTATTAGCTTTCTGATACAGAGCAAGTCACTCTAGCTGTGGCAGCCTCAGATTTCTCTGTCTCTAAAATGAGAATAATAACAGCTCTTTCACTGGGATCTGTTGAGTGAACGTAACCAGGTTAAGATTAGTAAATGAGACAGTTTATGTAAGGATATTGTCATGTTGCTTGGTATATAAATTGCACTGAATAAATGGTAGCTGTAGTAGAATGTTGCAGATGAGGTCATAGACTAGAGGCAGAAGTTGGTGATGCCGATTAAGCCACTGGCTGGAGTCACAGCAACCCCCACCAGCCCAGACAGCTTCCAGCGACAGGATTAGAACAGGACGCATGTAAGAGATCCTCGGTCCCTAGAGACTCCTTCCACGCCCAGACCTCTGCAGAGATAGGCAACTTGCGTCACCAGCCCAGCCCGCCGCCTCCTCTCTGACCGACCGACACATGGTGGGAACGTGAGGGGGCGGGGCCGGACTCCCCGCCGCTGGGCCAATCGCCCGGCCGGAGGCGCCCAGCCAATGGCAGGGGCGCTCTAGGGCCTCGGGGGTGGGGCTACAGGGAGGAGCGGCGGCGTCGTAGGTCACTGGGCGGACCGGGGGCGGGGCCCGCGGGGCCGACGGGGGCGGAGTTGCGGAGGCCTGAGCGGTCAGAGCGGTGATGGCGGCGGCTGTGGTGACTGCGGCAGCCGCGGTCCCGACGCCGGCAGCCGGAGTGGATGGCGCCTCTTCGGTGCACTGGTTCCGCAAAGGGCTGCGGCTCCACGACAACCCTGCGCTGCTGGCGGCCGTGCGCGGGGCGCGCTGCGTACGCTGCGTGTACATCCTGGACCCTTGGTTCGCGGCCTCCTCCTCAGTGGGGATCAACCGATGGAGGTAAGGGGGCCGAGTGGGGTCGTGGGCCCGGGGGAAGCGGCCTGGCCTCGAGGGCTCCTGGCGAACAGCCCGGGTCGCCCCCTCTCTACGGAGAGGGAAGCTCTGCCTCCCAGTCCCCACGGCCGGAAGACCTGGCCTGAGGAGGTGGGACAGGGAGACGGAGCCGGGCCTCCAGAGGGGAGAAGCCGGGACGAGGGAAACAATTAGTCATCTTAGTAATGGCCTGGGTGGGCCAGGGCTCAACCTCCGACAGACCGCGTTCGCACTGTGTATTAGACCCTTAGGAACCTGTCAGCATTCCTGTGGGACAGAGATCATACTCTTCATTGTACGGGTGGAACTCCTGAGGCCTAGAGACGCAGAGTTGGCCTGCCCAAGGACTTGCAGCCAGGGAGTGGCAGAGCAGGGACTCCTGGTCTAGGGCTCCTAGGGGTGTGCTCAGGGAGGGGAAGAAAGGAGATACTGGCATGTGAGGGCAGGGACGGGTTTCTGGGTTTCTGAGTCGGTAGCACAGCAGGTGCTTCTGGCAACCTTCAAGAATGCTGGGCTCCCGAAGATCATCTCTAAGCTTCTGGCTTGTTTGAATCCATCCTTTCACCCATCCTAGTTTCCCTCCACCAAAGCCTTCTTGCCTCTGGAGGTGTCTAGAGAGCCTGGCTTGGCATTAGATAAGGCAGGTGTGGTCTCCCCGTTATTATGAAGACCCCAAGGGCTTACACAATTAGAGGCACTTTGTGTCCTGAGCTAGAAAGTAGTACTTAAACACCTTTTGAAGAGTTCCCTCGGCCTCTAGCTATGAGTTTGCTAGGGAAAAAAAAGAAAGGAAGGAAGAAAGAAAGAGGAACCAAAGTATCCCTTCCTTCCTCCTCTTCTCATGAGGCTGATTTTAAAGGACAATTGAGCCACTGTAGATTAGACTTTTATCAACTGATGTGCTGAGGTTAGGAAGCAAGATAGCTGTGATAGCAAGGAGATCCCTCTCTGATGATTCCCAGGAGAGGCAGTCCACAGAATCATGGGAAAGGATTAACAGAGAGGTAGCTGATGTCTTTTTTCTGTAGTCAGTGTTTAAAACCAGGGAGTTTTGAAACATTCTGTACCCTTTTCTCTTTAAAACACCCGCAGCTGTCCTTTGGTTTGTTTGCATTGTTCTGGGGGATGTTTGCTTGTGGCCATGTTGCACTAAGGGGCAGAGTTATTCCCAGCATACAGTGGCTATCAGTACACCATTCTTTTCCTCCCTAAGGCGTGTGCCCTGCTAGGAGAGTGAGTGCCCCTAGCAGTGGGTCTATTAAATGCCCCCTCCTGCCCCATTTATATAGAGAGAACAACTAAAGATAGTCCTGTGGAGAGCCTGCCCACACAGTTTTCAGGCTGCTCTATTGCTCTGCCTCTGCTCCAGTTTCTATAGATAGGAGGTTGGGTTTGACAGACATCTTCAAATGGCCATCCCTAGCATGGACATTAAACCAAGCCTTAGACTTTGCCCTCTGTTTATGGCAGTGTGCCAATTAGAGCAGGGTAAATAAATCTGACTACTTGCTCGTTACGTTGTTTTACGGGGCTGGGGGGACATTGCCTAGGACTGCCTACTCCTTTGTGGTAGTGGAGATTTAAAATCAACAACAAAACCTCTGTTGCTGATTAAACTCAGATTTGCTAGAAACTAGGTGTTTATGGATTTTTGTGGGTCACTCTTTTGTGATTGTGTTTTTGAGCAAGTGAAGGAGAAAAGGAATATGCCAGCTCAGATGCCTTAGTCAAATCCTGAAGTCAGAGGCCGTGTAGGAATGTAGATATTAATTGAACAGTGATTTAATGAGTGGCTAGTATCTGCCAGGCACTGATGTGGGTGTTGCTAGGGACACAGCAGTGAACAGCAGTTGTGTCCAGAGCTCCTGGAGCCTACATTTTAGTGGAGGGAGACAAGTAAACAACCATAATTTAGTAGAACTAAGTGCCATGAAATAAATAAGTTAGGGGGACAGACTAGAGCAATATCAGTCTTGCTGCACATGGGAATCACTAAAGGATCTTTGAAAGATGCTTGGACTCCGTCCTCCCCCAATTCTGATTTAATGGTTCTAGGTTATGGCCTGGGCATTAGGATTTCTAAAGCTCTCATGTGCAGTGAAGCCTGAGAAACACTGGATTGGAGAAGGACAGACTTGAGCCTGACAGCTTGGGAAATGTGTTGCAGTGCTTTGTCATGGAGCTAATTAGCTTTGGCATTCAGAAGAAAGAGGTGAAAAAACACAAAACAGATCGAATATGAGAACTGCTCCTGGGTCTGGAAACAGACACACTGCTGCCACCCCCACCATACTCTTTGCTCCCGTGATCAGATCCAGGGCAGAGCTGCAGACTGTTCTACACACTCGGTTGGGGGTTGGGGGGCTGGGGGTGTGATGGAGCCAGCTGTACCTCTGCATAATTGCAGTCTGTGTAGTCTTCCAGTGGCTGTTTCTGGATGTGGGAGTGATCTGGGACCACTGTGCTGCAGCATAACGTCCTAACTCTGCAGATCAGTTGCTGCCTCTGAGAAGCCTCCCTAGAAGGGGTGGGCCGTGGGCCATCTGCAAGAAGTAGGGGGAATCGAGATCTCAGATGTCTGTTCTCCTCCTGCACTTCTTACACTAACTCCTGCACAGCATTTTCCAGCAGATGAATCAGATTAAAATAACCATGAATGGCATTTTCTAAGAGTCAAAGAGGACAGAGAAAGGCAACCAAGAAATATGTATATTAGCTGAGCAGAAAGGCTAGCATACTCCTTGGCTTGGTAGTAAGTGGGAAACTGATGGGCTAATTGTAGCTCAGGGAGCCTCAGGACTTTTATTGCCAAGCACTAGTTGGCTAAGCCCTTTGCCATTATTCCCAGCCCCACCTTCCCCAAATTTGCTGCATGTGGAAGGAGGTACAGTGAGAACCACCCAAAAAAGGCAGGTGATCAGCTTCTAGATTTAAAAATGGGCACTCAGAATAGGTTTTCATTGCCTTCATCTTGCTCCTGCAACTTCGATTGGTGTTGGCAACAATTCATTGCACCCTTTATTTAAATCGTTTTCTCCCTAGCTCTGTGCTGCACCTGCATCCAGGAGCTTCTGGGACAGGGGGAGTTGGTAGAAATAAAATACCAGCCCACTCAGAGGGGAGGGGGGTGGGGGAATGGGATAGACCGGTGATGGGTAGTAAGGAGGGCACGTATTGCATGGTGCACTGGGTGTTATACACAACTAATGAATCATCGAGCCTTACATCGGAAACCGGGGATGTACTGTATGGTGACTAACATAATATAATAAAAAATCATTAAAAAAAATACCAGCCCATATAGCTGAGAATTAATAAATGAGGTGACCTAGGAACTCCAGGATGCCTGGTGAGAACAAGTGTATCTCTCATCCCAGTGCTGGGAGCTAATCACTATGAAACTGTTATTTGGTTGGTTCGTCCCTGGGACTTGGTCAGCAAGCAGGGAATTGAGAACTGTAGCCTGTTGGGGGAGAAATCTGAGTTTCTCTGAGCTGTTCACACTGGTACCCAAGAGAGTCACTTCACTGTTCTGCTGAGGAAACATATGCCAAAAAGGAAGGAAAATCTTCATCTTTTTCTTTGAAATTAGGACAGCATAAATATATTTTTAAGTGAGCGATACTTAGAGATCAATCCCTGCTATGGATTGTGGGTTTGAGCCACTCTTTTACATGGGGCTTATGCTCTCTTACTTAGGATAAATTAATTTCTATTAATGTTCTGTGTAGGCAGTCTGGGCCAGCCTATGGTATCATCACATAGTTAGATAACCTTGGTTTGATGCAGAGAAACTTGGTCAAGGGCAATCTGGATCCAAAAAAGAGTTCACTGTCATCCTCCCTCCTCCTATTAACAACAAATAAAATATTCCTCAATGTAGAATCTGCCATCTTTAGGGAAGGTCTTCTCTAAAGATCCGCCTATCTTATTCTAAAGGGCTAGCCCCATGGAGTGCCTGAATTACAGAGTCCTTTCCGTATTTTTGGAAACCCCTGTTTGGTCTTCTGCAGTGCTGTCTGCCTCTAGCTCCGGAGCACTTACATAATGTAATTCAGTTGCACATGTTGTCTAATCCTAAGGGTGAGCTTTAACTGCTCGCTCAGGACCGTGTGCTCTGAATTTTGGCCATGTGAGCTCAGCTTGGAGCTGCCAAGGGTGAGCTGCCAGCCCCAAATGCCACCATCTCCAATACACAGTCCAGATTTCTTTAGAGTTCACCCTCACTGGAGTAAAGAGAAACTGGCCACGTGGAGAGGAGGGCTCTGAGGGAGGGCAGAAGGCCCAAAATTCTCTCCAGTGAAAGAATGCATACACCTGCCCCAGCGAGCATTTGCCCAGTAGTAGTGCTGCTCCCTGTTTCTTTGGTGTCATGCAAAACTGTCATCTGGCAGGTGAGGTACTACAGCAGTGGCTTCTCTTTCTCTGGCTGCCTGGCGGCTGGGGCTCCTGGGGGCCTGTTGCCTTTTAGGGGGGCCATCCTTAAGGCTTCTTCCTGGGAAAGCCCTGTAGGGCTGGACTTGGGAGGGAAGTTGGAAGTAACAGAGCATATCTAGAACACCAAAGAGGAGCCAGAAACCAGGATCTCAAAGACAGAAAGTTTTAGTAGAAACAAATTGGCAGCAAAGAAAGGCAACTTATAAACAGAAGCTAGAAGTGAAGTTCAGTTTTCGAGACTAATGCTTGTGAAACTTTAGTATGCAAAGGAATCACCAGGGGCTCTTGCTAAAATGCAGATTCTGATCCTGGAGGTCTGAGATTCTGCATTTCAACAAGCTTCTGGGTGATTGACAGCTGTTGAGCCTCAGAGGAGCAAGGATCTGGGGGCAAAGGTGTTGGCTGCGGTTCTCCTTGACAGCTGCGTCTTGGGCAGCACAGCCTCAGTGCTCAGGCGGTAAGTCCTGGTCAAGAAGCAGTGGAGCCTGGTGGTTAAGGATGCAGACACTGAGCCACACTGCCTGATTTGAATTCTGGTCACTTACTATCAAATTACTTAATCACTCTGTGCCTTAGTTTCCGCATCTGTTAAATGGAGATAATCATAGTATCTACTTCACAGGTCTGTTTGAGAAGGAAATGAGATAATGTATGTAAAATAAGTAGACCAGTGCCAGGTTCATTGCAAATGCTGATTGAATGTTAGTTGCTGTTATCATTACTATCATTTGGTTGCAGAGTTCAGAGTTGGGCCTTCTGCTTCCTGCCTCAGCTGTCGACTTCTCTTGTCAAAGAAGAAAAAGGCTCTCATGGGGTTATCTTACTTTGCTTCAGAATTTCTCCTTTTACTAAATGAGATCTAGAACTAAAGCTCTGGGGAGGCAGCTGGAGCCTAGCTTTCATGCACACGTCAGCCTTATTTATAGCTTCAAACTGAAAACCTGTGCAGCCTAGTGGCCTGTGAGGGAGGAGGCCACCAACGTGCATGGCAGCGACATTCCTAAGAGCCTCAGATGGAGGACCCGGTGCCCTGAGGTGATGGAATTTAAGTTGCCAGTTATGTCCGGGCATTCTCCCTGGCGGGGCCCGGCTTTCAGGTAGTACAAGGCTGTTCACAGGGGTCTCTCTTCTCTTCCTCTTGAGAGGAACAGTGTGGCCCGGGAGGAGGCCGACACAAGTGCAAGTGCGTCACTCCGGGCTTAGTGTTCCTTTTCTGAGGGTGTCAGGTTCTCAAAAACAGAAATTCACAGAGGCGGAGCTTGGGGTTGCAGAAAGCAGCAGTCTCCCATCTCCGCCTCTCCTGGAGAGTCTCTGCAGGCCAGCAGGATGCTCTGGGCCGAGCGTGGGACTCAGCTCCTGCTGGCATGTGGGTCTGCGGCATTCGCTGCCGTGGGAGTGTCATGTTGTCGACGTCAGAGGCAGCGGTGGGGACTGGATCTGGTGGGCAGCCTGGGAATGGGCTGCTCCTGTCAGCGTGCAGCAGTCAGGGGATGCGATGTGCTACAGAGGAGGCACGGGGCTGCATCGTGTTCAGAATGAAATCTAATGATTTCTGTCATTGACCGAGGTGGGTGGGAGGTGGCAAAGTGTAGATAGCAGGGGTGTCTGTGAATAATTATGATCTTAAGCAAATTTATTATCCTTTCTGTGTTTCATTTTTCCTTGTCTATAAAATGAGGACAATATTTCCCTTCAAAATGTTTTGAAGGAATTAAAGAAAATGTGCTTAAAAAGCATAAACAGATAGGTAACAATGTTGATGGCATTGTTTGCCTCTGGGGAGGGGAATTAAATTCCTGAAGGATAAAGGGGAGACTTTTTACCATGTACCTTTTTATAACTTGAATTTTGAATTACATAATTTTAAAATGCTAATTTCATTTAATTTAAAAATAAAACACATGTTGGGGTTCCTGGCTGGCTTAGTGCGTAGAGCATGCAACTCTTTATTTATTTATTTTTTTAGAGAGGGAGGGAAGTGAAGAGGGGCAGAGGAAGAGAGACAGAGAATCTTTTTTTTTTTAAAGATTTTATTTATTTATTTGAGAGTGAGTGAGAGAGAGCATGAGTGGGGAAGGGTGGTGCAGAGGGAGAGGCAGAAGCAGACTCCCTGCTGAGCGGGGAGCCTGACACAGGGCTCAGTCCCAGGACCTCGGGACCATGACCTGAGCCAAAGGCAGACACTTAACTAACTGAGCCACCCAGGCGCCCTGAGAGGGAGAGAATCTTAAGCAGGCTCCGTGTTGGGCACGGGCTCAACCTCACAACCCTGAGATCATGACCTGAGCCAAAATGAAGAGTCAGACACTTAACTGACTGAGCCACCCAGGCACCCCGAGCATGTGACTCTTGATTTGGGGTTGTAAGTTTGAGCCCCACATTGGGTGTAGAGATTACTTAAAAATAAAATCTTTTAAAACAAACAAACACACACACACACACATATGTCAGGGGCACCTGAGTGTGAGTTTTGAATTCGAGCCCCACATTGGGTGTAGAGATTACTAAAAAAAAGTAAATAAACTTAAAAAAAATTTTTTTAAATAAAACACATATCACAAAAAGGTACTGATACATTTCTCAGAGGTGGTTGTACCTACCTGAACAGTAAATAAATGTTTGTGGTCAAATAAAAATAAATAAAACACCGAAGGCACTCAGCAAATGCTATTTCCTTCTCCATAGTGATCCAGCTCTCAAGGCCACGTCTCTTGAGTATCTGGGGGTGCCCACCACGCCCCCCCCACCCGCAAAAGCATGTGAGGATATCCTATAGAGAAGTACCTTCTAAAGCTTTCTCTCTCTTGGGATGAGAATCTGGTGGCTAGAGCCCTGGAGAATGAAACCCTGGGAACTGGGGACCCAGCCCAGGCTGTGGAGCTGTGGCAGTAGACATATGTGCAGCCCAAAGCAAGAATACACAAAGGCAGGGTAGACGAAGGTAGGAGGGTTTGCCAGGGCTGTTGCAGTCTTGTTCCTCTCTAACGGGACCTTGGGCTTCTATGCTGCGGTATTGCTCTTGCTTTTCAGATGGCTTTCTCCCCTGTTCTCCCTTTTGATTTTCACAGCAGCCTTGTGATAGGTGGATATTTACACACACACACACACACACACACACACACACACACACACACGGCCTGAGGCTGAGAGGGAAGACGTGCCTTGCCCCAGATCACAGAAAAACAACCAGAGTAGGAGCAGCTCGCATTTGCCCCTGGTTTTCTATATGTCAGGCACTGCACTAGATGTTTTTCATGTATTATTTGATTTTCTTTTCTTAGCAATTCTAGGAGATAGGTATACCATCAACTCCATGTTGCAGATTAGGGAAAAAAAAGTAGCTAAACAGGTTAAGTTAATGCCTAAAGTCACGCAGCTAGGAAGTGGCCAAGTCAGGATTTCAGTGGAGGCAGTGCTGTTGCCCCACCATGTCCTGGCTGAAGTAGAGTGAGTACTCATGACGTACCAGCATCTCCCTGCTTTGGTAGGAACTAGAGTGCCTCTTTCTTAACGTACCACTAAAAGGCCTGTGTGGGCTCTGCAGGTTCCTACTTCAGTCTCTGGAAGATTTGGATACAAGCTTAAGGAAACTGAACTCTCGCCTGTTTGTAGTCCGGGGACAGCCCGCTGACGTTTTCCCAAGACTATTCAAGGTAAGTGTGCAGAGTCCTAGAGAAGACAGGGAGATTCTGTTCTCTACACTTTCCCCACAGACTGAATGAGGTGATATTCTGACTCAGAAAATGGAACCGGTCAGCGCTGGTCTGTAGGGAATTTGGGAGCAAAGCCGATCAGTTTGCCGACAGAATGGAAACTGTGTTAAGGAAAAAAATTCTGTGAAACCAGTGTCTTGTTGGAAAGTTCCCAGCTCAGTCCAGACAAGGAATGTGGCAAGTTATTCCACCCCGGATGCCACTGGCTTTCTCAGATGTTTTCTTAGCTCGAGCCGACAAGATTTATTAGGGCTCTTCCTATGCCAGGAGTTTGAGGACAAGTTTTCTTTTTTAGCATGGGGTGTTTCCTGTCTTGCTATGCGCTATTTATTGGGGAGAAAAATCAGCCTTTTTGAGGGAGCTCCCTACTTCCCTGGGGCCGCTGGTTGATAAAATCTTCACTTGGGTACCATGTAGGCCCCTGTCTATGCTATCAGGTAGCCAGCCCACCCACCCCACCCCATCCCTGTGCCAACCCCTTTCTTTATCAAACACATTCTAAGACCCAAACAGGCAAAAGGACTCACAGACAGAGGGCTCTAGGACAGTCTGTTCTCATCCTCAGCAGTGCAGGATAGTTTTCATGCCCCTCTCCATCCCAACTCCCTTCCCTGCCCTTCCTGGGGGAAAAGACCAGAAGAAAGGTCTGATGTCAAGGCAAGCAGCCTACTGAGTACTTCATCATTCACTTCCCCTCCCCACACCCCCCACACAGACACACACACATACAAATCACACTGTGCTGAAAATAACCAGTGTTCATTGAGGACAGACTAGAAGTCAAGAGCCGTTCTAAGTAAATGCTTTACATATATTAATTCTCATAGCTGCCCATAGAGGTATGTGCTGCTGTCCCTGTTCTACAGATGAGGGAACAATAACTTCATGGTTGTGGTGCCGACAGGTGATGATCTAAGATTCCAGCCCAGGCTCTCTGGTTCCAGGTTTGTGTTCTTAACTAGCACAGCGTTAAACACATTTGCCTCTCTTCTCCCTCTGCGTTGTCTCCCCTCTCCCCTCCTAGCACCCCGGAGGCGAACCCAGTAATAGCCCAGAGGTACAGATAGATCAGTCAGTCAGTCATTCAGCATATATAGTGTCCCCCCTCTTCCCTTATCTGTGGTTTTGCTTTCTGCGGTTTCCATTATCTGCTGTCAGCCGTAGTCTGGAAGCAGATGATCCTCCTTCTGACATAGAGTCAGAAGGTCATCAGTCACTTAACACTACATCATAACACCTGTGTCCTTCTCCTCGCTTCATCTCATCACGTAGGTATTTTATCATCTCGCATCATCACAAGAAGGGACAGTACAGTGTAAGGTACAGTAATAGGTGTTTTAAGAGAGAGACCACATTCACATAACTTTTATTAACAGTGTATTTTATAATCGTTCTATTTTATTATTAGTTACTCTTGTTAATCTGTTGTGCCTAACTTATAAATTAAACTTTATCATAAGTATGTATAGGAAAAAACATAGCACTATGTGAGGGTTCAGTACTGTCTGCAGTTGCAGGCATCCACTGGTGGTCTTGGAACGCATCCCTGCAGATAGGAGGCAACTACCATGTATTTATTGAGCTTCTACTATGTCCTAGGCCCCCGATGAGGTACTAGGGTAATGATGAGACAGTGTGGTTTCTGCTCTGAGAGTTCACACTCAATCGGGGAAACAGGTAAGTAATGGGCAGCTTCACTGCCATATGATAAATGCTGTGATGGGAAAAGGGCAAGGTGCAGAAAAATCCTATTGAAAGAGAAGGTCGAGGAAAGCTTCTTAGAGAAGGTGGCATCTGATAATATTTTTATTATTATTCCCTGAGTTACAAGTTTTTGACAACATCATCTATATGAATTGCTAAGCATGGTACCTAGCTCATAGTAAGGGCTCAATGTTTAGTCCCGTTGTTCTGGATGAGGGATAGCCAGCCCTACTCAGGACCCACACCACAGGCAGGACTGAGTTATGTCCCCAGTGACTGGGACACTTGCCCCAGGGGTTTAGAGTATTAAGGGACCATGACCAGAGACTTTGTTTGGAATGTGGTTTTCTTCTTGCTAGTCATGTTCTAGGGCTTTCTGTGGGTTATCTGTACACTTTCTCCCAGCATTGCAAGGAAATCTAGAAAATTCTACTAGGAAAGACTTAACAGCTTGAAAAAGAATTCCCTTCTTTTTTAACATGTGGCCCTTCTGGTCTGATTTCTCTGACCTCTGGACTAAGGATTACTCCTCCTTGCCCAACTTTTCTGAGAACTAGAACCTATTAGCTCTGTTTGCTACTAGCCTCGGGAGTGTTGCTGTGGAAACCATTAGGACACTTCACATAGCACAAGTCTGCCAAGAAAACTAAGCCAGAAGTTTGTAGGGCTCTGAGGAGCTCTGGGAAAGGCATGCCGGGCAGGAAGGAGACAGTGATCGCTTCCCCCACTGTCTCCACCAGTGAGTCAGTGCTTCTTTCTGGGACTACGGGCTCCCCTGGGAGCATTGTATTTATAGCTGCCTGCTGCATTCTCCTACCCTAGAGACACAGCAGACGTATGGGGCTACCCACCTCTCTCTTGATTCCACTAGCCTCGGGCTCCACTGTTGCCACGCTTGTGGCCTCACCTCAAAGGCCTGCTTTCCTCAACCCTTGGGAACTTCAGATTGTTTGCTTTCCAGTTTAAATCTTTGTCCCTAGTTTGGTCTGCAGCCCATTCTGACAGGTCTCTAGACTCGTTTCTTCCCAGGAGGGAGCTGAGTCCTCATTCTCCTCCCCAAACAGTGCTTAGCATAACAGATTCTCTCCCCACAGGAATGGGGGGTGACCCGCTTGACCTTTGAATATGACTCCGAACCCTTTGGGAAAGAACGGGATGCAGCCATCATGAAGATGGCCAAGGAGGCCGGTGTGGAGGTGGTGACTGAGAACTCTCATACTCTCTATGACCTGGACAAGTAAGACATGGGCCCCAGGGCTCATACTGCCAATTGTGGGAGTTGGTTTGGGTCCCTGCTGAGCAGAACTCCGGGAGATTTACCAATAGGGCCACCTGGCACATGAAGTATGGCATTTTCTAGAAACTGGAGGGGAATGGGCCAGAGGTGGGGCCTGTGGAACAGATCACAAAGAGCTTTATCCAATTTGGGTGCAGAGAGGCTCACTAGGGCCAAGGGACGAAAGCAGTGAGGATCCCCATGCAAGATCTTCGTAGATGTCCTAATCTGCTGTGCTATCCCTCCTCATGCTCCCACTTCTGTCCTGCTCCTGAAGAGCTGTCCTCGGACCTCAGTGGACCCTGCCTGTTAGCCCCTTCCTGACAGTGCTCTGTTCTGATGGATCCCGTTTCTGTACCTAAAATGAGTTCCCTGAGCTTCCCTGGCTATCTGGGTTTCTAGGCCATGCACTTAGATGTCCTGCCGGAGGCTTTAGAGCTCCCTGCAGGGGGTGGAGAACTACAGAGGCCTCCTTCCCTAGGGACAGGCCTCTGCTTTCCGAGCGTCTAGGAGGAAACCCTCTCCTCCCCTTCCCTCGCAGAGGCCTGCTGCTGCTGCCGCCAAGCCAGCGGCCCTCACTGTTCCCTGCCCCCCTCTCCCCGACCCAGTGGTGGCTGCCAGGAGGCCAAGTCACACATGTCTGCACGTGAGCTCGTTCTCAGGAGGAGCTGCTGGGTGTGGAGCTCCTCCTCCTGCCACGTGCCAGAGCCAGAGGACAGGGGAGGTACTGCAGGGGCTGCAGCCAGCCTTACAGCCCCACAATGAACTCACCCAGCCAGCCAGGTCTTGCGTCAGCTGCCTCTTGGCCAACAGGAGGAGCCCTGGGAATCTGGCTCCAGACCACCCCAATGCATTCTATAGAAACAGCCTTGATTCTCCTCCTCAGTCCTGTATCTTCTCTTCTTACCTGAATGCAGTTCTGTTTCCCTCGATCATGAAAACAAATTTTGTAAACTGCTAAACATCCTTTAAATAGTTGTTGCTGTTAACCCCAGTCCCAGCCTCTGATCTAGGAAGGATAGGCTGTTCTCCACCTCTCTGTTCTAATAAATTGGGGCCAAGAAGGCAATGATTTTTCAACAAAAGAATATGCTTGCAGTTCTTATCAAAGAGCTTCCTGAAGGCGCACACTGGGTGTAGAGAGGAAGGTGCCGTGGGGATTCCCGCGACTCGGACACGCAAGCTGAGTACCAAGAAGGCTAGTGGGGACTTTTCTGTGACTAGAGAGATAGGGTCAGTCTCTGTCTGTAGGAGGCTCCACGTCAACAGCAGGGAACGTGGAATTGAGTCCCAGCTTTGCCCTGCTCGCTCCGTTACCTGAGGCACCTGCTCCAGCTCTCTGGGCTTCGCTTTCCCTCCCGGTAAAATGGAGATGTAGCCTCCCTTGCCCCTTCCTTTCCACTTACAGGTGGGACCCGTGAGTGGATGACAAAAGCCACCCTCCAAGCCTTCCAGGTCTGGGCTCTTTTCTGGGCGGGCAGGGACCTGAAATGAAGGGCCTCGTGCATGATGTTAGGTGTGCTTTGGGATTCCCAGGATCATTGAGCTGAACGGGCAGAAGCCGCCCCTTACCTACAAGCGCTTTCAGGCCATCATCAGCCGCATGGAGCTGCCCAAGAAGCCGGTGGGCTCTGTGACGAACCAGCAGATGGAGAGCTGCAGGGCCGACATCCAGGAGAACCACGATGACACGTATGGCGTGCCCTCCCTCGAGGAGCTGGGTTCGTACTTCCTGCCCGGAGCCCCCTTTTCTATAAAATAACTGACCAGGTTTTTTCTTCTTTGTCAAAGTGATGCATGGTATTATACACAGTGTAGAAGATAAGTGAAACCAGAATGGAAATAGCAATCACTACAACCCCACCACGCGGAGATTGCCACTACTCATTTTGGAGCATGTCTTTCCAGTCTTTTTTCTGTTCCTACTCATATATGTAATGTTATGTTTTTAATTCCTGCTCCTGTTTTTGTACTTTTCACTCTCAGAAGATAGAGGCACAGTCTATGCTGGCATCAGTGGGCTCCTCAACACCAAGTTAGCTAGTATTGCTTCCGCTGAGAGGGGGTCTGTCAGCCCCTCCGGTTACTGACTGTACCCTTCCTCCCCCAACCCCATTTTTTGATCTGAGTAAAGTTAGCCTTTCTTTTCTTTTCTTTTTTTTTTTAAAGATTTTATTTATTTATTTGACAGAAATAGAGACAGCCAGCGAGAGAGGGAACACAAGCAGGGGGAGTGGGAGAGGAAGAAGCAGGCTCATAGCGGAGGAGCCTGATGTGGGGCTCGATCCCATAACGCTGGGATCACGCCCTGAGCCGAAGGCAGACACTTAACCGCTGTGCCATCCAGGCACCCCTAAAGTTAGCCTTTCTCACCTGAAAACAATAATCATTGCCAGCCAACCCGATAGGGTGGGCAGTACAGGCTCGTTCTCATGTGCCTGGAATGAGGAGTGGCTGGGATAGGGAAGGCAAGGGAAAGGACAGGAAAAAAGTCACAGTGGAAAGAGAACCGGGATGACCTGGCAAACGCTGAAATGTTAGGATGATCTCAGCCCCAGCAGCACCAAGAACACACGGTTCAGTTCCCACAAAGCTCAAAGAACATACCGATGTGTCAAGACTTGCTGAGATATCACTGAAATGGCCTGACCTCTGGTCCTGTGACCTTCTCCTTCTCTCGTAGGGTTCCCTACTGAAGGACTGGGCCCAGCTGTTTGGCAAGGAGGAGAGACAGAAGCTCTGGCCCGCCTGGATAAGCATTTGGAACGGAAGGTATGGCCCCACTTCTGGGCCACAGGACTTGGGGTGCTAGCACCCAGGTGGCAGGGGATGTGAGGGTCAGCTTCATGGCCTTTAGTGCCTCTTAGCTAAGAGTGCTTGAAAATGAAAAACCTTCCTGATGGCAGTAACAGCAGTAATAGTAGCTACCGTTCAGTGAGTGCTTACCACATGCTGGTCACTGGGTGAAGTACCTACTTGCACAGATTTTCTGTTGTCTTTTCAACATCCCTACAAAGTAGGTGTTAAGCTCTCCATTTGACAGATTCGAAAATTAAGGTTTAGAGAGGATAAATAACCTGCCTGAGGTCACATGGTTAGGAAGTGGTAGATAGATCTTGTTCTGTGTGATTCCAGAACTTACCCTAGATTGCTTTTCTTTCATCTCTATGCAGGTTCCTCTTACTGAGAGGGTATCTGGTCAAGGAAGTCCATAAGATTAACTTCTTTGTGTTTATGTGTCCCCGCCTAACCTTTTGCTGGGTCCCCTCCAAGGCATCGATTTCCATTTGTTTGGACACAGAGAACAAATGGCCCACCTCCCAGTGAAGTGGGGATTGGCAAGGGGAAGGCAAGAGGCCAAAGCACACCTAAAGGCACTCCTTAACAGTGTCACATGGCTTCCATGACCCTGGGGCTAGAGGAGAGGAGGTTCTCGTGATTCTCGTGATTGAGTCCGCTGCTGGTTTCCTGCGCGCTGTTGCTGGTTTGTAGACCAATTCACAACTTTTTGTATTCCCAGATGAGTAGGCATTTGGCCCAGCAGCCAGGTAATAACTATGGAATGAGGAAAATTAGGGAGACCTACATAGGAAGAATGCTTCCCAGCCCTGGAGGTGCCTCACCAGCAGTGAAAATGTGCCCCAGGCTGCCCCTCCCTTAGGCCCAGAGACCTTGATGTTCCTATCTGCGTGTTACCTTCAGGCAGCCCCACTGACTGAAAAGGATGAGACTGATGTCCGAGGGCTATGGGGAGGACCAGCTGTCCTTGTCCACATCAGAAGCTTTACCCAAAGATTCTTGGGATCTTGGGGACACAGGCCAGGCCAAGGGGGCAGAGCGGTGGAGGTGATAAATGGGTTGGCAGGAGTAGAATAAGACTGCCAAGTGTAGAGAGCTAACTTACGGCCTTGGGGATTATCATCACCGTCAAAGCACTTTGGGGGGCGCTGCCCCTTCAGTACCAAGTCAGGGGTTCTTTCCCACATACCCCGGGAGGGTCCTGTCTGTCCTGGGGCCTTGTGTCAGGATCCTTCAGACTGCCTGGTGGCCAGTGGGAGCATGTGTTCTACGTGACCGGGAGGAGACAAGGGGCCTTGTGTAACCCTCTGGTTACAGGAGCGTAACCGCTCTGAGGAGGTTCATTTCAGGCTTCAGTTTTCTGACTCTGAAATGAGCTTCTATCTCCTCATGTCAAGATGGCTTAGCTGCTGGAAAGACTGCCCAGTGAGTGTGAGACTCCAAGCATGGAGCCTGTCTTCAGAATAGTAGCGTATTGCAGATGATAGACATGAAACAAGGAATTACAGCATATTGTGGGTCAGGAAAGGAGCGGTTCGAAGGGTTAGAATAGCGAAGAGCAAGAAAGTTTTATTAGGGGCGCCTGGGTGGCACAGCGGTTAAGCGCCTGCCTTCGGCTCAGGGCGTGATCCTGGCGTTATGGGATCGAGCCCCACATCAGGCTCTTCCGCTATGAGCCTGCTTCTTCCTCTCCCACTCCCCCTGCTTGTGTTCCCTCTCTCGCTGGCTGTCTCTATCTCTGTCGAATAAATAAATAAAATCTTTAAAAAAAAAAAAAAAAGAAAGTTTTATTAAATCAGTTCATATTTGCAAGCTGGCTTTTGAAAAAAGTGTTTTTGAACTCATGTAACTAAGAATCTAAGGTGTAGCTTTTAGGCACAGCCGGACCCAGGTGTCCAAATAATGCTACCGGAAATACCTTCTCCATCTCTGAGCTCTGCTTTCCTCTCTCTATAGTTCATTCTCAGGTAGGCTTTCCTTAAACAGTGGCAAAGTGGTCACCGGCAGCTTATTTTCAGTCTGCTTATCACACCAGAGGAAGTGGTGTGCCTCTTTTCCAAAAGCTCCAAGAAAAGTCCTGAGGAGTGTTTTCATTGGCCTGGCTTGGGTCACGCGACAGTCCCTGACTCAGTCATCTTGGCCAAGGAAGGGGTGCTCTCCCTGGCCAGACTTGCATCCTGAGCCTACTCCCAGAGTCAGAAGTGAATTTAGCTCCACTGCACCCACTTGGAGTGAGATTAGGGAAGGCTGGATCACCACAAGAAAATTAGGTGCTGTCATCAAAAAGGGGAGACAAACCATATGACCTTTACTACTGGGTTACCCAAAATAGTAAATGAGGGCAGGCATCTCTTTTTAAAAGTATCCCCATTTTTAAAAGAAAACGGAATGATAGAATTAGAGTACCAGCATTTTGCAGCCTTCAGTGATGACGCATTGTCCATTAATGACTGCTAACCCCATAAGGAGAGCTAGGCAGGCATTATGTCCCCCCACAGTCTTGCCAAAGAAATCAAACCTGAGTCCAGTCCCATCTGTGTACCAGCTGCCAATTTGCAGGCAGTATACCATGAGTGTGCAATCAGCAAAATGCAGACTGTGAGAATCAGTTCAAGTCAAATGACCTGGATTCTTCCTTAAAAAACTGCAAGGGAAAGAAAGAAATGACCGGAAATACATAGACTAAAAGAAACTTAAATAACGCATCAAACTCCCATAAATGGCCTGGGCTAAACTGTAGTGCCTAGGGATGCACATGTGGTTGAAAAAAACCCACTTAAAAATGCAAGGAATAGGGGCATCTGGGTGGCTCAGTCGGTTAAGCGTCCGACTTTTGCTTTCGGCTCAGGTCATGATCTTGGAGTCTTGAGATTGAGCCCCAAGCCAGGCTCCTTGCTGGGCGTGGAGCCTGCTTAAGATTCTCCCTCTCCCTCTGCTCCTCCCCCCTCTAAAAAATGCAAGGAATAACAAAATGCGAGGAATAACTGAAAAGATAAAGCCTTCTCTCCCAAATATGCTTTGCAAAAATAGAAAAAGGTCAACGTTTTTAAATGCAAAGAAGTGATTATTATAAAAGTTGGGTGAGTGTGCCGGGAAGGGACCGTGACTGGGATGGGTTTCTGGGGTGGTCAGCAAAGTTCTGGTCCTTGAACTTCAGTGATGGTTGCATGAGTGTTTGCCTTAGAATAATTCGTTAAACCACACATCCGTGTTAACTTCTTTATCTGTATTTCACTTAAAAAGGCTTTCAGAGGGAGGTGGGTAAGGGCGTGAGCAGACAAGTATACCTAGTGTCTGTCAGAGGCACTTAACCCAATACCCGAGGGGTTACCGGCACAGGAGGTGACTGTTAGGTTGAGATTTGAAGAAAGAGTCAGAGTTAACCAAGGGAAGGTGAGTGAAAAGCAGGACAAGAGTCCAGGCCAGGGGAGCTGTGCCTGCAAAGGCCCGCAAGAGCGTGGTGCTTACAAGAGAGTGACAAGAGATGAAGCTAGAAAACAGGCTCACCCAGACAGTGGGGTGCTTGTAAGCCGTGTTTAAGATTGGGCCTCTATCCTAAGAGCAACAGGAAGCCCAGTGCATGTTTGTTCCTGCAGGATGGTGTTCTTAAGCCATTGCTCTGCTCCCAGTGTGGCGATGGAATTAGAGGGGGGTGAGAAGAGAGGCAGGGAGGTCAGTTGGGAGGCTGTCACAGTTGTCTAGTCTACATCTTAGCCTGAACCAGGTTGGTGGAAAGAGGGATAGAAAGAAAAGGACAGATTTGAGGAGTACTTGAATAGTAGAATTGACAGGACTTGGCGACGAGGAAGTCAAAGGCGACGGCCAGGCCTCTGGCGTGGGCACCCAGGTGGATGACCGTGCGCTTTCTGAGATAGGAATGCACATGGAAGGGTGGTCTGAAGGAAAGAGCTGTTACACTTTGAGGGGCTGGGACTACACTTTGAGGTCCTGGCAGGGAGTTGGATGGAGTGATTTGGGAGTTGAGCTAAGCAGTAGCTAAGCAGTCTGAGCTGGAGCCTCCAATGTGTCGATCATCGGCAGAGAAGTAGTGTTGGGAGCCGTGGGACTGGACGTGCTTCCCCGGGAGCACGGTTGAGTAGGGGCCCAGCACAGAGCCCTGAGATGCCAACATCAAATGGGTTGGGAGGGGAGGCAACCAGCCACGTGGGAGGCAGCCAGGAGCGTGTGGAGTCCAGAGACCGAGGGAACAGAGGGTGTGGAGACCGGAGCAGGGTGAGGTGTGCTGAGAGGTCCGAAAATATGCCAGGCAAGCACCTGCAGGACTCAGTGGCACGGAGATCACCAGGACTTGGGGGGGAGCTAGCCTGCAGGGAGCAGTGAAGGCAGAAGCCATGCTGGGGTGGGCCGAGAAGCGCAGGTGGCTGTGGGACATGGGCTGTGGAGAGAAGAAAGCAGACCCGATAGAGGTCACAGGCTTCCTAAGGGTCCTTTATTATTTTTTTTCTTTTGTTTGCAAAGAAACGAGATGATTTTCCCAATGTTCTTGGAGTGGAAACTGGAGAGGGAGAGATGGAAGGTGCAGGGGAAGGAAGAGGGGAGGGCTGCAGAGCCAGGGGAGGCCCTGGTCTTGGGCAGAGTCACCGGAGAGGCAGTGGGGAGGAGAGGGGGAGGTGTAGACACAGGTGAGTGTGTAGATTTGGTGGCTAAGAGTTGAGGAGTTTTTCAGCCGAAGGCTTCCATCTCCTTACAGTAAGGAAGCGAAGTCGTCTGCTGAGGGCAGTGGGGGAGGTCTGCAGAGGGTGTAAAGTTTGTGAGAGAGGCATCACGAAGGGAAAGAGGGTGCGAGGAGTTGAGGAAGAAAAAGTTATCAGCTGTAGAAGGAATCTGGAGTTAGAAGCTGCGTCCCCCCAGCCCTGTCTCTTGGCAACTCTGTAACCCCAGAAGAGCCACATAACGCTTTGAACTTCATCGTCCATTTTCAAAAGGTGGTACTAATTAGTGCTGCCCCAGAGGATTGTTCAGACCCCACGGGAGAAGCCACGTAACAGTGAGCCGCGAAGTAGAGCACTACGCCTGTGCCTCGGGGTTTTTCTCTGCAACGTCCAGGCCTCTCCTTTCTTCGCCTTCTCTTCCCACTGCAGGCCTGGGTTGCCAACTATGAGAGACCCCGAATGAACGCCAACTCCCTGCTGGCCAGCCCCACGGGCCTCAGCCCCTACCTGCGCTTCGGCTGCCTCTCGTGCCGCCTCTTCTACTACCGCCTGTGGGACCTGTATAAGAAGGTGAGGGGGCGCCAAGGACAACACACCCTGCGCCCGTCGCAGCCGAGCGGACCAGGCCTTCTGGGCCAGTCAGACACCCTGCACAGAGGCCCTCCCCTCTGACCCTGGTGGTGGGGACCGGGTTGTGGATTCTGGAGTTGCTTATGTTTGTGAACAGTCCAGAGAAGGTAGGGAAGAGTCCACATCCCGGAGCCAGCACCACCCAAACTGCTGATCTAAATAAACTCCAGGTTAGCAAGTAGAGCAGGATGGGCAGAAAAGCTGACCTCAGGGTGTGACCCTCGAGGTGGCAGATCCACTGGCAGCAGGTGTACGGGGGCAAGCACTCGGGCTGGGACTCGGGGAGGGCATGCTAGAACCAGTCCCATGCCAGGGAGCACAGCAGCCCTCTGTGGGGCCGGTGCAGAGCATTTAACGGGGGGTGGGGTGGGGAGGGAGTTCAGGAGCAGCTGCTGCCTGCCAGTAAGGAGGAAATGACCCGGGCTGAATGCAGGGCTGTGCTGTATGGACCCAAGGCAGATAACCCTATGGTAGGACGCCTGCCCCCAGAAGGAAAGAGGGCGACATACCCAACTATCCACATTCAGCAGGTCATTCTTAGGTCTGTGTCGTTTCACGCTGTTTCCCTGTCCTTGCCGATAGCAGGATTTTGTGGCATGGGGTGGCTTTGCCAGTTTGGAATCTTGTGATTTCAGGAAAGTCATTATATGCTTGGAGGCCTGGTCTGATCTTTTAATTCTTCAAGGCCCCAGATCCAGGCTGTTGTAATCACTTATTTAACCAGAATCTAAACTGAGTATTTTTTATGCATGCTGATGGGAAAACTCCCTTTGACTGTAGAAAGTGGAGCCAAGCAGGGACCCTTGAGGCCAAGGATCATAGGCCAGGCCTGGGGAGTTTGGTTCCCGGTGCACACAGCCAGGGCCTGGGGTTTCAGTCTGTGGGCACACTGGGCCACTGCTAGGGCATAGTCCCTTCACGTGTCTAGGGGGTTTGGAGCCACCACATTCATAACAGCTCCAGATTGCTTTGTGGGAGAGATCGGAGTGACGTGGTGCTGAGAGCTGGGCAAGTGTTGTATCCGTGTGCCGCCCCCACCCTAGGTGAAGCGGAACAGCACGCCCCCCCTCTCCCTGTTTGGGCAACTCCTGTGGCGAGAGTTCTTCTACACGGCAGCCACCAACAACCCCAGGTTTGACCGCATGGAAGGGAACCCCATCTGCATCCAGATCCCCTGGGACCGCAACCCCGAGGCCCTGGCCAAGTGGGCCGAGGGCAAGACAGGCTTCCCTTGGATTGACGCCATCATGACCCAGCTGAGACAGGAGGGCTGGATCCACCATCTGGCCCGGCACGCCGTGGCCTGCTTCCTCACCCGCGGGGACCTCTGGGTCAGCTGGGAGAGCGGGGTCCGGGTGAGTGCTGTCTCAGAGGAAGCTGGCCCATACCTTCTTGTCAGGCCCAGCAAGGGCAGCCCTCTTCTGGGCTGGGGCATGGGGTGGGATCCCTGGATTCAGGGGATCCCCTCCAGATCCTTCTTGGCTTGCTATCAGCAGAAGGGTTCTGGCTGTCTCTTCTCCATGGGGCATGTGGTAACTTGGGGAGAACCCAGGCAGTAGGTCCATCGAGGCTGACTGTCCTACGCTGTCCCCATGTAGGTATTTGATGAGCTGCTCCTGGATGCTGATTTCAGCGTGAATGCGGGCAGCTGGATGTGGCTGTCCTGCAGTGCCTTCTTCCAGCAGTTCTTTCACTGCTACTGCCCTGTGGGCTTCGGCCGCCGCACGGACCCCAGTGGAGACTACATCAGGTAAGGATGCGGTCCAGGCTTTCTGGCTCCTGGCTGCTGGGACTGGCTCCTAAAATAAGATACCCTTGACCCTTTGAAGGAGAGGTGCAATGTGCTGACCGGTTGTCCAATGTGTGTGTTTCAGGCGATACCTGCCCATATTGAAAGGATTTCCCTCTCGATACATCTATGAGCCCTGGAATGCCCCCGAGGCCATTCAGAAGGCAGCCAAGTGCATCATTGGTGTGGACTACCCCCGGCCCATAGTCAACCATGCTGAGACCAGCCGGCTCAACATTGAGCGAATGAAGCAGATTTACCAGCAGCTCTCCCGCTACCGGGGACTCTGTAAGGAGCCACTACTGCCACCCCCATCCCCTAGCTCACTGAAGGGAGGGGTGCCCCTGCAGGCCCAGCGGGGATTTCCAGATATTGGAAAGGGAGACCAAGTGCTCTCTTCTAAGCTGTTAAGTTGACTTGACTTCCCAGGGCACAGGGCACTGCAGGCTGGGCTGGATCAGGGCTCCCTTAATTACGGCCAGTGGGAAGAGGTGGAACCTCAGTGTTATGGCCCAGCACCCCCTCTCCCCCACCACCCCATCTTGTCTTCAGCTGCCCTGTGGCCCTCTGCAGTCCTGTGAGATGATGTTCTGATTGCTCCCCTGCCTGTCTCCCAGGTCTGCTGGCATCTGTCCCTTCCTGTGTGGAAGACCTCAACAACCCGGTGGCAGAGCCCAGCTCAAGCCAGACTGGGAGCATGAGCAGTGCAGGTGAGTAGCAGCTGGCCTCCTGTGGACTGTGTCCATCCAAAGGACACTGCAGAACTGCCACTTGAGTCATTGAGGGCTGAGGACAAAGGCTGGAATGAATCTATGCTCCATAATATAGAGCTTGTATTCCACTTGGAGAGACACATGGTAAAGGAACCGTGCAAGATCATTTCAGATAACAAGTGGTTTTGGGGAAAATAAAATTGAATGTTCTGATATGAGAGGGGCTGGGGAAGAGAGGGATTCCTTCAGGTACTTTAGATTGGAGTAGTCAGGAAACGCCTGTCTAAGCAGGGACCCAAGTCACAAGAAGAACCTGGCTTTCCAAGAACTGGGAGAAGAGCATTCCAGGCAAAGGGACTAGCAAGAAAAGACCAGAGACAGAATGAGCTTAGCTCACGCAAGGAACAGAGAAAGGGAAGCCAGTGTAGCTGGCATGTCTCGCGGGAGGAGCTAGAATGAGAGGAGGACGAGCTGTGGCCGGAGTAGCATCCCCAGACTCTGCGCCCATGAGGAGGAGGGGGAGTGTGTCATCAGTGCACGAAGGCACTTCGGGTGGGCAGCAGGGTGGAGGAGTGGCGATCTGATCTAAGTTTTCAAAAGCTCACTCCGCCTGCTATGTGGAGGCGACAGCGTGGGCAGGAGCGAGGACAGGGAGGCTAGAAAGGAGGCAGCCGTGGTTGTCCAGGCAGGAGGTGGTGGCACAGCCCGGTAGTGGGGCCGAATTCTCAACCTCCCCACCTCGGCCTGGGATAAATATCAGTAAGACGAGACGAGCAAGAGCTCCGGGGACCTTTCTGGTTTGCCCAGCCGGCTGGCTCCACAGATGAGGGCGCTGTTTCAGGAGCTGGTCCAGGTCACAGAGGGAATGCCTGGCCTTCAGAGCAAGGTCCGCTTCTGCAGACACGCCACATCAGCCTCTGGAACCCCTGGGGTTTGGGGCCCAAAAGCTGGCCATGCTGCCAGCAGGCCTTGGTCATGCTCTCCTTGGCCATTTCCGGGCAAGGTCACTGCTGAAAGGAAGGCTGAGGGGCAGGCGGGAGGAGCAACATGTTGGCATGGCTTCGATGCACGCTCCCTGCCCCTTAAAGAGCTGCCCAGTTTCAGGTCATCTTGGCTTGATGCACAGTCTGTGTGACACTTCGACCTGCTTCCCTGCAGGCCCAAGACCACTACCCAGTGGCCCAGCATCCCCCAAACGCAAGTTGGAAGCAGCCGAGGAGCCACCGGGTGAAGAACTCAGCAAACGGGCCAGGGTGGCAGAGTTGCCCGCCCCAGAGCCGCCGAGCAGGGATGTCTGAGAGTGAGTGACAGCAGGTTAGAGTCACCCTTGGGAAGGAAGGCGGGAGAGGTGGGGCTGGGTTTGGAGCTGAGGGTTAAAACCCAGCAAACTTGATTAAAACCTGGTGGAGAGTGCAGGATTTTTTAGGATTTCAACCTTAAATTTCTACCATCTGACTTCCATACCTTTTAAATTTTAGAAGAAAATTTAAAAGTAAAGCCTTTTTCTTTACAAACTAAGGAAAACAATTTTTTTTGGCTCTTGCCACTTATCAAAGTGAGTCAAATCCTACAGAAAGAAAGCAGAGTCCGAAGGCGAAGCTGTGGGAGAAACGGCCCCGTGGCAGGGTCGGAGGAGGCTCCAGGACCCACTGCCGTCGCGGACAGGCTGTGTCCCACAGGCGGGCCAGCGGAGGGCAGCACTCACCTTCCAAAGAAAGGCCGAGGGCTGTGCGCGGGCAGTAGGCCCAGCCCCCGCTGAGGCCCTGTAGCGTCTGGCCGCCCATCATCTGCGCCTCTTAAGGCCCTTCCCCTCCTCCATTCGCACCTTCCTCCGTGGCCTTGGCTCTGCCCTTCCCTGTCAGCACTCAGCTTTCTTTGAAGCCCCGTGAATGTCATTAAAAAAACAAAAATAAAAACTGGCTCCTTCCACAGAGCAGGAAGGGACTTTCATGCCTTTCTTGGGGAATATAAATGACTCTTCTCTGGGAGTCGTCATCTCAGGTGCTCTTCATGTGCCATGTCTGCATCATTAGACTGCAGAGTAATTTTTTTTTTCCTATGGAGCTAATTGATTCTTTTTTCCCAACCCTTCCATTGCAGGGCCAGGTGGGGCCATCTGGTTTGAGTGTCTGTGCTTGAGTGCTGGGTGAGACAGCGAGGGTTTGATGTTTGTGCCCTTTACCCTACTAGGCTCTTTGTCATAGATGTTGCTGGTAGATTTGTACGGGCTTGTTCTAGAAGCACCGGCAGCCTGGGATACTACTTAGATACTACTAGGTTATCTCTTAGCTCTGTGATACTAAGCAAAGTTCATTCTGTCTTACAAATCTGGAGCTTGCCAGGCTGATAGTATGCCTTCCAGGTGAGAAGATCAAAGCATAGAGAGCTTAAATGTCTGGGTCAAGGTTGCTCAGTAAGCTAATGGCATCCAGTTCAGAATGAAATTGTTGCCAGCAGGTGTGTGAGGAAGGGAAGCATAAGCATATAGGATGTGTTACGATGCCCATCCACAAGCATTCAACAGTCTACTTAGAGAAGAAGACAAATGACTTATAATTCCTAGACTGATGGTCTAGACTGTACACACTTCGCACAAGCTGGCTGTTGGTGGGTTGGGGTGATCAGGGAATGCGACACAGACATTTACACTTGGGGCTGAAAGGTGAGTTGGATTTAGGCCACAAGGAGGACATTTCAGACAAGAACAATAGCTTCGGGATTACATGATCTTGTACAAATTACTTAACTGCTATGAGACTTCGTTTCCTTACCTCTGAATTCGGTTGTTGCAAAGGTTGAATTATTAACTCTATCTGTCAGGTAGGAATGCATGGGGCTGTTAGGAGCAGGAGAGCTGACTGCTGTGGCTCAAGCAAATAGGGATTTATTTATTTTTTTCCCTAACAAGAGACCCTGAGTTGGGCATCGCTTGGTGGCTCAGCAATGTCAGAGCCAGTTTTTCTGCAATTCTCTTGCTTCATGGTCTCAAGGTGGCTGCCACAGCCTCAGCCATCAATTCCTCATTCAAAGTAAGAAAGAAGAGGAGTAGCAGAGACAGCTGCACTCATTCATCAGTAAACACACACCAAGTTTTTGAGCACAGTTTGCTAGGCACTGTTGTGCTCATTGGGCTATTGGGACCTGCTGAACATGACTGACAAAGGCCTTCCCTCTTGGGTGTGTCTTGGTGGAGGAGACAGACAATAAACAGAGTTAAGAGGCTCTAAGTGGTATGAAGAAAAATTCAAGTTGGTAAGAAGATAGAAAATAAAGGGGCACAGTGAGGGTTGCAATTTTATATTAAGAAGGTTATCAGGAGATGTCTTTCCTCCTTTTTACCAAAAAAATAAAAGCTTCCCCAGAATACCCCTCCCCCAGCTTTTCACATTGATCTCATGAGCCCAGACTAAGTCACAAAGCCTCCTCCAACGTGGGAAGTGGGGATCCGGATTGTCAGGATTGGTTTAGACCATTGGTTTTCCAACTTGAGTAAGCAGTAGAATCCCCTAGATGGTTTGTTAAACCACAGATTGCTGGGCCCACTCCCAGAGCTTCTGATTCAGTAGGTCTGGGGTGGGGCCTAAGAGTTTGCATTTCTAAAAAGTTCCTAGCCGCTGGTTCTGCTGCTGTTCTGGACTATACTTTGAGAATCACTGACTTAGACCAATCATGATTCATTGTCTATGTCAGGCCCATGAGCCACCGCTGAACAAAATCTAGGTTTTGGTAGCGAGGAAGTGTGGATACTGGTAGACCACTGACAGTGTCTAGGTGATATGCAGGGCAGTTAGCCCAATGCCTGGCTCATAAGTTCATAAGTATCCAGTATAATTATTACAGATACTGTTACCATTATTATTTTAGAAGAACATAAGGCTACCGTTGGGTTGGACCATGAAGGGTCATAAATGTCAGGCAGGTGAATCTTTGGTGTACTCTGGATGCTAAGGAACATTTTGGAACAGGAGAGTGAAATGATCCACCTGGCATTTTTTGAAGCATTGGGCTGGGGCCTGCAGAGGAAACGTGGCAGTGGGGGAGCCAGCTGAGAGGCAATAGCCATGACCCCAAGTGAAAACATTACAATGGTGCGGAGGACAGCCTGTCTCTGGCCTTGTCCTCCGGGAAATTTTTCTTCGGCCTATTGGAATCTTAAGGACTGATTCTCAAGGTTTGCCTTGCCCTTCATCATGGCTACTTGCTCTGAAGTGGGAGCCAGGAAGCCAGAGGACGAGACAGACTAGGGAAGAAGGCACGTGTTCTTTGGAAACCCTGCGAGGCGAGTAAACTTCTGTTTCTCTGTACGCTGCTGGTAGTGCCTGGCCCTCAGGGCGTTCCACGTCCCCATCAGTAAAGTAGTGATAATAGCATCTGTCACCCATCGAGCATACACGGCAGGGGAGAAAATGTCAACCATACACGCAGAGGCTTCGAACAAGTAAAACGCACCACGGAGAAGAAATGACATTTCCATCCTGCACGCACTTCTCAGGGCATCTTGGATTGTATTATCGTTATGTTAGTCAAAGGCAGCCCTCTGGGCTAAGTGGGCCACGCAGCTTTGGCCACATGGCCTAAGCTGACACGGTGTTCTACTGAGAAGCAGACTTGCCCTTTCTCCCCTCTTCTCTCGGTCAGTTTTAGTTGTGTGCCTTGGAGCAGGACACTTAGCCTTTCTGAGACACTGTATCTGTGAAGTGTGACTAATCTTTACCAACCTGAAGTCTTCATCCTGAGCCTTTTGAGGCCCTGGTTAGCTCTGAGCTCTATTGTTTTGTGGTTCTGTTATTTCTAATGCCTCAGACCCGTGGCAGTTCACAGGGCAGACAATGGTTTACCGTGTAAAACATGCCCTGATGTCAGCAGGGTTCATGCTAACCTAAAACCCACGCCAATGTCTGTCTGCATCTGGTTTTACTGTGCAGTGTTCACTAAACTGAAAAATAAGCCAGCCCCCAAATAGCTATCATTTCAGAGGCTTCCCCATAATCCCCAGAGCTGCTGACTGCCCAGGATTCCATCAGCCGCCAATTGTGTACAGTTTTTTCTTATTGGTCCAAACATTTTACCATGGGGAACCAGCTCACATGATCCATTTGCCCATCGGCTGGTACACGTGATCTGTTGAGAGAAGCCCCATTGAATACAAAAGGTTCCTGGCCAAGGACCACCCCTCGCCTCCCCTCCCCTGCCCATAGTCCACCGAGGCTGCATTAGCCCTGGAGGTTCACTGTGGAAAACCTGACCCCTGGAATCTCCTCCTTGTCATTTTGGCACGTCATTCCGTTGTGTATCCCTCCTTACCTGAAACAACATGTGTGGAAGGCAGTGGGCGGTCTCAGACGCTGCACAGGGGAAGGGGACACAGTGCGGTGTTTGGACTTTCCGCTCAGACCAGCGAGCGCGCTGCTGTCGTGCCGCTCACTGCCTGGGAGCCCTTTCCATGCCAAGTTGCCTCCCGTCTCCACATCTCACCCTGGAAATGAGAAGTTGGGATGCATGGAGGTGTCCCTTTGCACTCACCCCTGCCCCCCCCAGCAGCTGTTGGCTGACTGACATCCCCTCCCTGTTGCTGTGGGATTTGTATGGTGCAGGAAGGGAAAGGGTGTCATTGACATGAGGAATGAGATGGAGCTGAGAGCCCAGCTTTGTACCCCATCCTGGCCCATCCCGGCCCAGCTGCACCTCTGTACTTCCCTGTACCTAACTTGGGAGCTGGTAGCAAGCCTTCTGCCCCTTTCAAGCTCCTGGGCACTGAGACAAAGTTTCCACCAACCTTGAGCTTGTTGCGATATCCTCTGCCGACGCAAGGCCCTGCGTGCGCTTCGTCCGCACAGCCCTGCGGGCTAGGATCAGGGGCACGGGGGCCTCACACACTGGGCTTTCTTGTTAGCATCCGGTATGCAGGTACCCGGGGGGTAATCCTAACACTGGGTGCACCGAGGGAGGCAGTATTAACTCACTTTGTGTTCCAGCAGCTGCTTCTGTGGTTCTCGTATTTAATGACAGGTTGAAAGAGTCGGATAATTGAGAAATTGATTTTTCAGCGCATGTTTTGAGTTGATTTTTCCCTTGATGCCTCCCCCAAGCTGTTCTTCCCTTTCTCTTAGTGCTGCTGTCATCACTTTCCCTCAGGGCCTCATCTGATTTCCCCAGCCCCTATTTTCTGCAGACTTATGCTCTGGCTTGAGAACAAGAACGCAGGAACTATCTAGTTATCTGCTGATAGAGCAGCTTGAGGAACTAGTTGACTAGGCCTTTGACTAACTTTGTGGACAAGAACAAGCTGGTTCCTCCAAATCTTGGTTCTGCGTTTGTGGTTTTGAACTGGTCATAGAGGGACTTGGGTCACGGGGGCTTATCTGTGGCCACACGCTGCCAGCTCCCTTCCCGAACCTGCCCCGTAGCACAATTATGCCCAAGTCAACATGGGTCTGAGGTGTTAGCCTTATAGCCACCTGACTGCTTATAGTCTCACTTTAGGCATTTATTGTTTTCCTTTGGAAAATGTTGAATTATGATGCGGAATAATTGAGGAGCTGACAAATGCATTGCTCAGATGTTAAATGTGGAGGGAACAGGGTACATCTTCAGCTCTCATAGTAGCCTGGAATGCCCACTCGTTACCAGTGTATGCCAAATGGAAAAGGGAAATGCACGTTAAAGAACATAGCCTCTTGAAGTACATGAGATTCATTATAAGCCTGATTCGAATTCAGTGAATGCCATCGACAGATTGTACGATGGGTCATTTTCACTGTGAGGTGTAAAAGAATCACCAAGAAAGTTGACAAAGCATATTAGAAAATAATCTTATAAATTTGATTAAAGATGCTCACAAAGTCACCTGATTCAAAAATAGTGGTTTTTTATACATACAGTGACCTCGGAAGTCGTGGGCCATCCCCCAAGAAAACCTAATGAAGATGAGCAGCCAAAAAAAAGAGAGAGCGAGAGAGAGGATTTTGATGCTTTTTGGTAAAAAAAGACTGTCTAAGCATTTGAATTAAACCTGTCCCTGAAAAGGGCATTTTTAACCAAAAGCAAGCCAATGCTGTTAGCAAGTACATGGATCCATTATTCACATGATCTCAGGAATGAAGGCAGGGCTCTTGTCCACTCTTGCATGAAGGCCCCAACGACCCTGGACAGCCACCATGGAGTGGTGGAGCCATTGCCCGATGAAATAGGTGCGTGTCTCTTCCCTTGTAGGATCTAGATGGAGAGGGAGTCTGGAAATCTTTAGTCTGTTAACACATACCCAGTATCCTCTGAGCCACTCACCTTCTGTGGCGAAGCCCTAGCTAGCTCTTCTATAAGCAACTATCAGACGCACTCAGAGACAAGTTTGCCAGAAGCTATGAAGATCACTGGCTACAATTAAACAATTTGCCTGCACAATTAGGCTGCCGGGTGTTTGATCAGAGAATCTGGAAAAGAGGAGGCTTTGTCTCTCCCTAGTTACAGAGACTTCATTGCTTCAAACTCAGTCCTGTCAGATCTACCATCCATGCCACAGTATAATTTTAAATTTCTGGTAACTACATTGAGAAATAAGTGAAATCAATTTAGTAATATATTTTTTCCAACTATACATGGGCACTGGTTCGCAAACCCTGCTGGGATTACCCATGCTTTGGAGAGTCTGATAAAGGATGGAGCCCTTGCCAGAAAGTGGTAGCTATTCACACACACAGGAAGATGTGCACCGATCTTCAGGGGCCTCATGGATTACCCCTTAAGCCTATCCTTGGACCACTAAAGAGTCCAAGAACCCCAGAGTAAGAGCCCGTGTTCTAAGGAATCTTTATGCACTCTTCATCTTCCCCCATCCCGAAAGGTGGAGAAAACACGATAAACAGAGGAATCAGGAAGAGGACCTGCTCTGGTACGCCCTCCAGTCCTGAAATTTGCAGTTTCAGAAGCAAAATCATCTCTGGCTTAATGGGCCAGAGCGAGACCTGCGTGTAAAATATATATCACAGCACGTCTCAATAAACATATCCATGCTTTAGAAACTGATACATTTATTTATAGGAAAAACATGGCTAGGTTATTATGGTACAAGCTTAAAGGAAAAATTTATTGACAATAATACATATTTTAAAGAATGAGGCACTCAGTACTAACCCAATCAGGTACCCGCCCTTACATTTATTTCTTTATTTTCTATAGCTTCTAGATAACTCGTCATCATCCAGATAAAATCATCTTCAGATTTCACATTTGTCATGTTGCGTGTGTCAGAGGACTGATTTTGACTCTCTGGCTCCAGTGTCTTTGACCCTTCAGAGCATGTTCCCTCTTCTGCAAAATTCTGTACTTCCGTGTATGTTGCTCGAATGTGTACTGGCCTTCATGCCACCACGTTGGGTTTCCTCTTACATCCCCTGTAAGTCTTGAGGAGCAATGCTAGGATAGAGAGGTTGCTTCATGGTAAGAACACGGGTGTTGGCGCCAGACCTGGGTTTTCTGGCTCAGCTTGGCGACTTTTGGTGCTGTCATCCTGGGCCACTTGTCCTCTTTACTGTTTTCTCATCTGTAAAACTGAAGGCCATATTTTCAGGATTAACAGGATCACAAGCTGTATTAGTTTGCAAGGGCAGCCATACTAAGGTGCCACAGACTGGGAGACTTCAACAACACAAATTTATTCTCTCGCAGTTCTGAGGGCTTGACATCTGAGAGCAAGGTGCTGGCTGCCTTCTTTCTGTGTGTGCCTGTGTGCTAATCTCCTCTTCTTATAAGGTCACCAGTCATATGGGATTGGGGCCTACCCTAATCACCTCACTTTAATTT
This sequence comes from Ursus arctos, assembly GCF_023065955.2. Taxonomy (NCBI): domain Eukaryota; kingdom Metazoa; phylum Chordata; class Mammalia; order Carnivora; family Ursidae; genus Ursus; species Ursus arctos. The sequence continues at coordinate 30,894,258 of NW_026622908.1, forward strand.
AATTACTTCATTAAAGACCCTTTCTCCAAATACAGTCACGTTATGTGGCACTGGGGGTTAGGCCTTTCACGTATGAATTTGGGGGAGAACACAGTTCAGCCATAATACTACTGTATAGGGGCGCCTGGGTGGCTCAGTCCGTTAAGCATCTGCCTTCAGCTCAGGTCATGATCCTGGGGTCCTGGGATGGAGCCGGGCATCTGGCTCCCTGCTCGATGGGGAGCCTGCTTCTCCCTCTCCTCCCTGCTGCTCCTCCTGCTTGTACGCTCTCTCTCTCAGTCAAATAAATAAAATCTTTAAAAACACCAACAACTGTATAGTGCCTGGCCGCCACTAGGTGCGGTGAGCCTCATTATCATCTGCCTCACCATCATTTAAACTTACACAAACCTTTAATGGAACCCTGCATGTCTGTACACTCTCCGATACACTAGACCTATTTAAACAGGCAACCCAGCATTATGAGTGGCTTATGCTGTCCTCTCTTGTCAGGCATGAGGCCATTTCTTCCCTGCGCTCCAAATTCAGGATGTTATAAATATTTAAAATGACTCCTTGTGTCCCTGTGACCCCCTCCCCCAGTCTTCTCACACAGTGCCAGGGTTCTTTTATCTGTATGTGGAAATTTGCTCACCTGCTGATTCTAAACTCAGTCACTGCCTTCATCTTCAAATTACTGGTCCCATCTGGCTTCTCTTCTCCCGTTTGTTTTCTGAGTGTCTCTGGCAGCAGCTGCTGTGCCTTGATTTGGAAAACCGCCCTTGTCCTACCAGAGCAAGGATCACCTAGGGCCTCAAGTGAGTCCATACGGCCTCTCCTCCTCCTCCTCTCCTGCCCTGAGCCCTGGAGCCGAGGGGGCTCAGAGGGTCTGCAGGGAGAGCTTGTCCTGTGTCACAGCCTCCCGGGGGCACCCCAGGTACTGTGGCCAGTGCAGCTCACGCCAGGCTCTTCCTAGTTCCCAGTGTGAGTGTCCCCGGAGAAGCAGCCAGAGGAGTTTGTGTCCCTGGGCAACGAGCAGCCTCCTGAACGCTCCTTTGTGCACTTGTCTTTCTCTTTCAGCCGCAGCACTGCAGCTCCGTGAGCGAAGCCGGGAGCCTGAGCAGCCACCGCGGGAGCAGAGCGCGGCCCGCAGAGCCGCTGACCACCGGCGGAGACGGAGCGAGCATGTGTGCATGTGTGTACGCGTGTGCAGAGGAAGCAGTGGTGTGCCTGTTCGCGTGTGCATGCGTCTGTTTACGCTCTTGTGATTCTGAACACTGCTTGGGCTGGAGGACACCTCAGCCTCCAGACACTGGGCCAGAGGTCATGGCAGTGACTTTCAGCCAAACCTGTCCCTGGGAGCTGGCTGCCTTGTCTGAAGAGAAGAGTCATAGGACCCTAGCTGGGATTCTGGCGTCTGCCGTACCCCACCCCCACGCGGAGCCCTCCGTCCCTCTTTCATCACATCGGACTGAGGAGCAGGAGAGCAACTTTGCTGGCTTTTGTCCAGAGCATGAGATTCTAGAAGCAGCCAGGTCCCCGCTGAGTTCCCGCTTTATGACGCCAGAGGCTGGGCAGGCTGGAGGGGACAGATGCTGTCCAGATACAGTCACCTGATCTGGCTTCTTTCTTATTTTAAAATTTCCTGCCGCTGGGTCCTCCAGAGCCCTCCTCGGGCATCTGGGACTGAGCATGAGGCTGTAAACAGATCTGCAGACTTGCCACCATCGAGGGGAGGTACACCCAGATACCCGACCAGTGTGCCACAGACACAGTACTGTAGACGCTGGCCCAGAAAGCGCAGCCCCCTCTCCGGGGCTGAAAACCTAAGGTTATCAGAATATCGAAGGTTATTATCGAATCTGAGCTTTTACTGTTCCTTCCTCAAGCTGAGAGCCAGCCTCCACGCTCACTGCAGTGACTCAGTGCCTCTGCCAGGAAGAAGCCAGGTTCCTGGTGGGAGAAAGCCCTCTGGCCCCCCGGCCACATCACCGTGCTGCCACTGAGGTCAGCTGACACCCAGCCAGGAAAGCCGTGCTAGCCTGTGGTCTGTAGACTTCTGGGGCCTGCCTGGGACTGGTCAGCGTCCAGGCTGCTGTGTCAGCTCTCCCAGTGGCTGGATACCAAGGACCCCAGCAGGTGGACTCGGGCGGGAGCTGCCAGGGACAGTTGGGAAATGTTCTAGTAGAGATCTCACCCAGCACACCAACACTTCCAGAAGCAGCAGGTGGGAGGTTTGACCCAGAGAAGCCAAGGCCTTGCATTCCAGGAGTGGCCTGGCCTCCCACCTCAACCCTCCCACCGTTGAATGCCTGTGTGGAGAAGGACACAATGAAAAGGACTGTGTGGTCAGCTAGAGCAAGTCTTCCTTCCACCCCGTGGCCTGCACTTGAGCCACAAAGAGTGAGAGAGAGAGAGAGAGAGTGTGTGTGTGTGTGTGTGTGTGTGTGTGTAACTGAGAGGCTAATTCCTCTTTGGATTTTTGTCCTCACATGTAACATTAAGCTGGCCTCTGGGCCTTTTCCTCTCTACCTCCCCTGTGACCTTTCCCAGCCTCATAGCTGTTAACTCCCTTGGCCCTTGCCCTGTCCCTCATTGTCCTCCTCTGTCCTTGGACCAGAACCCTGGGGTCAGGCCTCTGTTCCCTCAGCTGTCCAGCACATTGACAGGCTTCTTCCTGAGATGTCCTCAGGTTTTCTCAGCCAGAGAGCTGCCTTTAGAGTCCCAACTGTTGTATGTATGTCACCCTCACTAGAAATGTCCCGTAATCATGTGGGGGAAGCAGGGCACAGGTGATGGTGTCTATTCAGAGCATTGAGTTGGGATCTTCTCTGTTCCCCTAGCCCCAGCCAGGAGGAAAGAGAATTGGGGGCTGTTGCCAGAAGGGGAGTAGAACGAGCTTCGAAGGGCTAGTTTGAGAAATTGAGAATGCCAGAGGGCTTGGGGCCAGAGTCAGTTTTGTTCAGCAGCACCGCCAAATACCAGGGTGTTTCCCTTTTCCTGCCTATTAGATGATGGCCCTTTTCCCTGAGGTACAAGTTGGTGAGACCACCTCCCCCTACTTCACCATCCCTGGCAAGCTGGCCCATTCCCAGTGGAGTAGAGCGGTCCACTCCCAGACCTGGGAGGAGAGGGGGCATCCAGTGGCCCAGAGTTCCACGATGGCTTCATGCCTCCCCTCTTCTGGCCCACGTGTCCCCGGGCTGCCACAGAACATTGACCCAAATCCTAATCCAAGGGCCGGCATGGGGAAGAGATGGTCGCAGGCAAAATGCACTTTATACAGAGATTTTATTACTGGGAAGGTGTGTTTCTCCCACAGTTTGTGAATATTCACTTGTTTCATAAATGTCTGATCCTGTCTGAGCAAAGCTGTGTTGTCGTCAATTTTGTGGGAGGTCTGGGAACAAGGAGTAGGTAAGGCTGAGCCTGAATGAAGCCTTATGCCAGATCATCTTGGTTCTGCTGGAACCAGGAGCTTCTCACAGCAGCCGTCTCAGACATGGCAGGGAGGAGAGGGATGGCCAGAGGTGGAGGAAGCGGGAGGCCCCTAGGTAAGCAGGCAGCGCAGACTGGAGGCCGCTCCAGAGCGTGGCCAGAGTTGGGGGGTCCCATCAGCCAGAATGGTACAGAGCACTCCAGGCCCAAGATGAGCTTCCTGAGTGCTGTCCTGCAGTGACTCAGCCTTTCAGGCCACCTCAAGCCCCAGGGCCAAGGCTCAGTCAGTGGCAGGGTTCTCTCCAGGCCCTCAAGCCACACTTTATCTCGACTCAGCCGCTTCAGCACTCTGTGGTGTGGAGGGGAAACGCACGCCAAGCACAGGCTCTAGCTAGGTGGCCGAGATCTGCCCACAGCCAAGCCCAGGGTCTGGATGCTGGCTTTGTCTCATGGCATCTGGCCGGAGAGTGGCCTCTCTCAGCACTGTATGTGTGCTTTTCGACGATGGTTTTTAGCCTTGGACCCCTGGAAGCGTTTCGTGAGCTCACGCCACACCCCAACTTCGTGTGGGCAGGGGCTCAGACAGGGCCCAGGATACAGAAACTGAGCAGCACAGAGTGAGAAAGGGGGAAAAGGGAGGAACTTGGTCCCGGGGAGTCAACTCATTCTTCGCTCTGCTTTGAAGCTCCTGCCCACCAAGACCTGGACCTGTGCTTGCCTCTCTCCCTTCTCCTGGCTTCTCTCTAATGTGGCTTTGGCTTGGCCTCAGCAGCTACAATAGCTTTGTTCTTGAGCAGAAGATTCTGGAAAATGGAGTTGTCTTACACACTCCTGAGGATGTTCCTAGTTGAGGCAAGCACACACTCTTAAGCAACAATTACTGGCCGCTATGGCAAGACCGCTCTCCTGGGAGCAAAAGCCAGGCATCTGAGCAGAAGGTGGTTACTGTTGGTCCTAGTGAAAGGGGTCTAAGCCAAGATAGCAGGAAAGGTAAAGTGGCCACTCCTCTGGGCCCACAGGCAGGGAGAAGAACCTTTGGCACTAGGTAGTAGGATGTTTTCGGGGCTGAAAGTGGGGAGGTGTTTCCTGCAGGGCAGGTGCCTGCAACTCCTTTCTGGGTGCTACATTGAAGGAAAAGGGGGTGACATGACCAGGGAGCAGTCCAGATTTGCAAATAGGACCCCACAAGCTACAAGACAGTTTGTTCTGACCCTTCTTCAGAGAGAGGTAAGGACGGGGCCTCTGCAATTCTCACGGGGCCAAAAAACAGTGAGATTTGGTCAGAGACTCTTGACTCACCAAAGCTGGGGCCCTAGCCTTGGCCAGCAGTTTGAGTGTCCCCAGTCTATGTTCTGTGGAAGAACTCACAGGCTTAGCCCTCTTAGGGGAGAGACCAGAAGGGAAGCATGGCCTGGAATTGGCAGGGGTAGAGGTGCTGGAGGGAACAGAAAAACCATGAGAAGAATCCCAAGAAGTCCACTATGGCAGCAGGAGTAAGGGCTGGCTCTTAGTCTTAGAATGTGAGAAGCCAGCTATGGAGTGTCTGTGGGTGCAAAAGAGAGGTGCTCTGCAGGAACTGCAGTTGAGGTGCTAAGTGAGAAGTGAGAGAAATGTGGGAAAGTCCTGGTGTGAAGGAGAGAAGCCAGGAGGAAGGGTTCAGTTCACCATTAACAGTTGTTTGGGGCTGAAGAGGGGCTTGGGTCAATCTTTAGTGAGAAGACCCTCTAGGGAGAGTCCATGAGAGGGTCTCCTCAAGATAAGGGGACAGGACTGGGTGAGACCTGGATCCTAGCCGGAGGTGGGGTGTTCCCTGCCTCCAGTGACAACATATTTCTATCACTTTTCATCCTCACAACAACCATGAGAGGGACCATTATTGTCCCCATTTCACAGATGAGAAAACCAAACTTAGGATTGTGAAGCCACTAATGCAAGGCCACACCACCTATTCACTTGGGAAGCCAGACTGTGACTTCGCACCACCTGAGTCCACACCTGGCTTGCTCTAGGAGCCCACGCCTGACACCATCTCGCCTTTCTCTGCCTTCTTCTAATGGCCCTCCTTGTCCGCCTTCTTTGTCTGCTGCTGGGGACCAACTGGGACCCTGGGGACCAGGGTCCCGCCATTAGTTCCCTCATACCCTGGCGCTAGGCCTACCGGAGGGGCAGAACCCGCATGGCACGAGGGCCTTGAGGGAGGGGGAAGAGCGCAGCGGAGTCAGTGTGGGACTCAGAGCCTGGCTGGGCCGAGCCCAGGGACCTCGGGGGCCGCCACTTCAGCACCTCGGAGAGCGCCGGCGGGGCGGGGCTCGCGGGGCCGGGGCGGGGCGGGGCGGAGCGCGCGAGACCCCGGCGAGGGCCCGGGGGCGCGCGGCACAGCTCGCGCCAGTCCAGAGAGCGGCGCGCGGTCCGGAGCCGCGCCCTGCCCTGCGCAGGTGCGCCCGCCGCGCCCGCCCCAGCCGGAGCCCCGCGGCGGCGGCGCCCTCTCGCCGCGCCCCCGCCTCCTTCCCCTCCGCCGCCGCCGCCTTCGCAGCCGCCGCCTCTGCGCCGCGCTCCGCCCGGATGGCCAGGGCTGCGCCGGAGAATGGCGGAGCGAGAGAGCGGCGGCCTGGGCGGGGGGGCCGCGTCCCCGCCTGCCGCCTCCCCGTTCCTGGGGCTGCACATCGCGTCACCGCCCAATTTCAGGTGAGAGTCCCCGGCCGCCGCGCCCCGCCATTCAGCCCGGGCTGATCTGCCCGGGCTTCCGCGCGCCCCTCGGCCCCCAGCCCCCAACACACACACACCGATCCCGGGAACGAGAGGGCGGCGTGGGGATGGGGTCCCCTCCCTGGATAGAGTCCTCAGAAACCCCCCTCAGCCTCAAGTCCAGGCTGATAGCCGCTGCATAACCAGTGGTGCAGCTTCCTCCGCCATTCCATGTCCTAGGCTAGGAGATTCAGAGCTGGAATTGGAGGAGGGGGCTCCGAGGCCGCCTTCTCCCCCACTTTGGGACTGCGGCAGGGGCCTGGGGTCTGGATTGAGATCCCAGAGGAGGCAGGCAGGCTAAGGCTTCGCTTATGCCCATTCCAAAAGCTTCTGAATAGAGATGGGAGCAGGCAGGGGTGCCTCGTGGGTCCCAGTTTCTCGGGGCAACTGACAACCTTGGTGCTGGAAGGAGGAAGTCGTGGGCCCCTCCCCCAGCCCTGTCTGGTCAGAAGGGCCTAACTCCGGGAATGGCATGGCCAGGACCCTCTGTGGATTTGGGCAAGCACTGACCTGGTCAGGTGTGTGCAGGTGCAGAAGGCTCAGACTCAACCAGGAGACCCCACACCGAGCTTTGGTTGGGGAAGTCTGGTTTGGGCAGCCCAGGAGCAGCCAAGGACATTGGGTGGAAGGTTTCCCTGCTGGAGCAAGTACCCAGGACCATGCTCTGAGTGCCCCTTCACCCGTCTCTCTGCCTGCTATCTGGTATTGGGAGGTGGATTTTAGAGACGAGGATGGTGGATGTTGTGGGGAAGGGATGGGTATCCCTCCATCATAATCCTGGCCCCATTTGGAGAGGAGGAAGAGGAGGGTGTAACTGCTCCAGAGCCTAGGAGGAGGCCAAGATATACCCCATTGTTTCTCCATCTAATGAGCTGGCGCCTTCCCCTCTCCTGGGCCCCTCACCCCAGCCAGGCCTCAGCTGGGCTCTGGCGCCAGCCCCTCTCTGACCAAGGGGTTGCTGGCTCCCTGGCCCTCAGGTGGGTAGGGACCCCTGGGGATCTCTAATGGCATAGTCAGCGCTAGAAACCTCCCTTGAGGCCCTGAGCTGAGGAGCGGGGAAGACCAGAGGGAGGGGACCAGATGGAGGAGGCCAAGCATGAGGGCTCCGGGGCTGGGGCCTTTGTGGTTGGTGCCTCTGAGTCATGAGGCTGAGGTCTGAGACCGGTTCCCCCTGGCATGACACGCGCTGCCGAGAGGCAAATATTGCCTGCCTGCCAGGTGGCCCCTCTGCAGTGGAACAGCTTAGAGGAACCTGGGTTCAAATTTGAGCTCCACCACTTTCTAGCTGAGTGACCCGACAGCCCCATCTGTCAGGTGACCTAATGAGTATTGATTCCCTAGTACGCATCAAGTCGGTGTTCAACAAGTGCCCGCCCTCCGTGCCGGTGAGCATTTGCATAGCTCATTACCATCCAAAGCATTCCCCGTGCAGGCTCGTTTACCCTCATGGGCATGGGTATCGGTCTGCCCATTTTGTAGATGACAAGATTGAGGTTCAGTAAGGCGGTGGCTTGCCTGAGGACCCCGAGGAGGGCAGAGTCTGGGGCCATCTGTGTGTGTTTGGTCCACTCAGCTTCCAGGCCCTGTCTCTGGCCCAGAGGACGGCTTTGCCTCCCTCTACCTGCTTCCAGATCCCCAGGTGACAGTGCCCTCCACCCCACCCTGCCCCTGGCCGGCAGGGTATCGTGGATGCTTTAGTGAGAGGAACGGATGAGGTGGACGCCAGCCAGGGCGAGTGTTCGGTCTGGGCCAGGTGGGCGAGGACAGCAGTGTACCAAGGGTAAGGCGTGGGCTGGCCCTCCAGGACACCATGGCCTGGCTGTGGGGACAAGGCCAGCTTCTAGGAATAATAAGGGCAGTGTCTCCAGCCCCACATGGCCTGTCCTGCCTGCTCCAGCAGCCCCCACTGACCTTTCCCTTGTCCTGCCTTGCATAGCCCTTCGCCCAACTCGGGTTAACCCTGGGTGGTTACTGCTGTCTCACAGCTCTTTGGTGGGGTCATGGATCCAACTGGCCTGGCTTTGCAGTCTGGCTCAGCCTTCCTAGCTGTGTGCCCCAAGACTGGGCACTTAACCCCCTGAGCCCCTATTTCTTCTCTACAATGCCAGCATTGGCTCCTGCGCAGGACGGTCCTGGGACCTGGATGGGACAGCACGTGTTGGCTGTTTCAAGGGCAGTGGAGAGCCGCGTTCGTGCAGGGCTGCTGTTGTTACTATGTGTGTGCTCCCAGCACCGCTGTCAGCTTCCAGAAGGCAGAGGAGACAGTACCTCAACTTTGGTTTGCACAGTGCCCAGCACAGAGTCGGTGCTCAGTAACGCCTTACTGGTTGATTACGAAGGATCAGGTGTGCGCAGGCCTCCTGGAGCTCAGAGAATAACAGAGCCTGCTGTCAGAGGATGAGGAGGGGACACGCTGGCCCCCGGGAGGTGCTCACTTTGCCCAGTGCCCCTCGAAGGGCTTTCTGTGCAAGAGCGTTTCATCCTCACCAGAGCCATATAAACAGAGTGTTACTGTTATCCCCACTTAGCAGATGAGAAAACTGAGGCCTCCAGAGGCTAGGTAAGTGGCAGGGCTGGGGTTTGCCTGCAGGCAGTCTGATTTCAGAGCCACCCTGAAAAGAGAGCCCTGGACTAGAGCGGGAGAGTGTGTGCAGGAGTGAGCACGCTGTGGACGTGGCGGCTGGAGAGCCAGCATCTGTTTGTGGCTAGTTAGGTTGAATAGATAGGTGTCCTTTTTTTTTTTTTTCTTCCGATGATGGAAATGCTCCCGCCAGTTGCCTGTACTTGTAGATGTGGTGCCCGGGGGAGGGGTTTCACTTCTTCCACAACTGCTGTGATGATTTGACTTATTTCTACAAGGAGCATAGGTTACTTCTGTAACTTGCAAAATTAGAAAAGAGAATTTAAAATTCAACTGATACATGTTCATTAGAAGGAAAACTCTAGAAAAGAGATTTCAGAAACACAGCCTTTGGCTACACTGAGCTGGGTGGGTGGGATAAAGGGGAGGGACGAAGGGCGCTCAGGGAAAGTACAGTGGGCCGCCTGCCCTGGACATGGGGGAGGAGAGCTGTGGATGAGGGGACCCCAGAAATCAGCTCATCCCGACTGCCTCCTCCCCTTTTACTGAGGAGGAGACGGGAGAGGGTGAGTAGCTTCCCTGAGAGCTCACAGCAAGTGAGTGGCCGACCCCAGGCCTCGTGACTGTCCAGACGGTGCGGTTTCGGCCTCCCCACGCTGCCTTGCGGCCGAGAGATGTGGCCACCGAGAGGCTCCTCCTTTATCGCTTCACAGGACGGTCCACATGACAGTCCACACGTGGCCATTCCTTCGCTTCGCTCCACAAATATTTGTGCTTTGCCGGGCTCCCTGGACGGACGCTCCAGAGGCACAGCTGTGGGCCCGACCGTCACCCAGGTGGCCGTGTAGAGGGGACACAGACAGACGAGGCCTTACCAGACAGGCCGGCCAGTGTGACAGTGACTGAGCACAGAGGCCCAGGGGAGCCCTGGCCAGTGCGCTGGTGGGACGCCGCAAAGGTTTAGCAGGAACGGCAGCACTGGTTCCCTGTCTGGGGACAGTCCCACCAGCCACTAGGTGGAGAGTGGACAGGGAGGCAGGGAGACCCCCGGGAGGCTGGCCATCCTGCGTGTGACAAGGAGGGGCAGGAGAGGACGATTTCGGGGCTGGGGAGATTGGCCCACGGGGTGAGGTATCTGGTCTAAGGGGCTGGGGAGGCAGGAGTCCAGGATGATGCTGGGCCCCTTGGACACGGGTTGCCGTGCGGAGCGGAGAGGCTGGGCAGGCAGGGAGGCGAACTTAGTAGGCGACCTCCTGAGTTTGAGGGCTGCTGACCACCCGGACCCGACTGCAGCACTCAGGAAGGGCGTTGTTAGGGGCCTGGGGTCACTGGACAGGAGGGGTCTCCGCTCAGAGAGATGGCCGCGAAAGCCTCGGAGAGGACATGACTACCCAGGGGGCAGCAGAGAGCAGGGAGCTGGCCCAGGACGCTGGGCCGGCCCCGCAGCCATGTTTCCGTGGGGGGAGGGGTTCCGGAAGCGCTGGGGCTGGAGCCGCCCCCCCAACCCTGAGCCCCGGGCGCCCCCCGGCCTGGCTCCTCGCGTTGACTTGCCTCACTTGCCCAGACATGGCCACGGCAGGGTCCCGCCCGCCCCACCTCTTTGATGTGGGAGCCTTGCAGTCGGTCTCTGGCGTCTTGGCTTGGGCCCCCCGTGGATCCCACAAAAGGGGCTCACTGCCACCATCCCTACTTAGGGGATCTTACCCATCCTAGGATGTTATCCCTGTCCCCAGGCCCTCCTCTTGTGTTCATTCAGAAAGTCTCTCCCGGCCCTGACCGTGGGCACCCAGAGCAGCCAGCAGCGCCCTTCTTCCTGGACCCCGCGTTCAACCCTACCCGCCGCGTCCCAGGGCCCGGGCTCGGTGCGCGCATTGGAACGAGGGTAGGGAGTCGGTGCCAAGTGGAACATGAGGGCCCCCTGCCCTCGGGAAAGCGATCCCCGACAGGGCCAGCACCCCCAGACCCCAAGTGGGAGCCTGGTCTGGCTGGCAATCCCCAGCCCAGAAAGCTTCTGGGGGGGGGAAGCAGAGGAGAAGAGACCTCCCCAGGTCCCACCCCGTTCACGTTCCTGCTTCTTCCTGCACGTGATTCCTCATGTGAAACCCTGGGGTCCTATGTTCCCTTTGCTCATTATGCCAGTTGACATTTCCCACATCCATACACAGGCCTCATAACGCCCGCCCAAGAGACTGGGTAATATTCCATCCCCTGGACAGCCCCGGTCTAACCAGCGCCCCCCCCACCCCCAGCTGTTTGGTTGTTTTCGGTCGTCTGCGGTTATGCAAAATACACGTGCTTGGGTATAAAGGTTTCCACATGTGGGATTGTTTTCTCAGGGCAGCTTTTCAAAAGCCAAATCACTGGATCCCAGAGTTCTGGCTACATATCAGCCCTGAGCGCCTTAAACTGATCAGACACATTATAACCCCGAGTAAGGATTGGCCCTGAGGACTTGTTTCCTGGGTTGGACTCAGTTTTTCACTGGCGATGACCCCAGTGTGGACATGGTCAGGGAGGGAGGTAGAGAGTAGAGGAACAAACCTCATCTGACCCCAGTGTCAGCTCAGAGCTGAGGGTGGGATGGAGAGGGAGGTCTGAGGGCTCACCCCCACCCCACTGTCTCAGCCAGCACCACCTTCCCAGAGGCCTGCACATTCTACCCCAGATTCTGATGTAGGTGGGGACACAGAAAGTTGAACTGGAAGGGCAACTGACTTAGAGAATTGTAAGGGAAAAGTCTAGAAAGACAAGTGGTTCACTCAGTCAACATTTATTAAGTAGCTACAAGGCAGCCCATTATTGATCAAGACTGACATGGTCCTGCCTTGTGGACCAGCTGACTCTAAGGGGAGCCCCCCGCTGGTGGCAGAACCCAAAGGTACAATCACAGGGATCCAGAAACACCAGCAGGTGGGCCTAGCAGGGCTGTTTGTCTGGTTAAGGAAGTCAGGGAAGGCTTTGAGGGAGCCAGTGGGGCAGGAGCTGAGCGGGCTGGGAGAGGGGGTGGGCAGGGGCCAGGTGGTAATGACACCCTAGAGCGGGCCTTCAGGCCACAGGGAATTTAGGACCCTTTCCCTAAGGGCCAGGGGAAGCTACTAAGGGATTCTGAGCTGGGGAGGGGTGACCAGACCAGATTTATGTGTCAGATGTTGCTTTTGGTTGCCCAGTGGAGAATGGCCTATGGGGGAGCCAGAGGGAAATGGGGAACCTGCCTCAGTGAGAATCCACTGGGAGCCAGCTGTCTGCTCAGCACTCACAGGGCGGCAGAGGGACAGCTGCACGCTTGAACCACAGATGCTCTGTGCTGTGAGAGGGGCCCGTGCGGCACCATGGCCAGGACCCAAGGTCACTCAGCTGGCATCCTTACCTCGCTTCCAGAGAGCCAGGAACGGGAGGACAGGAGTGGCCTCTGGACAGCCAAATGCCTGGCTCAGGTTTGGCCCTGCTCAGCTAAAGCCTCAGCACTTGGCCACTTAACCCTGACTTTGCACGCGCTCCTAAGTCAGCCCACTCCGGGGCTCAGACAGCAGCATGGAGAGGGCTAGGCTGCTGTCGGTGGAACAAGGATGGCAGGGAGATGAGACGGCCCGTGGAAGGCAAAAGGCCACGTCATAAACCTCAGAGCACAAAGGCATGTTTGCTCAATTGTCCAGTTCATCACAGGAAGAGGTGGGGAGCACGGGGTGGGGGGCATGTTCAGCGCGCAGCAAGGAGCCAGCTTGGCCAGAAGAGAGGACAGGGGCACCAGAGTGGGAGGTGAGGCTCATGTAGGAAGAGGGGGCCTCGAATATAAAGATAGACCCCAGAGGTCAGGGAGGTCCCGGGAGAGCAAACTCATGACCCAGAGCCCCCAGGTGTTAACCTGGATGAGACCCGGGGAAGCATCGCACCCGAACAGGCAAGCAGGTGTGATGCATGCAGGGACAGACTCCCCTGAGGCCTCCAGATCTGGAGGTGAGGGACGCCGACCTGCGCGGAGTCCTGTGACTCAGCTGGAGGTGGTCTCCTGGTGCTTAGGGCTCCAGTTTCCAGGGGAAGGGAGGGCTGGTGGGATCAGAAGGGGACCATCCGCCCTCCGTCCTTCTCTTCCCTCCTCCCCTCTAGCTTTTCCTTCTTCCTCCCTTCATCCCCACAGTTGCCTTCCTTGAGCCTGGAGGGCCCAAGGGTCTGTTAAGCTTTCCCTCCACGAAGGGCCCCCCTCTGGAGACCCCGAACCTCCCGTGCCTGGAGAAGCAGGAGCTAAGGGCAGGGCCAGGGCGGGTCGGGGGTGACTTGCAAAGGAGGCCGCCTGACCAGTCCGTCCCCTTGTTCCTTGGTCGTGACCCCTCACAGCGCTCCAGCTCACAGCCGCGCCACGAGGGGGATCCGAGCAGCGCCCCCGAGGTGGGTGCCCAGGTATGGGCAGCCTCACAGCACCTTCTGGCTGAGCCTTAGGGTTCCTCATCTGGAAAATGGGCAAAATAAGACATCTCCCCAGGGGCTGGTGAGGCTCAAAGGGGATACAGAGCGCGACAGGGCTTGGCAGCCAGGGCACGACTGCTGCTCAGGAGACGGAGCGGCCAGTCCTCCTGAGTGCAGGGGCCGGGGTCTGATCCCGCGCCTCCTGTCCCCCAGCCTGCTGCGGGGACCATTCTGCCGTCCTGCCGCACTTAGGAGAACAAAGTCAGATACGCACCTCCCTTCACCTGCCCTCTGGAGCTGGAAACCGGTGTGGGCTTTCAAGCCCAGCCCCACGCTTCTCCCCCCCCCCCCCGCCCCCGGTTCACCTCAGTGCCCTTCGCTGTAAAGGAGGCTACCGCTGTCCCCAGACCTGCCATCCTGGGACGTGGGATACAGGGTAATGCTGGGGGTGTAGAGATGGGCTGAGAAAGTTCCCCTGCAGGTCTGCCCTGAACACTTTGGTTGGGAAGGAGCAGGCGGTTGCTAAGGATGTCCCCTGACACACATCTGGCCGGCGCGTACTGAGGGTCTTGTGCGTGCGAGATGACCTCACCAGCTCCAGCCTCCAGGAGGGTGGGTGGGACTGCACGCCTCACCTGCTGGGTACAGGGGTGGGCGACGTGAGCTCCATCCACCTTTGGAGCAGCCTGGTGGGGTGTCTGATGGAAGCCTGGTCCTGTCTGTCCCCCCGCACTGCCTTGTATCCACGCAGATGGTGACACCAGCCACAAGCAAGGGGATGCCCAGGGACCAGTGAGCGTTGCCAGGAGGGCTGTAAGGCACTGGCACGGGGGGCTAGGAGGGCTTCCTGGAGGAGTGGGCTTAACTGAGCCTTCTTCCAGCAAGCACAGGTTGAGAAGCCTGTCAGGTGCTTCATCCGAGCACTGGACTAGACCCCAGGAGGCAGGCGCAGGCGGCGCAGGCAGTCACACCCAGAGCTGGAGACCGTGAACGCCAAGCCAGGGAGTCGGCCGCTAGCAGGGAACCTGAGGGGGTTTTGAGTGGGGGGCAGAAGGGTGGTGTTTCCGGCAGCTTGGCCAGGTGGCGGATGGGGAGGAGTGCTTCCGGCACGGGGCACCGAGGTGAGCCGGCCAGTGGGGAGGTCTGGGGCTGCGGAGGCAGGAGCTGGGCCGGGACTGGCAGAGAGGAGGTGGTGGTGCAGAGGTGTGCCAGGGTTCCTGGCAGAGTAGGGGGCACCTGAGGGCCTTCTGGGTCAGACGCCCAGTGGCCCTGCGGCTCTCTGATGTTGGCGGAGCCTCAGGAGTGCCTTCTCTGTGACTGTCCGGGCAGCCGGCGGGTACTGACCACTTTCTTAGTGCCAGCCACGGGTTCTCATCCCCGGGCCCGAGATGCTGTGCTGCGCTGGCCAGACGGCAGGGCTGCTTTGGCTCCTGGGCTGGCCCAGCCTCTCCCCAGCCTCCCCCACGTCCACAGCCCACCTTCCCCAGCCCTGGGAGCCTATCAGCCTCAGGCTCCAGGTCAGTAAGCAGCCTTAAGGAGCACCTCATCTACCCAGCTCCCTTGTCCTGGTCAGAATCCCTCTCTGCTGTTCCCTCCAGGGCCCACCAGCTTCCATGGATGGCACTCCGCAGTGACAGAAAGCTCTTCACCTTCCAGCCCTGTCCTGAGGGGTCCACACCTGGCCTGCCCTTAGCCCTGGCTGTGGAGCCTCCTGGGCCCACAGGCAGTTGCTGCTGAAGGATGGAATGCTGGGGAGGTGGCAGGTTCTGTCCTGCGTCCAGCTTGTCAGTAGGGGCAATCCAGACCCTCCTTGGTCATCCGCCGCTGTCTGGATGCCCCCGGGGCCCACAGAAGCCTCCCTGAGGAGGTGTGAGGGCTGAGCGTGTTGCCGTGTGGATGGGGGCATCCATTCATGGACAATTTCAGAAGCCCCATCTTACCACCAGGCACCCTGAATGTGGTGCTGGCCCTTTAAAGCAGATCAGGGCTGGCTTTTGGGGGGAGACATCCCAGATTTCTGCCATCTGCTTGCGAGCCTGGGCCAGGGAGGGGGGCCACCGCAGCCCCCGACAGGGGCATTAGAAGGGCAGGTGGAGCCGGTGGCATCGATTGCAGTAACCTGATCCCGAGGGGGAGGTGGCAACCACGGGCAGCTTCAGCGCCACTGCCGCCCGGCTGGGAAGGAAGCGGCCTGCAGCGGAGGGCTGGGCTGGGAAGCGCTGGGGCTGGGGCCCGGGTCGGCAGCCACTGCCTCTTCTGCTGGCCCATCTATTTTTAATGAGCTCCCCAGGCTTCTGCAGCGGGCAGGACGCAGAAAGGCAGGCCCAGGCAGTGGAGGCCCGAGGCCCCAGCCCTGCCCTGAGCCCTGGCCTCCCAACCTTTCTGGGCATGAGAGGGTGGCCCTGGGGCCCCGCAGCCCCCCAGCCGGGCAGGGCTCTCCATGAAGCTGGTGCCGAAGATGGATTCGAGCCCAGACAATGACAGCTGGTTGGAGGATCAGTGGGAGCGCTGGTAGGGGGTATAGGGATTGGTGGTGGTGGAGGGGGGGACTTGTGGGGGGGCAGCTCCATGGAGCTCTGGGTCTCTGTTTGGTCTGATTGAGGCAAGAGGCGGGGGGTGTGGGCCTCCTAGGTCCCCCTGGGGGCTGGGCTACCACCTCTTCTGGGTGACCTTGGACTCCTGGGTGTCCCTTGCTCTGTGTCTCAATCTCCTGGTCTTATTTGGGAAAAGGCTCAGAATTGGCCCCAACTTCCCCCAACAGAATTCTCCCAAACATCCCACCCACGCCAAACCAGGTGGAGTGCCCGGGGCTGGTGGTGAGCCAGGTGTAGGGGACAAGCAGATAGTCGCTGCAGTGGGGTGGGGGGCACAGGGCTGGCCTGGGGGGCAGGGGGGAGAGGATTCTAGCACAGCCAGTTAGAGTTGTGGTGCTGATGTGCTTTGGTCTGTCCCCTGAGCTCACAACACCTCTAGCCCCAACCCCGGGCCTTCCTTGACCCCTCTGCAGCCTCTGTTCGGGGTCTGTGCGCTGGACAAGCGATTTTGTGGTTGAAGAAATGAAATGAAGAACACAGAACGGGAGTGTAGTCTCTCGTGGAACAGGCTCAAACTCGCCACATTTACACCAGATTTCCCTTCGCTTGCTCCCAGGGCTCAAGAGGCATTGGTCTTCCTGGGCGGGGGGCATGCAGCACTCTCCTGAGACTGGGGAGGGGCCTCTGCCAGCACCTCGGGTTTTGTCACTGCAGGGATTACACGGGGAACCCTCCTACTCCAGGCATCCCTTGGAGTCGCTTCTTAACTCTGCGTTCTCCGTGGGTGAACTGGCCTCGGCACCTGCCTTGACCCTGGGAGGCATTTCTCTGGCAGAGCCGAGGCTCTGACCAGCTGGGCCTTCTAGGCACTGCCTCCTGGTTGGCAACAGGGCGGATAGCTCCCAGCTGGAAGGAGCTGGAGTAACCTGGAGCCTCCCCTTTCCCTGCCTGTTACCCCTTGCCTTGGCGCAGGTGGACGTCAGGTCCCATCCTCTGGGGGCTGTGATCTGTCTTCGAGGGGCCGCCCCTTGGAAAAGGTACTAGGGAGACCTCAGTGGGCTAAGTAGTGCCCCTGGGTTGGTAACTTCGGCTTCTTGTGCTCACCAGGCTCACCCATGACATCAGCTTGGAGGAGTTTGAGGATGAAGACCTCTCAGAGATCACCGAGGAGTGTGGCCTCAGCCTGCAGTGCAAAGATACTCTGTCCTTGCGGGTAAGAACCGGCTCTCAGGAGCCCTGGGGTGGGGGGAGGGACAGGGTGGGTCAGGACAGGAGTGAAGGCAGCCCCGTATCTACAAAAGGGTTTTCAGGGTCTGTATGGCATCCTCATGAAATGAAATGACATCCAAGAGACGCATCCAAGTATAATGTTTGACACATCTTGGGGTGCTCAGTCCGATTTATTGGTTGTTTTTGCCAGGGGTTAAGGCAAGAGGCAGCTTCCTCAACTTCCCACAAGAAGGGAGAGGGCAGGAGGTCTTCAGATGTAGGGCAGTAGCAGTTAGGGCCAGGGTTAAAGGAAGGACCAGGACTACCCCAAACCCTTTCCAGAGCGGCCTTGGCAGAGGGCCTGAGGCAGAGCAAGGGTGGAGTCCTGTGGAGTCTGCAGTGCTCTGGGACAGGAGAAAAAGAGCCAAGGCACTCCCTCGGCTGCCATTGCACCAATCTACGCCACATAGCCCCGCAGACCCTCCCTGGCCCGACATTCTAAAGGCTCCTCTGGAGGGTTAAGCCAACATTACTGCTGCTTTTGGCCTCCTGGCTTTGTCATATAGGACAGATGGCTCCTCCATTCCCTAAGTTCTGAATCCTGCCAGGAGGCCCTCAGCATCTGGGTAGCTTGGGTCAGACAGGGATCCCCCTGTGTCTTTCAGAACAGGAAGAAGGGGCCACTGGCCAGGAAATGGGAGGCAAAGCACAGGACTAGGTTGCAGAGCCCAGAGCTTCTGGCAGCCCCCAGGAGGGTGGGTGCCCAAAGCAGACGTGGTATTAGGAGAACGGTTAGCAAAGGAGAGCTGCCGTGCGAGCTGGGGTGGGATGCCTCCGTCTGGGTGACCTCCTGCTGCCTGTTACGGGGATTCTGTAAGTTCTGCCAGGCAAAAGGAAACCAAGGGGTGAGGATGACCCCGCAGTACCCCATGCCCCAACCCTCCCGCCTCAGGCCAGGCCAGCAAGGGTGGTGAATGGTCCCAGGACCCTGACCTGGCTTCTCTAAGGTCACACACCTGTTCCGGAATTCCACACCACCCTTTCATCCAACATGCTCCAGCAGAGCTTTGGAGAGGGTGATCCCTCCGACGAGCCAGGGCCCTGAGGCAGTACTAGCTGGAGGTGTACCCTGTGGGGCCTTAGACAAGCTCTAGGGGGCTTTCACTCAAGGTTGCCAGTGAGTCCTCCCCTCCCTGGGAAGCTGGGAGGCAGTTAACTGGTAAGGAAATTGGAGGGTCAGGGGATCTGTCCAGGGTGCCGGGGAGTTAGTGGCAGAGCTGAAATAGGCTAGAGTTATCGAGGTTTAGGATCGCATGACGGAACACCCCAGGTTGGAAGGGTCTCGGACTGTGGACAGGTGCCTCGTCCAGGTGCCCCCACTCGCCCCTCCCTCCGGCACCCCTCCTCCGGGTGCGCTTAGGTCCTCCTGTTCGCACTGCGGCCCTCCCTCCATCCTCCGCCTGGCTAAGACTGTCTTCCCAGTTTTCCTCACTGCCCCCTTCAAATACTAACCTCCCCCCTCCATCCCTTGTGGGGCCCGAACTCCTTGGCGACCCTGCGTCCCCATGGCAACAACGGTGACCTCACTCTGGGCTCGGTTTACAACCCCGGTGAGGTCACTGGCCGTTGCCAAGGGAACGGGAGGGTGCGGAGAGTCGGGAAGGCGGGCACGGTGGGGAGGGGGCGGTGTGGACTGCCGAAGGCGCCGACTAGATTGGGGAGCAGTCGGTCTCGCGCATCCTCGCGGGGGGCGGGAGGACGCGGCCTCCTTTCGCCGGGCCCCCTGCTTCTCCCCCGTGCCTTCCCCCTTTGCCGCCGCGGAATGGACTCGCCCGGGCGGGGGGCGGTGCGCGGCGGCCTCGGCCCCGCCCCGGCGCGGCCCCGCCCCCTGACGCCCCTCCGTCCGCGCCGCGCAGCCCCCGCGCGCCGGGCTGCTGTCTGGGGGCGGCGGCAGCGCTGGGAGCCGACTGCAGGCCGAGATGCTGCAGATGGACCTGATCGACGCGGCGGGGGACACTCCCGGCGCCGAGGACGACGACGACGACGAGGAGGAGCGCGCGGCGCGGCGGCCGGGAGCGGGGCCGCCCGAGGCCGAGCCCCGCCAGGAGCCGGCGCCCCGCGGCCAGAGCCAGGGCCAGGGCGGCGGGGACACGTATCGGCCCAAGCGGCCCACCACGCTCAACCTCTTCCCGCAGGTGCCGCGGTCTCAGGTGAGAGCGAGCGGCGTGGGGCGGGGCTGAAGGGGCGCCGCCCTGGGGCAGGGCGCGCGAGGCGTGGGGGGCGCCGAGCAACTCGCGGCCCAGCCCCGGCCCGCGGGTTAGAGGAGCGAGGAGGGGCTGTGGGACAGGGACCTGCCGGCCGGCGCGGGGAGAAGTCGGCCTGGTGAGACTTACCAAGCGGGAGGGCCCTGGGGAGGTGGTGTCGGCGGGCAGGTGGGATCTGCCCCAAGGGAGAGGGGCCAGGTCCGGCCGACAGGGTTTGGAGCCTTGAGGGGAAGTTTGAAGGAGTGAAGAGACCGAGAGGGACAGTGGAAGGAGCAGTGGGGGCTTAAGGAGGACGGAACAGAGCTTTGAGGGCTAGTTGCAGGGGTTTGGAGCTTGAGCCCTCAGACCGGGGCAAGGTTTCCCCTTTAGGATGTGGGGCTCCTGGTGGAGGGCAGAAGCAGGCCTGGAGAAAAGAGCATCTAAAGTGGTCGTTGCTGGGGTAAGGTCATGGGGAGTTGTGAAGAGGTGGGGATGGGGAGCTCAGAGGCAGCAGGCAGTTTGAGATGTGGGCAGCTGGGAATTCCCAGAAGGCAGGGAAGAGGCATGGGAGGCAGAGCTGCTTGGCTGAGTTGGGGGCCCAGGGCCCCTGGGCTGGGTGGCTGGATGCCAAGGAGGGTTGAATAGGGTGGGGGAGAGCTGGCTGTGGCCCTTTGTCTTCCAGGCCCTGTCGGGTGAGGTACAGAGAAGGGGCTCAGAGAGGTGGGGCTGTTGGTGAAGGGTGCAGGGGCTGCAGGCAAGGGATTGGTCCCTTTCCCAGAATCCTCTGGGGCAGATTTTTGGCAAACTCCTGAATGTGAGGGCCTATGAGAGTGTTCCCAGGGGAGGGGGCCTAAATAGTTTGTGGGGAGCCTTGTTTGTAGGCATGGTGGAGAGGGGTCCCAGGGCACCAACGATGTGGGATGGGCAGCCTGGGAGATCCAGGAAGGAAGGCTGCTGACAACTACATCTGTCATTCCTCAGTCATGTGTTCCTGGAGGGGTGGAGGAGCCATGCTATTGATTCATCATTTGGGTGATTCATCCCAGTCCCCCAGGCCAGCTGCCGAGAGACCCTTCCTCGTCCTTTTTTCAGCTTCCCCTAGAATGTCCCTGCCCCTTCTCTAGGCCATAGCTTCCCGAGTTCCAGGACTTGGCTGGAAGTGAGCATCTACCGTGTAAAGCCTTTGTGTCTGGGACTAGGGGTCTGGCTCTGTCCCCAGATGGCTCCTGCTTCTCCCCCACTCCTCCCCCACTCACCACCACACATATTGGCCATCACCACCTTTGCTGAGGCTGATAAGAGCATCTCCCTGAGGGTTGGCCAGCTTCCCTGAGCCAGGAGGGAGAGCCGTCTAGAGCCAGTAGGTCTGGCTGGGAGGGCTGGGACTTGCCACCCCTCCTGCCTGTTCGAGGAGGGCTGGGGGTGAGGCCCTTGGCAAGAGTGTGTGTGGGGGGTTGGTGCAGCAAATGGCTTAGGGATGGCCTGATGGGGGCAGGGCCAGGGCCTCCCTGTGCCGGGCACTGTTGACGCCCTCTGTCACAAGGGCCTTTTGTTTTCTGCACAGGACACATTGAATAATAATTCTCTGGGCAAGAAGCACAGTTGGCAGGATCGGGTGTCTCGGTCATCCTCACCCCTGAAGACCGGTAAGTCAGGACCCTTTCCCTTACCTGGCCCTCCACCTGCCCTGACTCAGTTTCCCTGGCCAAGAGCAAACCTGGCAGTCTCCATCTTGCCGAGTTGAGTAAACTGCCCGTGCTGCAGCCTTGAGCAGGCCCATCTGAAGTCAGCTGGGGCGGGAGCGAGAGCACTGGCCCCAGAGCCCACCGTGGCCTAGTGCCCGGGAGCCTTCACCTTGGTTTCTGTGTCGCACATGCCGAGCGGAGGGGGCAGGTGGCCTGGGCGTCCAGGGCGAGGCCCTCTGCCTTGAGCACTGACCTGCCTGCCCTCCAGGGGAGCAGACGCCTCCACATGAACACATCTGCCTGAGCGATGAGCTGCCGCCCCCGAGCAGCCCCGCCACCACCAAGGACCGAGGCACGTCCACCGATAGCCCTTGCCGCCGCAGCACGGCCACGCAGATGGCCCCTCCCGGCGGCCCCCCCGCTGCTCCACCGAGCACCCGGGGCCACTCGCATCGAGACCGCATCCACTACCAGGCAGACGTGCGGCTAGAGGCCACCGAGGAGATCTACCTGACGCCGGTGCAGAGGCCGCCGGACCCCGCAGAGCCTGCCTCCGCCTTCCTGCCGCCTGCCGAGAGCCGGATGTCGGTCAGCTCCGACCCAGACCCTGCCGCCTACCCCTCCACAGCAGGGCGGCCGCACCCCTCCATCAGTGAGGAGGACGAGGGCTTCGACTGCTTGTCGTCCCCGGAACGGGCCGAGCCGCCGGGCGGAGGGTGGCGGGGGAGCCTCGGGGAGCCGCCGCCGCCTCCACGGGCCTCGCTGAGCTCGGACACCAGTGCCCTGTCCTACGACTCGGTCAAGTACACGCTGGTGGTGGATGAGCACGCGCAGCTGGAGCTGGTGAGCCTGCGGCCGTGCTTCGGAGACTACAGCGACGAGAGCGACTCGGCCACCGTCTATGACAACTGCGCCTCTGCCTCCTCGCCCTATGAGTCGGCCATCGGGGAGGAATACGAGGAGGCCCCCCGGCCGCGGCCCCCGGCCTGCCTCTCCGAGGACTCCACGCCCGACGAGCCGGACGTCCACTTCTCCAAGAAGTTCCTGAACGTCTTCATGAGTGGCCGCTCTCGCTCCTCCAGTGAGTCTGCAGCAGGAGCGGTAGGGGGCCCGGGATGGGGGGGCGCCGAGTGGAGGGTGTTCCTGGAAGGTGGCCTTGCCCGTCTCCTTCAAGGCATTAGGACTGAGAGCTTGCTACCTGTCCCCCTGCCCCCAAACCCCAACCAGAGCGGGTCGGTTCTCCTCCAGCTCAGCCCCCTCGCCTGCAGGTGCAGAGTCCTTCGGGCTCTTCTCCTGTGTCATCAATGGGGCGGAGCAGGAGCAGACACACCGGGCCATATTCAGGTAAGAGCAGCAGGGTTGGGCCGCCCAGGCGACAGTGAAGCCACCCCCTCCCTGCCTCTGCCAACACTGCATGGCCTAGACCCAGCCCTCATGCTGGCCTTCATGCCTCCTCTCAGCCTCAGGGAGACAGTGTCCACCTCCGCGGAACCCAGAGTGGATGGGTTCAGGGCAGTGTGGCCTTTGCTGCGCTGCCAGGGCCCGGGACAAGCACCTCGTCTGGCTGGGGGGCCCGAGCCTGGGAGGGTGCCTGGCAGAGAGGATGCGGGCCGTGCACAAGGCACACCCCTCCCTGCCCTCCACAGGGAGGTGCTCACTTCCTGTTACCTGTTTCTGGAGTGGCTCTGGGCACTTCCTCCCTGAGCCCACAAGTTCCTGGATGGCAGGTGCCCGTCTACGTAATCTTGCTCTTCCCCGGGAGCTAGCGTGATCACAGGCCCAGGAGACTTTGCAGAAGTTTATGGAACGGCGCCACTCTTGCGGCCGCCTGCCCCCAGGGCAGGGTGGGGAGCCGACTGGGGAGCCAATGGCTGGCCTGCTGGGGAGGCCCTGGTGGTGAAGTCCTCCCATGCCCTTGTGGGGGGCAGGTTTGTGCCTCGACACGAAGACGAGCTGGAGCTGGAGGTGGACGACCCTCTGCTCGTGGAGCTGCAGGCCGAGGACTACTGGTATGAGGCCTACAACATGCGCACGGGCGCCCGGGGCGTCTTCCCCGCCTACTACGCCATTGAGGTCACCAAGGAGCCCGAACACATGGCAGGTAGCGTCCTTTCCCCTCCTCGGTGCCACCAGGCCCCACCTTTGTCCTGCCCTGAGTGCTGCCAGGTGACTTCAAAGCCCCAGGGAGGGCCCTCCCAGAGGGGACATTAAGTCCGTCTCCCACGGAGAAAAGGGGGGCCCAGCCGAGTTGGGACATCCGTGGACTGTGGCACCCTCTGCTGGCTCTGCCACCGCTCCCTTCACGCTTGCTTTCCAGCCCTGACCAAAAACAGCGACTGGGTGGACCAGTTCCGGGTGAAGTTCCTGGGCTCCGTGCAGGTTCCCTACCACAAGGGCAATGACGTGCTCTGCGCTGCTATGCAAAAGGTGTCAGTTCCCCGCTCCCCTCGCACGGGTGCTGCCCCAGCCCGGGCCCCCTCCTTTCCTGGGGAGACAGACGCCCAGCGCCTGATTCCCGTCCCTCACCCGCAGATTGCCACCACCCGCCGGCTCACCGTGCACTTTAACCCGCCGTCCAGCTGCGTCCTGGAGATCAGCGTGCGGGGCGTGAAGATCGGCGTCAAGGCTGATGATTCCCAGGAGGCTAAGGTGACTGCCCCGGCCCCGGCCCCTGCCGCCCACCAGATCTCCCACCTGTGGCCCCTGCGGGCTGATGACACCCTGCCTCTCATCTCCCTCCTGTAGGGAAACAAATGTAGCCACTTTTTCCAGTTAAAAAACATCTCTTTCTGTGGATACCATCCAAAGAACAACAAGTAAGTGCGAGGGGGCAGAGAGTGAGTTGTGAGGGGACAGCCTGGGGCTGTCATTCTCAGGTGCGGGTCTGCGAATATGTCTGGGGGGGTAGTCTGAGCCCTCGTCCCGCCCTCAGACGGCTGTCCTCCCACAGGTACTTTGGGTTCATCACCAAGCACCCCGCTGACCACCGGTTTGCCTGCCATGTCTTTGTGTCCGAGGAGTCCACCAAAGCCCTGGCAGAATCCGTGGGGTACGCCCGTGTGTGTGTGTCCTGCCTAGCACCCGCCCTAGAGCAAGCCCCAGCCTTGGGCCCCAGAGCACACCCAAGCGCCCTCCCAGCCCTGCAGGCCTCGTGGCCGCGAGTCGGGGCTGGGTGGTCTTGCGGGGTAGCACCCGACCATGTTGGCTTGTGGGCCCTTCCTTCAACTGCCATCTCACCCAGAAGTACAGCGTGTAGAGAGTAGAGCTGAGCAGCTCCGTGTGGGGGAGTCCGAGCCCTGCCCAGGGGACCCCGAGGCTCCAGCTGAAAAACCGTGGGTGGAGATGGTGTTCCTCCCATCACCGGTGGGTCCTGCCTCCTTCCTAGGAAAGCATTCCAGCAGTTCTACAAGCAGTTCGTGGAGTACACGTGCCCCACGGAGGACATCTACCTGGAGTAGCAGCGCTTGCCCCGCCCTCTGCATCCCCAGGGCCCGCGGGCCGCGCCAGGACAGCTGGCTGCTGACGGGACACAGCACCGCTTGAGGGGCACCCGTCACCACCAGAGGACGGGGAAGTGGGGGCCTTTGGCCGAGGGTGGGGGAGGGCGGGGTTTCTGGGGAGAGGCAAATGCAGTTTATTGTAATATATGGGACTAGATTCATCTATGGAGGACAGAGCAGGCTGCCTGGGGATTGGGAGGGGGCGGGGCTGGGGGGTGTCAGGCCTCTGGCCAGGAAGGATACCCATCGTAGGAACAGAGGGCTCTGTCCCATCCTGGGCGTCGCTTCCCCTGCCAGGGCCTCAGGCTTTCTGGCTGTGGTTCCTGCTTTGACCAAGCCCGTGCACCTGCCGGTGCCCACCCACCCCATCCCTGACGCCCAACCCCAACCGAAGGCCCTGAGCTCAGGCTCAGCCCAGCCACCTCCCAAGGACTTCGCAGCAGGTGGGGGTGCAGTCCCTGTTCCCAGCTCTGTCACTTGTGGTGCCTCTCGGTGGCCGCCACACTGGCCCCTGGCACGTGTGGGGCCTCACCAGGGAAGAAGAGAGCTGCGGCAGGGCCCCGTCCCGGCAGGAAAAGGAGGCTTCCGACTGGCCCGGGCCAGCGAGGGCCTCTTGGCTGCTTTGGCTATAGCCCCAGCTTGGTCCTGTCACCTTGGCCACAACTATTAAAGTGCCATTTCCTGTCTGGACCGCAGTGGGTTGTGTCTCCCTGCCCCCCGCCCCAGCTGGTGTCCATGCCAGGAACACCCAAGCCTTTGCTGCACAGAATAGCTTTATAAGGGGCTGTCACAGGTGTGCGTCGTAGTAATACTCAGCCATGTCTGGCCCGTCCCGCTTGCGCTGCTGGGCCCGGGAGAGGAGGGGTCGAGGCCCTCGCGGCCAGGGGTGCTTGGGTCGAACCCCATAGTCTAAGGAAGAAGAGGGTGTGGGTGGCAGGGGGACTCTGATGAGAATCACCCCAGATCGGTGCTGTTTGGGATGAAAAGACCCCGAGGCTGGACGTGGGTGCCCTCCCCTAGGGCCTGTGCCCCACATCATGGGGGCCGGGCAGGGCATGGCTGAGATACTACCATCCACTAGGCCGGAAAGTGGCTGCGAGAGTTCCAGAGGGGCTGAAAATTCTTCAGGAACAGATCGCTGAGGCCTGTGGGAGATGTTGGGGTGCTCAGCCCTGGGCCTACCGGCCACTAACCACCTCCCTGTGAAGGCTCAGGGTGGGGGACCGGGCGAGCCTCGACTCCCTGAATAATGGCACCAGCCGGTCCTCCGGGGAGGGGAGTGGGAGGCAGCACGACAGAGCCCCCCACCTCCCAGAGATCCCCCAGCCCTGTGGACCCCTGATCCTCTGCCCCTGGGGCTTACCTCAGGGGCTGGGGCGGAGGAGCGCAGCTGCCAGGACGAGGTAGAGGAGGAAGAGGCTCAGCCCGGCTCTGGGATACAGAGCCCCCAGCATGGTGAGAACCATCTCCTGCTCGGGTCCTGGTCCCCGGGCTTCTGCCTGCCCCTCCCCCGGCAGAAGGGCGGAGCTGCTACCAACGCCCAGGGCCACCTCACAAAGGGCAGGAGTTCCAGGGCTCGGGTCAGCACCGGCTCCGCGGCGAGGCCAGAGACCTCCAGCCGAGGTTTGGTTTTTGTTTTACTGACGCTGTCGGCCAACAGGTGCCGAACCGCGTCTTGCTCTAGTGTCACTGCCCAAGGGGTAAGGGCACAGACCTCTGGAGTCTGATCTCGGTTCAGATTCCAATCTTGCCTCTTGCGAGGTGGACATGTCACAATCGTGGCCTCCGTTTTCTCACCTGTGAGGTAAGGTACAGATCTCTGTGCCCAAGGGGCGGCACAGAGGAGAGGTCACATGGAGAGCCCCAGCCATTGCCACTCTGCCTCCTCCCTGCCTCCTGCTGCCACCACCCTGTGTCTCTCAGTGATGCCAGGAACGCCCCGCCAGCCAGCCGGAGAGCCCAGAGCGGGTCGTTTGGCCCTGGCCCGCTCAGAGAGGCCACTTGGGGGAGCCTGCTTTAAGAGACTTCCTCCCAGCTTCCCGAAGCTTCCAACAACCCAGTGCCAGGGTTCCACAGGCCCTGCCACCACCCCTGAGGCTGGACAGAGAGATGCGAATTAGCTGGCAAAGCCTGCAACTTGCTTCCTTCCTGGAGTGGAAGCTTCCCGAGGGTAGGGACTGGTTTGGTTCACTGCAGGGTCCCTAGCCACACGTGGCAGATGCTCAGTATTTGTTGAGTGAATAAATGCAATGTGATAACATGGCGACGGGCACCTCTCAGGCTGAGGCCAAGCCGTGGGTCCTTTCTTGGCTTTCTGCCCAGTCCCGTTGGTGCTGTGCGGCCCCAGCTCACTTCTGAAGCCCTGAGGCTTTAAACATGAAACTCCTGGCCCACTGTGGAGTCAGAACCGGGGGGCTGGGCAGGGCTCTGCACTTGGAAACCCCGTCGCTTCTAAGACAGCAGACCTACTGGGGGTCCGGCCCCACACCCGTAACCAATGAGGTGCCCAAGGCCCAGAGAGGGACATCCCCAGCTCCTGGTCCTCTGTAACCCCAACCCAGGGTGACAAGTGCAGGCATCTCCAGACTGTTTCTGTGTGCTGAGCCCACACACTAACAGCTCAGTGGTCCTCTCCCTTTCTGTGTCCTAGACACAGCCGTCCCTCACAAGCCCGTGTCCGTGTCCTCTGTCCTCACCACAGCTCACAGCTGCCGGGAACCAGGGGTTCTGG
The DNA here is from genome assembly GCF_023065955.2 of Ursus arctos. Classification (NCBI taxonomy): domain Eukaryota; kingdom Metazoa; phylum Chordata; class Mammalia; order Carnivora; family Ursidae; genus Ursus; species Ursus arctos. The sequence goes on from NW_026622908.1 coordinate 30,921,304, forward strand.
ACACTCGGCCCAACTCAGTCCCTCGTCCCTCACCCTCCTTGCCTCTGAGATGCCATCTCCCTCTCTATCCACACCCAGTCCCAAGCCTGCCTGGGTGCCCCCTACACCCTGTCCTCCCCCTCCCCACCACGGCCTTCATCCGGCCCCATCCACTGTTGGAGGTTTCTGCCCACTGTGTCCCTGTGCCCACCCTCCAGTACTGCCTGCCAGGAGCCCCGGCACCAGGCCACTGGGGGGAGGTTTATTTATTTTTTTAAAGATTATTAGAGCACGAGCAGCAGGGTGAGGGGCAGAGGGAGAAGCAGACCCCCAGCTGAGCAGGGAGGCTGATGTGGGACTTGATCCTGGGACTCCGGGATCACGCCCTGAGCTGAAGGCAGGCGCTTAACTGACGGAGCCACCCAGGCACCCCTGGGATGAGGTTTTAAATGGTCCCCTCTCCACTGCCTTTCAGAGGCAGGTCTGAGTTTCTTGCCCGGGCTGCGATGGGCTGTTGGGTTTGGCCCTGACCTTCCCCTCCCGCTGGCTCCTCCCTCCCTTCTGCCCCAGCAGGGGCTTGCAGTGCACAACCTCCTCGCCCAGCCGGCCTGCCGGACACTGATGCAGGGTCACCCCTGCTTGAACCAAGGCCTCCCCGACAGGTGTGCCCTCCGCAGGCGTCTGTCTAGGCAACGAGCACCCCCACTCGCCTCCGACCCAGACTTCC